>NW_027361679.1:120472500-120777500 GCF_039654945.1 Dendrobates tinctorius
TTGTACGTTTTTTTTCCAAGCTTGCCCTTCCGAGTTTATCCTTCTTGAAAAGAACGTCAGAGATGGCATGCTTCTGTCAACGGCCATTCTAAGCTGAATATGCATGCGCTCGTCAGATCACAGCCGCTAAGCAGCTTGAGGCAGGGCCAGTACCGGCATGGGAGACTGGCTGGGAATCCCTGGTCCTGTTGACGTTCTGTATGTTTTTTTTCCAAGCTTGCCCTTCCGAGTTTATCCTTCTTGAAAAAAACGTCAGAGATGGCACACTTCCATCATCGGCCATTCTAAGCTGAATATGCATGCCCTCGTCACATCGCAGCCGCTAAGCAGCTTGCGACCGGGCCAGTACCGGCATGGGAGACTGGCTGGGAATCCCTGGTCCTGTTGACTTTTTGTACGTTTTTTTTCCAAGCTTGCCCTTCCGAGTTTATCCTTCTTGAAAAAAACGTCAGAGATGGCACGCTTCCGTCAACGGCCATTCTAAGCTGAATGTGCCTGCCCTCGTCAGATTGCAGCCGCTAAGCAGCTTGAGGCCGGGCCAGTACCGGCATGGGAGACTGGCTGGGAATCCCTGGTCCTGTTGACATTTTGTACGTTTTATTTCCAAGCTTGCCATTCCGAGTTTATCCTTCTTGAAAAGAACGTCAGAGATGGCACGCTTCCATCAACGGCCATTCTAAGCTGAATATGCATTCCCTCGTCAGATCGCAGCCTCTAAGCAGCTTGAGGCCGGGCCAGTACCGGCATGGGAGACTGGCTGGGGAGACTGGCTGGGAATCCCTGGTCCTGTTGACATTCTGTATGTTTTGTTTCCAAGCTTGCCCTTCCGAGTTTATCCTTCTTGAAAAAAACGTCAGAGATGGCACGCTTCCATCGTCGGCCATTCTAAGCTGAATATGCATGCCCTCGTCACATCGCAGCCGCTAAGCAGCTTGAGGCCGGGCCAGTACCGGCATGGGAGACTGGCTGGGAATCCCTGGTCCTGTTGACATTTTGTACGTTTTTTTTTCCAAGCTTGCCCTTCCGAGTTTATCCTTCTTGAAAAGAACGTCAGAGATGGCACACTTCCGTCAACGGCCATTCTAAACTGAATATGCATGCCCTCGTCACATCGCAGCTGCTAAGCACCTTGAGGCCGGGCCAGTACCAGCATGGGAGACTGGCTGGGAATCCCTGGTCCTAATGACATTTTGTACGTTTTTTTGCCAAGCTTGCCCTTCCGAGTTTATCCTTCTTGAAAAAAACGTCAGAGATGGCACGCTTCCGTCAACGGCCATTCTAAGCTGAATATGCATGCCCTCGTCAGATCGCAGCCGCTAAGCAGCTTGAGGCCGGGCCAGTACCGGCATGGGAGACTGGCTGGGAATCCCTGGTCCTGTTGACATTTTGTACGTTTTATTTCCAAGCTTGCCCTTCCGAGTTTATCCTTCTTGAAAAGAACGTCAGAGATGGCACGCTTCCGTCAACGGCCATTCTAAGCTGAATATGCATTCCCTCGTCAGATCGCAGCCTCTAAGCAGCTTGAGGGCGGTCCAGTACCGGCATGGGAGACTGGCTGGGAATCCGTGGTCCTGTTGACATTCTGTATGTTTTTTTTCCAAGCTTGCCCTTCCGAGTTTATCCTTCTTGAAAAAAACGTCAGAGATGGCAAGCTTCTATCATCGGCCATTCTAAGCTGAATATGCATTCCCTCGTCATATCGCAGCCGCTAAGCAGCTTGAGGACGGGCCAGTACCAGCATGGGAGACTGGCTGGGAATCCCTAGTCCTGTTGACATTTTGTACGTTTTTTTTCCAATCTTGCCCTTCCGAGTTTATCCTTCTTGAAAAGAACGTCAGAGATGGCACGCTTCCGTCAACGGCCATTCTAAGCTGAATATGCATGCCCTCGTCACATTGCAGCCGCTAAGCAGCTTGAGGCCGGGCCAGTACCGGCATGGGAGACTGGCTGGGAATCCCTGATCCTGTTGACATATTGTACGTTTTATTTCCAAGCTTGCCCTTCCGAGTGTATCCTTCTTGAAAAGAACGTCAGAGATGACACGCTTCCATCAACGGCCATTCTAAGCTGAATATGCATGCCCTCGTCAGATCGCAGCCGCTAAGCAGCTTGAGGCAGGGCCAGTACCGGCATGGGAGACTTGCTGGGAATCCCTGGTCCTGTTGACATTTTGTACGTTTTATTTCCAAGCTTGCCCTTCCGAGTTTATCCTTCTTGAAAAGAACGTCAGAGATAGCACGCTTCCGTCAACGGCCATTCTAAGCTGAATATGCATTCCCTCGTCAGATCGCAGCCTCTAAGCAGCTTGAGGCCGGGCCAGTACCGGCATGGGAGACTGGCTGTGAATCCCTGGTCCTGTTGACATTCTGTATGTTTTTTTTCCAAGCTTGCCCTTCCGAGTTTATCCTTCTTGAAAAAAACGTCAGAGATGGCACGCCTCCATCATCGGCCATTCTAAGCTGAATATGCATGCCCTCGTCACATTGCAGCCGCTAAGTAGCTTGAGGCCGGGCCAGTACCGGCATGGGAGACTGGCTGAGAATCCCTGGTCCTTTTGACATTTTGTACGTTTTTTTTCCAAGCTTGACCTTCCGAGTTTATCCTTCTTGAAAAGAACGTCAGAGATGGCACGCTTCCGTCAACGGCCATTCTAAACTGAATATGCATGCCCTCGTCACATCGCAGCCGCTAAGCAGCTTGAGGCCGGGCCAGTACCGGCATGGGAGACTGGCTGGGAATCCCTGGTCCTAATGACTTTTTGTACGTTTTTTTGCCAAGCTTGCCCTTCCGAGTTTACCCTTCTTGAAAAAAACATCAGAGATGGCACGCTTCCGTCAACGGCCATTCTAAGCTGAATATGCATGCCCTCGTCAGATCGCAGCCGCTAAGCAGCTTGAGGCCGGGCCAGTATCGGCATGGGAGACTGGCTGGGAATCCCTGGTCCTGTTGACATTTTGAACGTTTTTTTTCCAAGCTTGCCCTTCCGAGTTTATCCTTCTTGAAAAGAACGTCAGAGATGACACGCTTCCATCAACGGCCATTCTACGCTGAATATGCATGCCCTCGTCAAATCGCAGCCGCGAAGCAGCTTGAGGCCGGGCCAGTACCGGCATGGGAGACTGGCTGGGAATCCCTGATTCTGTTGACATATTGTACGTTTTATTTCCAAGCTTGCCCTTCCGAGTGTATCCTTCTTGAAAAGAACGTCAGAGATGACACGCTTCCGTCAACGGCCATTCTAAGCTGAATATGCATGCCCTCGTCAGATCGCAGCCGCTAAGCAGCTTGAGGCAGGACCAGTACCGGCATGGGAGACTTGCTGGGAATCCCTGGTCCTGTTGACATTTTGTACGTTTTATTTCCAAGCTTGCCCTTCCGAGTTTATCCTTCTTGAAAAGAACGTCAGAGATTGCACGCTTCCGTCAACGGCCATTCTAAGCTGAATATGCATTCCCTCGTCAGATCGCAGCCTCTAAGCAGCTTGAGGCCGGGCCAGTACCAGCATGGGAGACTGGCTTGGAATCCCTGGTCCTGTTGACATTCTGTACGTTTTTTTTCCAAGCTTGCCCTTCCGAGTTTATCCTTCTTGAAAAGAACGTCAGAGATGGCACGCTTCCGTCAACGTCCATTCTAAGCTGAATATGCATTCCCTCGTCAGATCGCAGCCGCTAAGCAGCTTGAGGCAGGGCCACTACGAGCATGGGAGACTTGCTGGGAATCCCTGGTCCTGTTGACATTTTGTACGTTTTATTTCCAAGCTTGTCCTTCCGAGTTTATCCTTCTTGAAAAGAACGTCAGAGATGGCACGCTTCCGTCAACGGCCATTCTAAGCTGAATATGCATGCCTTCGTCAGATCGCAGCCGCTAAGCAGCTTGAGGCCGGGCCAGTACCGGCATGGGAGACTGGCTGGGAATCACTGGTCCTGTTGACATTTTGTACGTTTTATTTCCAAGCTTGCCCTTCCGAGTGTATCCTTCTTGAAAAGAACGTCAGAGATGACACGCTTCCGTCAACGGCCATTCTAAGCTGAATATGCATGCCCTTGTCAGATCGCAGCCGCTAAGCAGCTTGAGGCAGGGCCAGTACCGGCATGGGAGACTTGCTGGGAATCCCTGGTCCTGTTGACATTTTGTACGTTTTATTTCCAAGCTTGCCCTTCCGAGTTTATCCTTCTTGAAAAGAACGTCAGAGATGGCACGCTTCCGTCAATGGCCATTCTAAGCTGAATATGCATTCCCTCGTCAGATCGCAGCCTCTAAGCAGCTTGAGGCCGGGCCAGTACTGGCATGGGAGACTGGCTGGGAATCCCTGGTCCTGTTGACATTCTGTATGTTTTTTTTCCAAGCTTGCCCTTCCGAGTTTATCCTTCTTGAAAAAAACGTCAGAGATGGTACGCTTCCATCATCGGCCATTCTAAGCTGAATATGCATTCCCTCGTCACATCGCAGCCGCTAAGCAGCTTGAGGCCGGGCCAGTACCGGCATGGGAGACTGGCTAGGAATCCCTGGTCCTGTTGATTTTTTGTACGTTTTTTTTCCAAGCTTGCCCTTCCGAGTTTATCCTTCTTGAAAAGAACGTCAGAGATAGCACGCTTCCGTCAACGGCCATTCTAAGCTGAATATGCATGCCCTCGTCACATCGCAGCCGCTAAGCAGCTTGAGGCCGGGCCAGTACCGGCATGGGAGACTGGCTGGGAATCCCTGATCCTGTTGACATATTGTACGTTTTATTTCCAAGCTTGCCCTTCCGAGTGTATCCTTCTTGAAAAGAACGTCAGAGATGACACGCTTCCGTCAACGGCCATTCTAAACTGAATATGCATGCCCTCGTCAGATCGCAGCCGCTAAGCAGCTTGAGGCAGGGCCAGTACCGGCATGGGAGACTTGCTGGGAATCTCTGGTCCTGTTGACATTTTGTACGTTTTATTTCCAAGCTTGCCCTTCCGAGTTTATCCTTCTTGAAAAGAACGTCAGAGATGGCACGCTTCCGTCAACCGCCATTCTAAGCTGAATATGCATTCCCTCGTCAGATCGCAGCCTCTAAGCAGCTTGAGGCTGGGCCAGTACCGGCATGGGAGACTGGCTGGGAATCCCTGGTCCTGTTGACATTCTGTATGTTTTTTTTCCAAGTTTGCCCTTCCGAGTTTATCCTTCTTGAAAAAAACATCAGAGATGGCACGCTTCCATCATCGGCCATTCTAAGCTGAATATGCATGCCCTCGTCACATCGCAGCCGCTAAGCAGCTTGAGGCCGGGCCAGTACCGGCATGGGAGACTGGCTGGGAATCTCTGGTCCTGTTGACATTTTGTACGTTTTTTTTCCAAGCTTGCCCTTCCGAGTTTATCCTTCTTGAAAAGAACGTCAGCGATGGCACGCTTCCGTCAACGGCCATTCTAAACTGAATATGCATTCCCTCGTCACATCGCAGCCGCTAAGCAGCTTGAGGCCGAGCCAGTACCGGCATGGGAGACTGGCTGGGAATCCCTGGTCCTAATGACATTTTGTACGTTTTTTTGCCAAGCTTGCCCTTCCGAGTTTATCCTTCTTGAAAAAAACGTCAGAGATGGCACGCTTCCGTCAACGGCCATTCTAAGCTGAATATGCATGCCCTCGTCAGATCGCAGCAGCTTGAGGCTGGGTCAGTACCGGCATGGGAGACTGGCTTGGAATCCCTGGTCCTGTTGACATTTTGTACGTTTTTTTTCCAAGCTTGCCCTTCCGAGTTTATCCTTCTTGAAAAGAACATCAGAGATGACACGCTTCCGTCAACGGCCATTCTAAGCTGAATATGCATGCCCTCGTCAGATCGCAGCCGCTAAGCAGCTTGAGGCCGGGCCAGTACCGGCATGGGAGACTGGCTGGGAATCCCTGGTCCTGTTGACATTTTGTACGTTTTTTTTCCAAGCTTGCCCTTCCGAGTTTATCCTTCTTTAAAAGAACGTCAGAGATGGCACGCTTCCGTCAACGGCCATTCTAAGCTGAATATGCATGCCCTCGTCAGATCGCAGCCGCTAAGCGGCTTGAGGACGGGCCAGTACCGGCATGGGAGACTGGCTGGGAATCCCTGGTCCTGTTGACATTTTGTACGTTTTTTTTCCAAGCTTGCCCTTCCGAGTTTATCCTTCTTGAAAAGAACGTCAGAGATGGCACACTTCCGTCAACGGCCTTTCTAAGCTGAATATGCATGCCCTCGTCAGATCGCAGCCGCTAACCAGCTTGAGGCCGGGCCAGTACCGGCATGGGAGACTGGCTGAGAATCCCTGGTCCTGTTGACACTTTGTACGTTTTTTTTCCAAGCTTGCCCTTCCGAGTTTATCCTTCTTGAAAAGAACATCAGAGATGGCACGCTTCTGTCAACGGCCATTCTAAGCTGAATATGCATGCCCTCGTCAGATCGCAGCCGCTAAGCAGCTTGAGGCCGGGCCAGTACCGGCATGGGAGACTGGCTGGGAATCCCTGGTCCTGTTGACATTTTGTACGTTTTTTTTTCCAAGCTTGCCCTTCCGAGTTTATCCTTCTTGAAAAAAACGTCAGAGATGGCACGCTTCCGTCAACGGCCATTCTAAGCTGAATATGCCTGCCCTCGTCAGATTGCAGCCACTAAGCAGCTTGAGGCCGGGCCAGTACCGGCATGGGAGACTGGCTGGGAATCCCTGGTCCTGTTGACATTTTGTACGTTTTTTTTCCAAGCTTGCCCTTCCGAGTTTATCCTTCTTGAAAAGAACGTCAGAGATGGCACGCTTCTGTCAACGGCCATTCTAAGCTGAATATGCATGCCCTCGTCAGATCGCAGCCGCTAAGCAGCTTGAGGCCGGGCAAGTACCGGCATGGGAGACTGGCTGGGAATCCCTGGTCCTGTTGACATTTTGTACGTTTTTTTTCCAAGCTTGCCCTTCCGAGTTTATCCTTCTTGAAAAGAACATCAGAGATGGCACGCTTCCATCAACGGCCATTCTAAGCTGAGTATGC
Organism: Dendrobates tinctorius; assembly: GCF_039654945.1. Classification (NCBI taxonomy): domain Eukaryota; kingdom Metazoa; phylum Chordata; class Amphibia; order Anura; family Dendrobatidae; genus Dendrobates; species Dendrobates tinctorius. The sequence continues at coordinate 120,479,471 of NW_027361679.1, forward strand.
ATGCCCTCGTCAGATCGCAGCTGCAAAGCAGCTTGAGGCAGGGCCAGTACCGGCATGCGAGACTGGCTGGGAATCCCTGGTCCTGTTGACATTTTGTACGTTTTTTTTCCAAGCTTGCCCTTCCGAGTTTATCCTTCTTGAAAAGAACGTCAGAGATGGCACGCTTCCGTCAACGGCCATTCTAAGCTGAATATGCATTCCCTTGTCAGATCGCAGCCGCTAAGCAGCTTGAGGCCGGGCCAGTACCGGCATGGGAGACTGGCTGGGAATCCCTGGTCCTGTTGACATTTTGTACGTTTTTTTTCCAAGCTTGCCCTTCCGAGTTTATCCTTCTTGAAAAAAACGTCAGAGATGGCACACTTCCGTCAACGGCCATTCTAAGCTGAATATCCCTGCCCTCGTCAGATCGCAGCCGCTAAGCAGCTTGAGGCCGGGCCAGTACCGGCATGGGAGACTGGCTGGGAATCCCTGGTCCTGTTGACATTTTGTACGTTTTTTTTCCAAGCTTGCCCTTCCGAGTTTATCCTTCTTGAAAAGAACGTCAGAGATGGCACGCTTCCATCAACGGCCATTCTAAGCTGAATATGAATTCCCTCGTCAGATCGCAGCCGCTAAGCAGCTTGAGGCTGGGCCAGTACCTGCATGGGAGACTGGCTGGGAATCCCTGGTCCTGTTGACGTTTTGTACGTTTTTTTTCCAAGCTTGCCCTTCCGAGTTTATCCTTCTTGAAAAGAACGTCAGAGATGGCACGCTTCCGTCAACGGCCATTCTAAGCTGAATATGCATGCCCTCGTCAGATCGCAGCCGCTAAGCAGCTTGAGGCCGGGCCAGTACTGGCATGGGAGACTGGCTGGGAATCACTGGTCCTGTTGACATTTTGTATGTTTTATTTCCAAGCTTGCCCTTCCGAGTGTATCCTTCTTGAAAAGAACGTCAGAGATGACACGCTTCCGTCAACGGCCATTCTAAGCTGAATATGCATGCCCTTGTCAGATCGCAGCCGCTAAGCAGCTTGAGGCAGGGCCAGTACCGGCATGGGAGACTTGCTGGGAATCCGTGGTCCTGTTGACATTTTGTACGTTTTATTTCCAAGCTTGCCCTTCCGAGTTTATCCTTCTTGAAAAGAACGTCAGAGATGGCACGCTTCCGTCAACGGCCATTCTAATCTGAATATGCATTCCCTCGTCAGATCACAGCCTCTAAGCAGCTTGAGGCCGGGCCAGTACCGGCATGGGAGACTGGCTGGGAATCCCTCGTCCTGTTGACATTATGTATGTTTTTTTTCCAAGCTTGCCCTTCCGAGTTTATCATTCTTGAAAAAAACGTCAGAGATGGCACGCTTCCATCATCGGCCATTCTAAGCTGAATATGCATGCCCTCGTCACATCGCAGCCGCTAAGCAGCTTGAGGCCGGGCCAGTACCGGCATGGGAGACTGGCTGGGAATCCCTGGTCCTGTTGACATTTTGTATGTTTTTTTTCCAAGCTTGCCCTTCCGAGTTTATCCTTCTTGAAAAAAACGTCAGAGATGGCACGCTTCCGTCAACGGCCATTCTAAGCTGAATATGCATTGCCTCGTCAGGTCGCAGCCTCTAAGCAGCTTGAGGCCGGGCCAGTACCGTCATGGGAGACTGGCTGGGAATCCCTGGTCCTGTTGACATTTTGTACGTTTTTTTTCCAAGCTTGCCCTTCCGAGTTTATCATTCTTGAAAAGAACGTCAGAGATGGCACGCTTCTGTCAACGGCCATTCTAAGCTGAATATGCATTCCCTCGTTAGATCGCAGCCGCTTGAGGCCGGGCCAGTACCGGCACCGGCATGGGAGACTGGCTGGGAATCCCTGGTCCTGTTGACATTTTGTACGTTTTTTTTCCAAGCTTGCCCTTCCGAGTTTATCCTTCTTGAAAAGAACGTCAGAGATGGCATGCTTCCGTCAACGGCCATTCTAAGCTTAATATGCATGCCCTCGTCAGATCGCAGCTGCTAAGCAGCTTGAGGCTGGGCCAGTACCGGCATGGGAGACTGGCTGGGAATCCCTGATCCTGTTGACATTTTGTACGTTTTATTTCCAAGCTTGCCCTTCCGAGTTTATCCTTCTTGAAAAGAACGTCAGAGATGACACGCTTCCGTCAACGGCCATTCTAAGCTGAATATGCATGCCCTCGTCAGATCGCAGCCGCTAAGCAGCTTGAGGCAGGGCCAGTACCGGCATGCGAGACTGGCTGGGAATCCCTGGTCCTGTTGACATTTTGTACGTTTTTTTTCCAAGCTTGCCCTTCCGAGTTTATCCTTCTTGAAAAGAACGTCAGAGATGGCACGCTTCCGTCAACGGCCATTCTAAGCTGAATATGCATGCCCTCGTCAGATCGCAGCCGCTAAGCAGCTTGAGGCCGGGCCAGTACCGGCATGCGAGACTGGCTGGGAATCCCTGATCCTGTTGACATTTTGTACGTTTTATTTCCAAGCTTGCCCTTCCGAGTTTATCCTTCTTGAAAAGAACGTCAGAGATGACACGCTTCCGTTAACGGCCATTCTAAGCTGAATATGCATGCCCTCGTCAGATCGCAGCCGCTAAGCAGCTTGAGGCAGGGCCAGTACCGGCATGCGAGACTGGCTGGGAATCCCTGGTCCTGTTGACGTTTTGTACGTTTTTTTTCCAAGCTTGCCCTTCCGAGTTTATCCTTCTTGAAAAGAACGTCAGAGATGGCACGCTTCCGTCAACGGCCATTCTAAACTGAATATGCATTCCCTTGTCAGATCGCAGCCGCTAAGCAGCTTGAGGCCGGGCCAGTACCGGCATGGGAAACTGGCTGGGAATCCCTGGTCCTGTTGACATTTTGTACGTTTTTTTTCCAAGCTTGCCCTTCCGAGTTTATCCTTCTTGAAAAAAACGTCAGAGATGGCACGCTTCCGTCAACGGCCATTCTAAGCTGAATATGCCTGCCCTCGTCAGATCGCAGCCGCTAAGCAGCTTGAGGCCGGGCCAGTACCGGCATGGGAGACTGGCTGGGAATCCCTGGTCCTGTTGACATTTTGTACGTTTTTTTTCCAAGCTTGCCCTTCCGAGTTTATCCTTCTTGAAAAGAACGTCAGAGATGGCACGCTTCCGTCAACGGCGATTCTAAGCTGAATATGCATTCCCTCGTCAGATCGCAGCCGCTAAGCAGCTTGAGGCTGGGCCAGTACCTGCATGGGAGACTGGCTGGGAATCCCTGGTCCTGTTGACATTTTGTACGTTTTTTTTTCCAAGCTTGCCCTTCCGAGTTTATCCTTCTTGAAAAGAACGTCAGAGATGGCACGCTTCCGTCAACGGCCATTCTAAGCTGAATATGCATGCCCTCGTCAGATCACAGCCGCTAAGCAGCTTGAGGCCGGGCCAGTACCGGCATGGGAGACTGGCTGGGAATCCATGGTCCTGTTGACATTTTGTACGTTTTTTTTTCCAAGCTTGCCCTTCCGAGTTTATCCTTCTTGAAAAGAACGTCAGAGATGGCACGCTTCCGTCAACGGCCATTCTAAGCTGAATATGCATGCCCTCGTCAGATTGCAGCCGCTAAGCAGCTTGAGGCCGGGCCAGTACCGGCATGGGAGTCTGGCTGGGAATCCCTGATCCTGTTGACATTTTGTACATTTTATTTCCAAGCTTGCCCTTCCGAGTTTATCCTTCTTGAAAAGAACGTCAGAGATGACACGCTTCCATCAACGGCCATTCTAAGCTGAATATGCATTCCCTCGTCACATCGCAGCCGCTCAGCAGCGTGAGGCCGGGCCAGTACCGGCATGGGAGACTGGCTGGGAATCCCTGGTCCTTATGACATTTTGTACGTTTTTTTGCCAAGCTTGCCCTTCCGAGTTTATCCTTCTTGAAAAAAACGTCAGAGATGACACGCTTCCGTCAACGGCCATTCTAAGCTGAAAATGCATGCCCTCGTCAGATCACAGCCGCTAAGCAGCTTGAGGCCGGGCCAGTACCGGCATGGGAGACTGGCTGGGAATCCCTGGTCCTATTGACATTTTGTACGTTTTTTTTCCAAGCTTGCCCTTCCGAGTTTATACTTCTTTAAAAGAACGTCAGAGATAGCACGCTTCCATCAACGGCCATTCTAAGCTGAATATGCATGCCCTCGTCAGATCGCAGCCGCTAAGCAGCTTGAGGCCGGGCCAGTACCGGCATGGGAGACTGGCTGGGAATCCCTGGTCCTGTTGACATTTTGTACGTGTTTTTTTCCAAGCTTGCCCTTCCGAGTTTATCCTTCTTGAAAAGAACGTCAGAGATGGCGCGCTTCCGTCAACGGCCATTCTAAGCTGAATATGCATGCCCTCGTCAGATCGCAGCCGCTAAGCAGCTTGAGGGCGGGCCAGTACCGGCATGGGAGACTGGCTGGGAATCCCTGGTCCTGTTGACATTTTGTACGTTTTTTTTTCCAAGCTTGCCCTTCCGAGTTTATCCCTCTTGAAAAGAACGTCAGAGATGGCACACTTCCGTCAACGGCCATTCTAAGCTGAATATGAATTCCCTCGTCAGATCGCAGCCGCTAAGCAGCTTGAGGCCGGGCCAGTACCGGCATGGGAGACTGGCTGGGAATCCCTGGTCCTGTTGACATTTTGTACGTTTTTTTTTCCAAGCTTGCCCTTCAGAGTTTATCCTTCTTGAAAAGAACGTCAGAGATGGTACGCTTCTGTCAACGGACATTCTAAGCTGAATATGCATGCCCTCGTCAGATCGCAGCCGCTAAGCAGCTTGAGGCCGGGCCAGTACCGGCATGGGAGACTGGCTGGGAATCCCTGGTCCTGTTGACATTTTGTACGCTTTTTTTCCAAGCTTGCCCTTCCGAGTTTATCCTTCTTGAAAAGAACGTCAGAGATGGCACGCTTCCGTCAACGGCCATTCTAAGCTGAATATGCATTCCCTCGTCAGATCGCAGCTGCTAAGCAGCTTGAGGCCGGGCCAGTACCGGCATGGGAGACTGGCTGGGAATCCCTGATCCTGTTGACATATTGTACGTTTTATTTCCAAGCTTGCCCTTCCGAGTGTATCCTTCTTGAAAAGAACATCAGAGATGACACACTTCCGTCAACGGCCATTCTAAGCTGAATATGCATGCCCTCGTCAGATCGCAGCCGCTAAGCAGCTTGAGGCAGGGCCAGTACCGGCATGGGAGACTTGCTGGGAATCCATGGTCCTGTTGACATTTTGTACGTTTTATTTCCAAGCTTGCCCTTCCGAGTTTATCCTTCTTGAAAAGAACGTCAGAGATGGCACACTTCCGTCAACGGCCATTCTAAGCTCAATATGCATTCCCTCGTCATATCGCAGCCTCTAAGCAGCTTGAGGCCGGGCAAGTACCGGCATGGGAGACTGGCTGGGAATCCCTGGTCCTGTTGACATTCTGTATGTTTTTTTTCCAAGCTTGCCCTTCCGAGTTTATCCTTCTTGAAAAAAACGTCAGAGATGGCACGCTTCCATCATCGGCCATTCTAAGCTGAATATGCATGCCCTCGTCACATCGCAGCCGCTAAGCAGCTTGAGGCCGGGCCAGTACCGGCATGGGAGATTGGCTGGGAATCCCTGATCCTGTTGACATTTTGTACGTTTTTTTTTCCAAGCTTGCCCTTCCGAGTTTATCCTTCTTGAAAAAAACGTCAGAGATGGCACGCTTCCGTCAACGGCCATTCTAAGCTGAATATGCCTGCCCTCGTCAGATTGCAGCCACTAAGCAGCTTGAGGCCGGGCCAGTACCGGCATGGGAGACTGGCTGGGAATCCCTGGTCCTGTTGACATTTTGTACGTTTTTTTTCCAAGCTTGCCCTTCCGAGTTTATCCTTCTTGAAAAGAACGTCAGAGATGGCACGCTTCTGTCAACGGCCATTCTAAGCTGAATATGCATGCCCTCGTCAGATCGCAGCCGCTAAGCAGCTTGAGGCCGGGCAAGTACCGGCATGGGAGACTGGCTGGGAATCCCTGGTCCTGTTGACATTTTGTACGTTTTTTTTCCAAGCTTGCCCTTCCGAGTTTATCCTTCTTGAAAAGAACATCAGAGATGGCACGCTTCCATCAACGGCCATTCTAAGCTGAATATGCATGCCCTCGTCAGATCGCAGCTGCAAAGCAGCTTGAGGCAGGGCCAGTACCGGCATGCGAGACTGGCTGGGAATCCCTGGTCCTGTTGACATTTTGTACGTTTTTTTTCCAAGCTTGCCCTTCCGAGTTTATCCTTCTTGAAAAGAACGTCAGAGATGGCACGCTTCCGTCAACGGCCATTCTAAGCTGGATATGCATTCCCTTGACAGATCGCAGCCGCTAAGCAGCTTGAGGCCGGGCCAGTACCGGCATGGGAAACTGGCTGGGAATCCCTGGTCCTGTTGACATTTTGTACGTTTTTTTTCCAAGCTTGCCCTTCCGAGTTTATCCTTCTTGAAAAAAACGTCAGAGATGGCACGCTTCCGTCAACGGCCATTCTAAGCCGAATATCCCTGCCCTCGTCAGATCGCAGCCGCTAAGCAGCTTGAGGCCGGGCCAGTACCGGCATGGGAGACTGACTGGGAATCCCTGGTCCTGTTGACATTTTGTACGTTTTTTTTCCAAGCTTGCCCTTCCGAGTTTATCCTTCTTGAAAAGAACGTCAGAGATGGCACGCTTCCATCAACGGCCATTCTAAGCTGAATATGAATTCCCTCGTCAGATCGCAGCCGCTAAGCAGCTTGAGGCTGGGCCAGTACCTGCATGGGAGACTGGCTGGGAATCCCTGGTCCTGTTGACATTTTGTACGTTTTTTTTCCAAGCTTGCCCTTCCGAGTTTATCCTTCTTGAAAAGAACGTCAGAGATGGCACGCTTCCGTCAACGGCCATTCTAAGCTGAATATGCATGCCCTCGTCAGATCGCAGCCGCTAAGCAGCTTGAGGCCGGGCCAGTACTGGCATGGGAGACTGGCTGGGAATCACTGGTCCTGTTGACATTTTGTATGTTTTATTTCCAAGCTTGCCCTTCCGAGTGTATCCTTCTTGAAAAGAACGTCAGAGATAACACGCTTCCGTCAACGGCCATTCTAAGCTGAATATGCATGCCCTTGTCAGATCGCAGCCGCTAAGCAGCTTGAGGCAGGGCCAGTACCGGCATGGGAGGCTTGCTGGGAATCCGTGGTCCTGTTGACATTTTGTACGTTTTATTTCCAAGCTTGCCCTTCCGAGTTTATCCTTCTTGAAAAGAACGTCAGAGATGGCACGCTTCCGTCAACGGCCATTCTAAGCTGAATATGCATTCCCTCGTCAGATCACAACCTCTAAGCAGCTTGAGGCCGGGCCAGTACCGGCATGGGAGACTGGCTGGGAATCCCTGGTCCTGTTGACATTATGTATGTTTTTTTTCCAAGCTTGCCCTTCCGAGTTTATCATTCTTGAAAAAAACGTCAGAGATGGCACGCTTCCATCATCGGCCATTCTAAGCTGAATATGCATGCCCTCGTCACATTGCAGCCGCTAAGCAGCTTGAGGCCGGGCCAGTACCGGCATGGGAGACTGGCTGGGAATCCCTGGTCCTGTTGACATTTTGTATGTTTTTTTTCCAAGCTTGCCCTTCCGAGTTTATCCTTCTTGAAAAAAACGTCAGAGATGGCACGCTTCCGTCAACGGCCATTCTAAGCTTAATATGCATGCCCTCGTCAGATCGCAGCTGCTAAGCAGCTTGAGGCTGGGCCAGTACCGGCATGGGAGACTGCCTGGGAATCCCTGATCCTGTTGACATTTTGTACGTTTTATTTCCAAGCTTGCCCTTCCGAGTTTATCCTTCTTGAAAAGAACGTCAGAGATGACACGCTTCCGTCAACGGCCATTCTAAGCTGAATATGCATGCCCTCGTCAGATCGCAGCCGCTAAGCAGCTTGAGGCAGGGACAGTACCGGCATGCGAGACTGGCTGGGAATCCCTGGTCCTGTTGACATTTTGTACGTTTTTTTTCCAAGCTTGCCCTTCCGAGTTTATCCTTCTTGAAAAGAACGTCAGAGATGGCACGCTTCCGTCAACGGCCATTCTAAGCTGAATATGCATGCCCTCGTCAGATCGCAGCCGCTAAGCAGCTTGAGGCCGGGCCAGTACCGGCATGCGAGACTGGCTGGGAATCCCTGATCCTGTTGACATTTTGTACGTTTTATTTCCAAGCTTGCCCTTCCGAGTTTATCCTTCTTGAAAAGAACGTCAGAGATGACACGCTTCCGTTAACGGCCATTCTAAGCTGAATATGCATGCCCTCGTCAGATCGCAGCCGCTAAGCAGCTTGAGGCAGGGCCAGTACCGGCATGCGAGACTGGCTGGGAATCCCTGGTCCTGTTGACGTTTTGTACGTTTTTTTTCCAAGCTTGCCCTTCCGAGTTTATCCTTCTTGAAAAGAACGTCAGAGATGGCACGCTTCCGTCAACGGCCATTCTAAACTGAATATGCATTCCCTTGTCAGATCGCAGCCGCTAAGCAGCTTGAGGCCGGGCCAGTACCGGCATGGGAAACTGGCTGGGAATCCCTGGTCCTGTTGACATTTTGTACGTTTTTTTTCCAAGCTTGCCCTTCCGAGTTTATCCTTCTTGAAAAAAACGTCAGAGATGGCACGCTTCCGTCAACGGACATTCTAAGCTGAATATGCCTGCCCTCGTCAGATCGCAGCCGCTAAGCAGCTTGAGGCCGGGCCAGTACCGGCATGGGAGACTGGCTGGGAATCCCTGGTCCTGTTGACATTTTGTACGTTTTTTTTCCAAGCTTGCCCTTCCGAGTTTATCCTTCTTGAAAAGAACGTCAGAGATGGCACGCTTCTGTCAACGGCGATTCTAAGCTGAATATGCATTCCCTCGTCAGATCGCAGCCGCTAAGCAGCTTGAGGCTGGGCCAGTACCTGCATGGGAGACTGGCTGGGAATCCCTGGTCCTGTTGACATTTTGTACGTTTTTTTTTCCAAGCTTGCCCTTCCGAGTTTATCCTTCTTGAAAAGAACGTCAGAGATGGCACGCTTCCGTCAACGGCCATTCTAAGCTGAATATGCATTCCCTCGTCAGATCGCAGCTGCAAAGCAGCTTGAGGCAGGGCCAGTACCGGCATGGGAGACTGGCTGGGAATCCCTGGTCCTGTTGACATTTTGTACGTTTTATTTCCAAGCTTGCCCTTCCGAGTTTATCCTTCTTGAAAAGAACGTCAGAGATGGCATGCTTCCGTCAACGGCCATTCTAAGCTTAATATGCATGCCCTCGTCAGATCGCAGCTGCTAAGCAGCTTGAGGCTGGGCCAGTACCGGCATGGGAGACTGCCTGGGAATCCCTGATCCTGTTGACATTTTGTACGTTTTATTTCCAAGCTTGCCCTTCCGAGTTTATCCTTCTTGAAAAGAACGTCAGAGATGACACGCTTCCGTCAACGGCCATTCTAAGCTGAATATGCATGCCCTCGTCAGATCGCAGCCGCTAAGCAGCTTGAGGCAGGGCCAGTACCGGCATGCGAGACTGGCTGGGAATCCCTGGTCCTGTTGACATTTTGTACGTTTTTTTTCCAAGCTTGCCCTTCCGAGTTTATCCTTCTTGAAAAGAACGTCAGAGATGGCACGCTTCCGTCAACGGCCATTCTAAGCTGAATATGCATGCCCTCGTCAGATCGCAGCCGCTAAGCAGCTTGAGGCCGGGCCAGTACCGGCATGCGAGACTGGCTGGGAATCCCTGATCCTGTTGACATTTTGTACGTTTTATTTCCAAGCTTGCCCTTCCGAGTTTATCCTTCTTGAAAAGAACGTCAGAGATGACACGCTTCCGTTAACGGCCATTCTAAGCTGAATATGCATGCCCTCGTCAGATCGCAGCCGCTAAGCAGCTTGAGGCAGGGCCAGTACCGGCATGCGAGACTGGCTGGGAATCCCTGGTCCTGTTGACGTTTTGTACGTTTTTTTTCCAAGCTTGCCCTTCCGAGTTTATCCTTCTTGAAAAGAACGTCAGAGATGGCACGCTTCCGTCAACGGCCATTCTAAACTGAATATGCATTCCCTTGTCAGATCGCAGCCGCTAAGCAGCTTGAGGCCGGGCCAGTACCGGCATGGGAGACTGGCTGGGAATCCCTGGTCCTGTTGACATTTTGTACGTTTTTTTTTCCAAGCTTGCCCTTCCGAGTTTATCCCTCTTGAAAAGAACGTCAGAGATGGCACGCTTCCGTCAACGGCCATTCTAAGCTGAATATGAATTCCCTCGTCAGATCGCAGCCGCTAAGCAGCTTGAGGCCGGGCCAGTACCGGCATGGGAGACTGGCTGGGAATCCCTGGTCCTGTTGACATTTTGTACGTTTTTTTTCCAAGCTTGCCTTTCAGAGTTTATCCTTCTTGAAAAGAACGTCAGAGATGGTACGCTTCTGTCAATGGCCATTCTAAGCTGAATATGCATGCCCTCGTCAGATCGCAGCCGCTAAGCAGCTTGAGGCCGGGCCAGTAACGGCATGGGAGACTGGCTGGGAATCCCTGGTCCTGTTGACATTTTGTACGCTTTTTTTCCAAGCTTGCCCTTCCGAGTTTATCCTTCTTGAAAAGAACGTCAGAGATGGCACGCTTCCGTCAACGGCCATTCTAAGCTGAATATGCATTCCCTCGTCAGATCGCAGCTGCTAAGCAGCTTGAGGCCGGGCCAGTACCGGCATGGGAGACTGGCTGGGAATCCCTGATCCTGTTGACATATTGTACGTTTTATTTCCAAGCTTGCCCTTCCGAGTGTATCCTTCTTGAAAAGAACATCAGAGATGACACGCTTCCGTCAACGGCCATTCTAAGCTGAATATGCATGCCCTCGTCAGATCGCAGCCGCTAAGCAGCTTGAGGCAGGGCCAGTACCGGCATGGGAGACTTGCTGGGAATCCATGGTCCTGTTGACATTTTGTACGTTTTATTTCCAAGCTTGCCCTTCCGAGTTTATCCTTCTTGAAAAGAACGTCAGAGATGGCACACTTCCGTCAACGGCCATTCTAAGCTCAATATGCATTCCCTCGTCATATCGCAGCCTCTAAGCAGCTTGAGGCCGGGCATGTACCGGCATGGGAGACTGGCTGGGAATCCCTGGTCCTGTTGACATTCTGTATGTTTTTTTTCCAAGCTTGCCCTTCCAAGTTTATCCTTCTTGAAAAAAACGTCAGAGATGGCACGCTTCCATCATCGGCCATTCTAAGCTGAATATGCATGCCCTCGTCACATCGCAGCCGCTAAGCAGCTTGAGGCCGGGCCAGTACCGGCATGGGAGATTGGCTGGGAATCCCTGATCCTGTTGACATATTGTACGTTTTATTTCCAAGCTTGCCCTTCCGAGTGTATCCTTCTTGAAAAGAACGTCAGAGATGACACGCTTCCGTCAACGGCCATTCTAAGTTGAATATGCATGCCCTCGTCAGATCGCAGCCGCTAAGCAGCTTGAGGCAGGGCCAGTACCGGCATGGGAGACTTGCTGGGAATCCCTTGTCCTGTTGTCATTTTGTACGTTTTATTTCCAAGCTTGCCCTTCCGAGTTTATCCTTCTTGAAAAGAACGTCAGAGATGGCACGCTTCCGTCAACGGCCATTCTAGGCTGAATATGCATTCCCTCGTCAGATTGCAGCCTCTAAGCAGCTTGAGGCCGGGCCAGTACCGGCATGGGAGACTGGCTGGGAATCCCTGGTCCTGTTGACATTCTGTATGTTTTTTTTCCAAGCTTGCCCTTCCGAGTTTATCCTTCTTGAAAAAAACGTCAGAGATGGCACGCTTCCATCATCGGCCATTCTAAGCTCAATATGCTTGCTCTCGTCACATCGCAGCCGCTAAGCAGCTTGATGCCGGGCCAGTACCAGCATGGGAGACTGGCTGGGAATCCCTGGTCCTGTTGACATTTTGTACGTTTTTTTTCCAAGCTTGCCCTTCCGAGTTTATCCTTCTTGAAAAGAACGTCAGAGATGGCACGCTTCCGTCAACGGCCATTCTAAGCTGATTATGCATGCCCTCGTCACATCGCAGCCGCTAAGCAGCTTGAGGGTGGGCCAGTACCTGCATGGGAGACTGGCTGGGAATCCCTGATCCTGTTGACATGTTGTACGTTTTATTTCCAAGCTTGCCCTTCCGAGTGTATCCTTCTTGAAAAGAACGTCAGAGATGACACACTTCCGTCAACGGCCATTCTAAGCTGAATATGCATGCCCTCGTCAGATCGCAGCCGCTAAGCAGCTTGAGGCCGGGCCAGTACCGGCATGGGAGACTGGCTGGGAATCCCCGGTCCTGTTGACGTTTTTTTTCCAAGCTTGCCCTTCCGAGTTTATCCTTCTTTAAAAGAACATCAGAGATGCCACGCTTCCGTCAACAGCCATTCTAAGCTGAATATGCATGCCCTCGTCAGATCGCAGCCGCTAAGCAGCTTGAGGCCGGGCCAGTACCGGCATGGGAGACTGGCTGGGAATCCCTGGTCCTGTTGACATTTTGTACGTTTTTTTTCCAAGCTTGCCCTTCCGAGTTTATCCTTCTTGAAAAGAACGTCAGAGATGGCATGCTTCCTTCAACGGCCGTTCTAAGCTGAATATGCATGCACTCGTCAGATCGCAGCCGCTAAGCAGCTTGAAGCCGGGCCAGTACCGGCATGGGAGACTGGCTGAGAATCCCTGGTCCTGTTGCCATTTTGTACGTTTTTTTTTCCAAGCTTGCCCTTCCGAGTTTATCCTTCTTGAAAAGAACGTCAGAGATGGCACGCTTCCGTCAACGGCCATTCTAAGCTGAATATGCATGCCCTCGTCAGATCGCAGCCGCTAAGCAGCTTGAGGCAGGGCCAGTACCGGCATGGGAGACTGGCTGGGAATCCCTGGTCCTGTTGACATTTTGTACGTTTTTTTTCCAAGCTTGCCCTTCCGAGTTTATCCTTCTTGAAAAGAACGTCAGAGATGGCACGCTTCTGTCAACGGCCATTCTAAGCTGAATATGCATGCCCTCGTCAGATCGCAGCCGCTAAGCAGCTTGAGGCCGGGCCAGTACCGGCATGGGAGACTGGCTGGGAATCCCTGGTCCTGTTGACATTTTGTACGTTTTTTTTCCAAGCTTGCCCTTCCGAGTTTATCCTTCTTGAAAAGAACGTCAGAGATGGCACGCTTCTGTCAACGGCCATTCTTAGCTGAATATGCATGCCCTCGTCAGATCGCAGCTGCTAAGCAGCTTGAGGCAGGGCCAGTACCGGCATGGGAGACTTGCTGGGAATCCCTGGTCCTCTTGACGTTTTATTTCCAAGCTTGCCCTTCCGAGTTTATCCTTCTTGAAAAGAACGTCAGAGATGGCACGCTTCCGTCAACGGCCATTCTAAGCTCAATATGCATTCCCTCGTCAGATCGCAGCCTCTAAGAAGCTTGAGGCCGGGCCAGTACCGGCATGGGAGACTGGCTTGGAATCCCTGGTCCTGTTTACGTTCTGTACGTTTTTTTTCCAAGCTTGCCCTTCCGAGTTTATCCTTCTTGAAAAGAACGTCAGAGATGAAACGCTTCTGTCAACGGCCATTCTAAGCTGAATGTGCATGCCCTCGGCAGATCGCAGCCGCTAAGCAGCTTGAGGCAGGGCCACTACGGGCATGGGAGACTGGCTGGGAATCCCTGGTCCTCTTGACATTTTGTACGTTTTTTTTCCAAGCTTTCCCTTCCGAGTTTATCCTTCTTGAAAAGAACGTCAGAGATGGCACACTTCCGTCAACGGCCATTCTAAGCTGAATATGCATGCCCTCGTCACATCGCAGCCGCTAAGCAGCTTGAGGCCGGGCTAGTACCGGCATGGGAGACGGGCTGGGAATCCCTGGTCCTAATGACATTTTGTACGTTTTTTTGCCAAGCTTGCCCTTCCGAGTTTATCCTTCTTGAAAAAAACGTCAGAGATGGCACGCTTCTGTCAACGGCCATTCTAAGCTGAATATGCATGCCCTCGTCAGATCGCAGCCGCTAAGCAGCTTGAGGCCGGGCCAGTACCGGCATGGGAGACTGGCTGGGAATCCCTGGTCCTGTTGACATTTTTTACGTTTTTTTTCCAAGCTTGCCCTTCCGAGTTTATCCTTCTTGAAAAGAACGTCAGAGATGACACACTTCCGTCAACGGCCGTTCTAAGCTGAATATGCATGCCCTCGTCAGATCGCAGCCGCTAAGCAGCTTGAGGCCGGGCCAGTACCGGCATGGGAGACTGGCTGGGAATCCCTGGTCCTGTTGACATTTTGTACGTTTTTTTTCCAAGCTTGCACTTCCGAGTTTATCCTTCTTTAAAAGAACGTCAGAGATGGAACGCTTCTGTCAACGGCCATTCTAAGCTGAATATGCATCCCCTCGTCAGATCGCAGCCGCTAAGCAGCTTGAGGCCGGGCCAGTACCGGCATGGGAGACTGGCTGGGAATCCCTGATCCTGTTGACATATTGTACATTTTATTTCCAAGCTTGCCCTTCCGAGTGTATCCTTCTTGAAAAGAACGTCAGAGATGGCACGCTTCCGTCAACGGCCATTCTAAGCTGAATATGCATGCCCTCGTTAGATCGCAGCCGCTAAGCAGCTTGAGGCAGGGCCAGTACCGGCATGGGAGACTTGCTGGGAATCCCTGGTCCTGTTGACATTTTGTACGTTTTATTTCCAAGCTTGCCCTTCCGAGTTTATCCTTCTTGAAAAGAACGTCAGAGATGGCACGCTTCCGTCAACGGCCATTCTAAGCTGTATATGCATTCCCTCGTCAGATCGCAGCCTCTAAGCAGCTTGAGTCCGGGCCAGTACCTGCATGGGAGACTGGCTGGGAATCCCTGGTCCTGTTGACATTCTGTATGTTTTTTTTCCAAGCTTGCCCTTCCGAGTTTATCCTTCTTGAAAAAAACGTCAGAGATGGCACGCTTCCATCATCGGCCATTCTAAGCTGAATATGCATTCCCTCGTCACATCGCAGCCGCTAAGCAGCTTGAGGCCGGGCCAGTACCGGCATGGGAGACTGGCTGGGAATCCCTGGTCCTAATGACATATTGTACGTTTTTTTTGCCAAGCTTGCCCTTCCGAGTTTATCCTTCTTGAAAAAAACGTCAGAGATGGCACGCTTCCGTCAACGGCCATTCTAAGCTGAATATGCATGCCCTCGTCAGATCGCAGCCGCTAAGCAGCTTGAGGGCGGGCCAGTACCGGCATGGGAGACTGGCTGGGAATCCCTGGTCCTGTTGACATTTTGTACGTTTTTTTTCCAAGCTTGCCCTTCCGAGTTTATCCTTCTTGAAAAGAACGTCAGAGATGGCACACTTCCGTCAACGGCCATTGTAAGCTGAATATGCATGCCCTCGTCAGATCGCAGCCGCTAAGCAGCTTGAGGCCGGGCCAGTACTGGCATGGGAGACTGGCTGGGAATCCCTGGTCCTGTTGACATTTTGTACGTTTTTTTTCCAAGCTTGCCCTTCCGAGTTTATCCTTCTTGAAAAGAACGTCAGAGATGGCACGCTTCCGTCAACAGCCATTCTAAGCTGAATATGCATGCCCTCGTCAGATCGCAGCCGCTAAGCAGCTTGAGGCCGGGCCAGTACCGGCATGGGAGACTGGCTGGGAATCCCTGGTCCTGTTGACATTTTGTACGTTTTTTTTTCCAAGCTTGCCCTTCCGAGTTTATCCTTCTTGTAAAGAACGTCAGAGATGGCACGCTTCCGTCAACGGCCATTCTAAGCTGAATATGCATGCCCTCGTCAGATTGCAGCCGCTAAGCAGCTTGAGGCCGGGCCAGTACCGGCATGGGAGACTGGCTGGGAATCCCTGGTCCTGTTGACATTTTGTACGTTTTTTTTCCAAGCTTGCCCTTCCGAGTTTATCCTTCTTGAAAAGAACGTCAGAGATAGCACGCTGCTGTCAACGGCCATTCTAAGCTGAATATGCATGCCCTCGTCAGATCGCAGCCGCTAAGCAGCTTGAGGCCGGGCCAGTACCAGCATGGGAGACTGGCTGGGAATCCCTGGTCCTGTTGACATTTTGTAAGTTTTTTTTCCAAGCTTGCACTTCCGAGTTTATCCTTCTTGAAAAGAACGTCAGAGATGGCACGCTTCCGTCAACAGCCATCCTAAGCTGAATATGCATGTCCTCGTCAGATCGCAGCCGCTAAGCAGCTTGAGGCCGGGCCAGTACCGGCATGGGAGACTGGCTGGGAATCCCTGATCCTGTTGACATTTTGTACGTTTTATTTCCAAGCTTGCCCTTCCGAGTTTATCCTTCTTGAAAAGAGCGTCAGAGATGACACGCTTCCGTCAACGGCCATTCTAAGCTGAATATGCATGTCCTCGTCAGATCGTAGCCGCTAAGCAGCTTGAGTCCGGGCCAGTACCGGCATGGGAGACTGGCTGGGAATCCCTGGTCCTGTTGACATTTTGTACGTTTTTTTTCCAAACTTGCCCTTCCGAGTTTATCCTTCTTGAAAAGAAGGTCAGAGATGCCATGCTTCTGTCAATGGCCATTCTAAGCTGAATATGCATCCCCTCGTCAGATCGCAGCCGCTAAGCAGCTTGAGGCCGGGCCAATACCGGCATGGGAGACAGCCTGGGATTCCCTGGTCCTGTTGACGTTTTGTTTCCAAGCTTGCCCTTCCGAGTTTATCCTTCTTGAAAAGAACGTCAGAGATGGCACGCTTCCATTAACGGCCATCCTAAGCTGAATATGCATGCCCTCGTCAGATCGCAGCCGCTAAGCAGCTTGAGGCCGGGCCAGTACCGGCCTGGGAGACTGGCTGGGAATCCCTGATCCTGTTGACATTTTGTACGTTTTATTTCCAAGCTTGCCCTTCCGAGTTTATCCTTCTTGAAAAGAGCGTCAGAGATGACACGCTTCCGTCAACGGCCATTCTAAGCTGAATATGCATGCCCTCGTCAGATCGCAGCCGCTAAGCAGCTTGAGGCAGGGCCAGTACCGGCATGCGAGACTGGCTGGGAATCCCTGGTCCTGTTGACATTTTGTACGTTTTTTTTCCAAGCTTGCCCTTCCGAGTTTATCCTTCTTGAAAAGAACGTCAGAGATGGCACGCTTCCGTCAACGGCCATTCTAAGCTGAATATGCATGCGCTTGTCAGATCGCAGCCGCTAAGCAGCTTGAGGCATGGCCAGTACCGGCATGGGAGACTGGCTGGGAATCCCTGGTCCTGTTGACATTTTGTACGTTTTTTTTCCAAGCTTGCCCTTCCGAGTTTATCCTTCTTGAAAAAAACGTCAGAGATGACACGCTTCCGTCAACGGCCATTCTAAGCTGAATATGCCTTCCCTCGTCAGATCGCAGCCGCTAAGCAGCTTGAGGCCGGGCCAGTACCGGCATGGGAGACTGGCTGGGAATCCCTGGTCCTGTTGACATTTTGTACGTTTTTTTTCCAAGCTTGCCCTTCCGAGTTTATCCTTCTTGAAAAGAACGTCAGAGATGGCACGCTTCCGTCAACGGCCATTCTAAGCTGAATATGCATGCCCCAGTCAGATCGCAGCCGCTAAGCAGCTTGAGGCCGGGCAAGTACTGGCATGGGAGACTGGCTGGGAATCCCTGATCCTGTTGACATTTTGTACGTTTTATTTCCAAGCTTGCCCTTCCGAGTTTATCCTTCTTGAAAAGAACGTCAGAGATGACACGCTTCCGTCAACGGCCATTCTAAGCTGAATATGCATGCCCTCGTCAGATCGCAGCCGCTAAGCAGCTTGAGGCAGGGCCAGTACCGGCATGTGAGACTGGCTGGGAATCCCTGGTCCTGTTGACATTTTGTACGTTTTTTTTCCAAGCTTGCCCTTCCGAGTTTATCCTTCTTGAAAAGAACGTCAGAGATGGCACACTTCCGTCAACGGCCATTCTAAGCTGAATATGCATACCCTTGTCAGATCGCAGCCGCTAAGCAGCTTGAGGCCGGGCCAGTACCGGCATGGGAGACTGGCTGGGAATCCCTGGTCCTGTTGACATTTTGTACGTTTTTTTTTCCAAGCTTGCCCTTCCGAGTTTATCCTTCTTGAAAAAAACGTCAGAGATGGCACGCTTCCGTCAACGGCCATTCTAAGCTGAATATCCCTGCCCTCGTCAGATCGCAGCAGCTTAAGGCCGGGCCAGTACCGGCATGGGAGACTGGCTGGGAATCCCTGGTCCTGTTGACATTTTGTACGTTTTTTTTCCAAGCTTGCCCTTCCGAGTTTATCCTTCTTGAAAAGAACGTCAGAGATGACACACTTCCGTCAACGGCCATTCTAAGCTGAATATGCATTCCCTCGTCAGATCGCAGCCGCTAAGCAGCTTGAGGCCGGGCCAGTACCGGCATGGGAGACTGGCTGGGAATCCCTGGTCCTGATGACATTTTGTACGTTTTTTTTCCAAGCTTGCCCTTCCGAGTTTATCCTTCTTTAAAAGAACGTCAGAGATGGCATGCTTCCGTCAACGGCCATTCTAAGCTGAATATGCCTGCCCTCGTCAGAGCGCAGCCGCTAAGCAGCTTGAGGCCGTGCCAGTACCGGCATGGGAGACTGGCTGGGAATCCCTGGTCCTGTTGACATTTTGTACGTTTTTTTTCCAAGCTTGCCCTTCCGAGTTTATCCTTCTTGAAAAGAACGTCAGAGATGGCATGCTTCCGGCAACGGCCATTCTAAGCTCAATATGCATGCCCTCGTCAGATCGCAGCCGCTAAGCAGCTTGAGGCCGGGCCAGTACCGGTTTGGGAGACTGGCTGGGAATCCCTGGTCCTGTTGACATTTTGTACGTTTTTTTTCCAAGCTTGCCCTTCCGAGTTTATCCTTCTTGAAAAGAACGTCAGAGATGTCACGCTTCCGTCAACGGCCATTCTAAGCTGAATATGCATTCCCTCGTCAGATCGCAGCCGCTAAGCAGCTTGAGGCCGGGCCAGTACCGGCATGGGAGACTGGCTGGGAATCCCTGGTCCTGTTGACATTTTGTACGTTTTTTTTCCAAGCTTGCCCTTCCGAGTTTATCCTTCTTGAAAAGAACGTCAGAGATGGCACGCTTCTGTCAACGGCGATTCTAAGCTGAATATGCATGCCCTCGTCAGATCGCAGCCGCTAAGCAGCTTGAGGCCGGGCCAGTACCGGCATGGGAGACTGGCTGGGAATCCCTGATCCTGTTGACATTTTGTACGTTTTATTTCCAAGCTTGCCCTTCCGAGTTTATCCTTCTTGAAAAGAACGTCAGAGATGACACGCTTCCGTCAACGGCCATTCTAAGCTGAATATGCATGCCCTCGTCAGATCGCAGCCGCTAAGCAGCTTGAGTCAGGGCCAGTACCGGCATGCGAGACTGGCTGGGAATCCCTGGTCCTGTGGACATTTTGTACGTTTTTTTTCCAAGCTTGCCCTTCCGAGTTTATCCTTCTTGAAAAGAACGTCAGAGATGACACACTTCCGTCAACGGCCATTCTAAGCTGAATATGCATGCCCTTGTCAGATCGCAGCCGCTAAGCAGCTTGAGGCCGGGCCAGTACCGGCATGGGAGACTGGCTGGGAATCCCTGGTCCTGTTGACATTTTGTACGTTTTTTTTCCAAGCTTGCCCTTCCGAGTTTATCCTTCTTGAAAAAAACGTCAGAGATGGCACGCTTCCGTCAACGGCCATTCTAAGCTGAATATGCCTTCCCTCGTCAGATCGCAGCCGCTAAGCAGCTTGAGGGCGGGCCAGTACCGGCAAGGGAGACTGGCTGGGAATCCCTGGTCCTGTTGACATTTTGTACGTTTTTTTTCCAAGCTTGCCCTTCCGAGTTTATCCTTCTTGAAAAGAACGTCAGAGATGGCACGCTTCCGTCAATGGCCATTCTAAGCTGAATATGCCTGCCCTCGTCAGATCGCAGCCGCTAAGCAGCTTGAGGCCGGGCCAGTACCGGCATGGGAGACTGGCTGGGAATCCCTGGTCCTGTTGACATTTTGTACGTTTTTTTTCCAAGCTTGCCCTTCCGAGTTTATCCTTCTTGAAAAGAACGTCAGAGATGGCACGCTTCCGTCAACGGCCATTCTAAGCTGAATATGCATGCCCTCGTCAGATCGCAGCCGCTAAGCAGCTTGAGACCGGGCCACTACCGGCATGGGAGACTGGCTGAGAATCCCTGATCCTGTTGACATGTTGTACGTTTTATTTCCAAGCTTGCCCTTCCGAGTTTATCCTTCTTGAAAAGAACGTCAGAGATGACACGCTTCCGTCAACGGCCATTCTAAGCTGAATATGCATTCCCTCGTCAGATTGCAGCCGCTAAGCAGCTTGAGGCAGGGCCAGAACCGGCATGCGAGACTGGCTGGGAATCCCTGGTCCTGTTGACATTTTGTACGTTTTTTTTCCAAGCTTGCACTTCCGAGTAAATCCTTCTTGAAAAGAACGTCAGAGATGGCACACTTCCGTCAATGGCCATTCTAAGCTGAATATGCATGCCCTCGTCAGATCGCAGCAGCTTGAGGCCGGGCCAGTACCGGCATGGGAGACTGGCTGGGAATCCCTGGTCCTTTTGACATTTTGTACGTTTTTTTTCCAAGCTTGCCCTTCCGAGTTTATCCTTCTTGAAAAAAAGGTCAGAGATGGCACGCTTCCGTCAACGGCCATTCTAAGCTGAATATGCATGCCCTCGTCAGATCGCAGCCGCTAAGCAGCTTGAGGCCGGGCCAGTACCGGCATGGGAAACTGGCTGGGAATCCCTGGTCCTGTTGACATATTGTACGTTTTTTTTCCAAGCTTGCCCTTCCGAGTTTATCCTTCTTGAAAAGAACGTCAGAGATGGCACGCTTCCGTCAACGGCCATTCTAAGCTGAATATGCATGCCCTCGTCACATCTCAGCCGCTAAGCAGCTTGAGGCCGGGCCAGTACCGGCATGGGAGACTGGCTGGGAATCCCTGGTCCTGTTGACATTTTGTACGTTTTTTTTCCAAGCTTGCCCTTCCGAGTTTATCCTTCTTGAAAAGAACGTCAGAGATGACACGCTTCCGTCAACGGCCATTCTAAGCTGAATATGCATGCCCTCATCAGATCGCAGCCGCAAAGCATCTTGAGGCCGTGCCAGTACCGGCATGGGAGACTGGCTGGGAATCCCTGGTCCTGTTGACATTTTGTACGTTTTTTTTCCAAGCTTGCCCTTCCGAGTTTATCCTTCTTGAAAAGAACGTCAGAGATGGCACGCTTCCGTCAACGGCCATTCTAAGCTGAATATGCATGCCCTCGTCAGATCGCAGCCGCTAAGCAGCTTGAGGCTGGGCCAGTACCGGCATGGGAGACTGGCTGGGAATCCCTGGTCCTGTTGACATCTTGTACGTTTTTTTTCCAAGCTTGCCCTTCCGAGTTTATCCTTCTTGAAAAGAACATCAGAGATGACACGCTTCCGTCAACGGCGATTCTAAGCTGAATATGCATGCCCTCGTCAGATCGCAGCCGCTAAGCAGCTTGAGGCCGGGCCAGTACCGGCATGGGAGACTGGCTGGGAATCCCTGATCCTGTTGACATTTTGTATGTTTTATTTCCAAGCTTGCCCTTCCGAGTTTATCCTTCTTGAAAAGAACGTCAGAGATGACACGCTTCCGTCAACGGCCATTCTAAGCTGAATATGCATGCCCTCGTCAGATCGCAGCCGCTAAGCAGCTTGAGGCAGGCCCTGTACCGGCATGCGAGACTGGCTGGGAATCCCTGGTCCTGTGGACATTTTGTACGTTTTTTTTCCAAGCTTGCCCTTCCGAGTTTATCCTTCTTGAAAAGAACGTCAGAGATGACACGCTTCCGTCAACGGCCATTCTAAGCTGAATATGCATGCCCTTGTCAGATCGCAGCCGCTAAGCAGCTTGAGGCTGGGCCAGTACCGGCATGGGAGACTGGCTGGGAATCCCTGGTCCTGTTGACATTTTGTACGTTTTTTTTCCAAGCTTGCCCTTCCGAGTTTATCCTTCTTGAAAAAAACGTCAGAGATGGCACGCTTCCGTCAATGGCCATTCTAAGCTGAATATGCCTTCCCTCGTCATATCGCAGCCGCTAAGCAGCTTGAGGGCGGGCCAGTACCGGCAAGGGAGACTGGCTGGGAATCCCTGGTCCTGTTGACATTTTGTACGTTTTTTTTCCAAGCTTGCCCTTCCGAGTTTATCCTTCTTGAAAAGAACGTCAGAGATGGCACGCTTCCGTCAACGGCCATTCTAAGCTGAATATGCATGCCCTCGTCAGATCGCAGCCGCTAAGCAGCTTGAGACCGGGCCACTACCGGCATGGGAGACTGGCTGAGAATCCCTGATCCTGTTGACATGTTGTACGTTTTATTTCCAAGCTTGCCCTTCCGAGTTTATCCTTCTTGAAAAGAACGTCAGAGATGACACGCTTCCGTCAACGGCCATTCTAAGCTGAATATGCATTCCCTCGTCAGATTGCAGCCGCTAAGCAGCTTGAGGCAGGGCCAGAACCGGCATGCGAGACTGGCTGGGAATCCCTGGTCCTGTTGACATTTTGTACGTTTTTTTTCCAAGCTTGCACTTCCGAGTAAATCCTTCTTGAAAAGAACGTCAGAGATGACACACTTCCGTCAACGGCCATTCTAAGCTGAATATGCATGCCCTCGTCAGATCGCAGCAGCTTGAGGCCTGGCCAGTACCGGCATGGGAGACAGGCTGGGAATCCCTGGTCCTGTTGACATTTTGTACGTTTTTTTTCCAAGCTTGCCCTTCCGAGTTTATCCTTCTTGAAAAAAAGGTCAGAGATGGCACGCTTCCGTCAACGGCCATTCTAAGCTGAATATGCATGCCCTCGTCAGATCGCAGCCGCTAAGCAGCTTGAGGCCGGGCCAGTACCGGCATGGGAGACTGGCTGGGAATCCCTGGTCCTCTTGACATTTTGTACGTTTTTTTTCCAAGCTTGCCCTTCCGAGTTTATCCTTCTTGAAAAGAACGTCAGAGATGGCACGCTTCTGTCAACGGCCATTCTAAGCTGAATATGCATGCCCTCGTCAGATCGCAGCCGCTAAGCAGCTTGAGGCCGGGCCAGTACCGGCATGGGAGACTGGCTGGGAATCCCTGATCCTGTTGACATATTGTACGTTTTATTTCCAAGCTTGCCCTTCCGAGTGTATCCTTCTTGAAAAGAACGTCAGAGATGACATGTTTCCGTCAACGGACATTCTAAGCTGAATATGCATTCCCTCGTCAGATCGCAGCCGCTAAGCAGCTTGAGGCAGGGCCTCTACGGGCATGGGAGACTTGCTGGGAATCCCTGGTCCTGTTGACATTATGTACGTTTTATTTCCAAGCTTGCCCTTCCGAGTTTATCCTTCTTGAAAAGAACGTCAGAGATGGCACACTTCCGTCAACGGCCATTCTAAGCTGAATATGCATGCCCTCGTCAGATCGCAGCCGCTAAGCAACTTGAGGCCGGGCCAGTACCGGCATGGGAGACTGGCTGGGAATCCCTGGTCCTGTTGACATTTTGTACGTTTTTTTTCCAAGCTTGCCCTTCCGAATTTATCCTTCTTGAAAAAAACGTCGGAGATGGCACGTTTCCGTCAACGGCCATTCTAAGCTGAATATGCATGCCCTCGTCAGATCGCAGCCGCTAAGCAGCTTGAGGCAGGGCCAGTACCGGCATGGGAGACTTGCTGGGAATCCATGGTCCTGTTGACATTTTGTACGTTTTATTTCCAAGCTTGCCCTTCCGAGTTTATCCTTCTTGAAAAGAACGTCAGAGATAGCACACTTCCGTCAACGGCCATTCTAAGCTGAATATGCATGCCCTCATCAGATTGCAGCCTCTAAGCAGCATGAGGCCGGGCCAGTACCGGCATGGGAGACTGGCTGGGAATCCCTGGTCCTGTTGACATTCTGTACGTTTTTTTTCCAAGCTTGCCCTTCCGAGTTTATCCTTCTTGAAAAAAACGTCAGAGATGGCACACTTCCGTCAACGGCCATTCTAAGCTGAATATGCATTCCCTCGTCACATCGCAGCCGCTAAGCAGCTTGGGGCCGGGCCAGTACCGGCATGGGAGACTGGCTGGGAATCCCTGGTCCTGTTGACATTTTGTACGTTTTTTTTCCAAGCTTGCCCTTCCGAGTTTATCCTTCTTGAAAAGAACGTCAGAGATAGCACGCTTCCGTCAACGGCCATTCTAAGCTGAAAATGCATGCCCTCGTCAGATCGCAGCCGGTAAGCAGCTTTAGGCCGGGCCAGTACCGGCATGGGAGACTGGCTGGGAATCCCTGGTCCTGCTGACATTTTGTACGTTTTTTTTCCAAGCTTGCCCTTCCGAGTTTATCCTTCTTGAAAAGAACGTCAGAGATGGCACGCTTCCGTCAACGGCCATTCTAAGCTGAATATGCATTCCCTCGTCAGATCGCAGCCGCTAAGCAGCTTGAGGCCGGGCCAGTACCAGCATGGGAGACTGGCTGGGAATCCCTGGTCCTGTTGACGTTTTGTACGTTTTTTTTCCAAGCTTGCCCTTCCGAGTTTATCCTTCTTGAAAAAAACGTCAGAGATGGCACGCTTCCGTCAACGGCCATTCTAAGCTGAATATGCATGCTCTCATCAGATCGCAGCCGCTAAGCAGCTTGAGGCCGGGCCAGTACCGGCATGGGAGACTGGCTGGGAATCCCTGGTCCTGTGGACATTTTGTACGTTTTTTTTCCAAGCTTGCCCTTCCGAGTTTATCCTTCTTGAAAAGAACGTCAGAGATGACACGCTTCCGTCAACGGACATTCTAAGCTGAATATGCATTCCCTCGTCAGATCGCAGCCGCTAAGCAGCTTGAGGCAGGGCCTCTACGGGCATGGGAGACTTGCTGGGAATCCCTGGTCCTGTTGACATTATGTACGTTTTATTTCCAAGCTTGCCCTTCCGAGTTTATCCTTCTTGAAAAGAACGTCAGAGATGGCACACTTCCGTCAACGGCCATTCTAAGCTGAATATGCATGCCCTCGTCAGATCGCAGCCGCTAAGCAACTTGAGGCCGGGCCAGTACCGGCATGGGAGACTGGCTGGGAATCCCTGGTCCTGTTGACATTTTGTACGTTTTTTTTCCAAGCTTGCCCTTCCGAATTTATCCTTCTTGAAAAAAACGTCGGAGATGGCACGTTTCCGTCAACGGCCATTCTAAGCTGAATATGCATGCCCTCGTCAGATCGCAGCCGCTAAGCAGCTTGAGGCAGGGCCAGTACCGGCATGGGAGACTTGCTGGGAATCCATGGTCCTGTTGACATTTTGTACGTTTTATTTCCAAGCTTGCCCTTCCGAGTTTATCCTTCTTGAAAAGAACGTCAGAGATAGCACACTTCCGTCAACGGCCATTCTAAGCTGAATATGCATGCCCTCATCAGATTGCAGCCTCTAAGCAGCATGAGGCCGGGCCAGTACCGGCATGGGAGACTGGCTGGGAATCCCTGGTCCTGTTGACATTCTGTACGTTTTTTTTCCAAGCTTGCCCTTCCGAGTTTATCCTTCTTGAAAAAAACGTCAGAGATGGCACACTTCCGTCAACGGCCATTCTAAGCTGAATATGCATTCCCTCATCGCAGCCGCTAAGCAGCTTGGGGCCGGGCCAGTACCGGCATGGGAGACTGGCTGGGAATCCCTGGTCCTGTTGACATTTTGTACGTTTTTTTTCCAAGCTTGCCCTTCCGAGTTTATCCTTCTTGAAAAGAACGTCAGAGATAGCACGCTTCCGTCAACGGCCATTCTAAGCTGAAAATGCATGCCCTCGTCAGATCGCAGCCGGTAAGCAGCTTTAGGCCGGGCCAGTACCGGCATGGGAGACTGGCTGGGAATCCCTGGTCCTGCTGACATTTTGTACGTTTTTTTTCCAAGCTTGCCCTTCCGAGTTTATCCTTCTTGAAAAGAACGTCAGAGATGGCACGCTTCCGTCAACGGCCATTCTAAGCTGAATATGCATGCCCTCGTCAGATCGCAGCCGCTAAGCAGCTTGAGGCCGGGCCAGTACCAGCATGGGAGACTGGCTGGGAATCCCTGGACCTGTTGACGTTTTGTACGTTTTTTTTCCAAGCTTGCCCTTCCGAGTTTATCCTTCTTGAAAAAAACGTCAGAGATGGCACGCTTCCGTCAACGGCCATTCTAAGCTGAATATGCATGCTCTCATCAGATCGCAGCCGCTAAGCAGCTTGAGGCCGGGCCAGTACCGGCATGGGAGACTGGCTGGGAATCCCTGGTCCTGTGGACATTTTGTACGTTTTTTTTCCAAGCTTGCCCTTCCGAGTTTATCCTTCTTGAAAAGAACGTCAGAGATGACACGCTTCCGTCAACGGCCATTCTAAGCTGAATATGCATGCCCTTGTCAGATCGCAGCCGCTAAGCAGCTTGAGGCCGGGCCAGTACCGGCATGGGAGACTGGCTGGGAATCCCTGGTCCTGTTGACATTTTGTACGTTTTTTTTCCAAGCTTGCCCTTCCGAGTTTATCCTTCTTGAAAAAAACGTCAGAGATGGCACGCTTCCATCAACGGCCATTCTAAGCTGAATATGCCTTTCC
Organism: Dendrobates tinctorius; assembly: GCF_039654945.1. Lineage (NCBI taxonomy): Eukaryota > Metazoa > Chordata > Amphibia > Anura > Dendrobatidae > Dendrobates > Dendrobates tinctorius. Next base: position 120,505,891 of record NW_027361679.1, read on the forward strand.
TCGTCAGATCGCAGCCGCTAAGCAGCTTGAGGGCGGGCCAGTACCGGCAAGGGAGACTGGCTGGGAATCCCTGGTCCTGTTGACATTTTGTACGTTTTTTTTCCAAGCTTGCCCTTCCGAGTTTATCCTTCTTGAAAAGAACGTCAGAGATGGCACACTTCCGTCAATGGCCATTCTAAGCTGAATATGCATGCCCTCGTCAGATCGCAGCCGCTAAGCAGCTTGAGGCCGGGCCAGTACTGGCATGGGAGACTGGCCGGGAATCCCTGGTCCTGTTGACATTTTGTACGTTTTTTTTCCAAGCTTGCCCTTCCGAGTTTATCCTTCTTGAAAAGAACGTCAGAGATGGCACGCTTCCGTCAACGGCCATTCTAAGCTGAATATGCATGCCCTCGTCAGATCGCAGCCGCTAAGCAGCTTGAGACCGGGCCACTACCGGCATGGGAGACTGGCTGAGAATCCCTGATCCTGTTGACATGTTGTACGTTTTATTTCCAAGCTTGCCCTTCCGAGTTTATCCTTCTTGAAAAGAACGTCAGAGATGACACGCTTCCGTCAACGGCCATTCTAAGCTGAATATGCATTCCCTCGTCAGATTGCAGCCGCTAAGCAGCTTGAGGCAGGTCCAGAACCGGCATGCGAGACTGGCTGGGAATCCCTGGTCCTGTTGACATTTTGTACGTTTTTTTTCCAAGCTTGCACTTCCGAGTAAATCCTTCTTGAAAAGAACGTCAGAGATGGCACACTTCCGTCAACGGCCATTCTAAGCTGAATATGCATGCCCTCGTCAGATCGCAGCAGCTTGAGGCCGGGCCAGTACCGGCATGGGAGACTGGCTGGGAATCCCTGGTCCTGTTGCCATTTTGTACGTTTTTTTTCCAAGCTTGCCCTTCCGAGTTTTTCCTTCTTGAAAAAAAGGTCAGAGATGGCACGCTTCCGTCAACTGCCATTCTAAGCTGAATATGCATGCCCTCGTCAGATCGCAGCCGCTAAGCAGCTTGAGGCCGGGCCAGTACCGGCATGGGAGACTGGCTGGGAATCCCTGGTCCTGTTGACATTTTGTACGTTTTTTTTCCAAGCTTGCCCTTCCGAGTTTATCCTTCTTGAAAAGAACGTCAGAGATGGCACGCTTCTGTCAACGGCCATTCTAAGCTGAATATGCATGCCCTCGTCAGATCGCAGCCGCTAAGCAGCTTGAGGCCGGGCCAGTATCGGCATGGGAGACTGGCTGGGAATCCCTGATCCTGTTGACATATTGTACGTTTTATTTCCAAGCTTGCCCTTCCGAGTGTATCCTTCTTGAAAAGAACGTCAGAGATGACACGTTTCCGTCAACGGACATTCTAAGCTGAATATGCATGCCCTCGTCAGATCGCAGCCGCTAAGCAGCTTGAGGCAGGGCCTCTACGGGCATGGGAGACTTGCTGGGAATCCCTGGTCCTGTTGACATTATGTACGTTTTATTTCCAAGCTTGCCCTTCCGAGTTTATCCTTCTTGAAAAGAACGTCAGAGATGGCACACTTCCGTCAACGTCCATTCTAAGCTAAATATGCATGCCCTCGTCAGATCGCAGCCGCTAAGCAGCTTGAGGCCGTGCCAGTACCGGCATGGGAGACTGGCTGGGAATCCCTGGTCCTCTTGACATTTTGTACGTTTTTTTTCCAAGCTTGCCCTTCCGAATTTATCCTTCTTGAAAAAAACGTCAGAGATGGCACGTTTCCGTCAACGGCCATTCTAAGCTGAATATGCATGCCCTCGTCAGATCGCAGCCGCTAAGCAGCTTGAGGCAGGGCCAGTACCGGCATGGGAGACTTGCTGGGAATCACTGGTCCTGTTGACATTTTGTACGTTTTATTTCCAAGCTTGCCCTTCCGAGTTTATCCTTCTTGAAAAGAACGTCAGAGATAGCACGCTTCCGTCAACGGCCATTCTAAGCTGAATATGCATGCCCTCGTCAGATTGCAGCCTCTAAGCAGCATGAGGCCGGGCCAGTACCGGCATGGGAGACTGGCTGGGAATCCCTGGTCCTGTTGACATTCTGTACGTTTTTTTTCCAAGCTTGCCCTTCCGAGTTTATCCTTCTTGAAAAAAACGTCAGAGATGGCACGCTTCCGTCAACGGCCATTCTAAGCTGAATATGCATGCCCTCGTCACATCGCAGCCGCTAAGCAGCTTGAGGCCGGGCCAGTACCGGCATGGGAGACTGGCTGGGAATCCCTGGTCCTGTTGACATTTTGTACGTTTTTTTTCCAAGCTTGCCCTTCCGAGTTTATCCTTCTTGAAAAGAACGTCAGAGATGACACGCTTCCGTCAACGGCCATTCTAAGCTGAATATGCATTCCCTCGTCAGATCGCAGCCGCTAAGCAGCTTGAGGCTGGGCCAGTACCGGCATGGGAGACTGGCTGGAAATCCCTGGTCCTGTTGACATTTTGTACGTTTTTTTTCCAAGCTTGCCCTTCCGAGTTTATCCTTCTTTAAAAGAACGTCAGAGATGGCATGCTTCCGTCAAGGGCCATTCTAAGCTGAATATGCATGCCCTCGTCATATCGCAGCCGCTAAGCAGCTTGAGGCCGGGCCAGTACCGGCATGGGAGACTGGCTGGGAATCCCTGGTCCTGTTGACGTTTTGTACGTTTTTTTTCCAAGCTTGCCCTTCCGAGTTTATCCTTCTTGAAAAAAACGTCAGAGATGGCACGCTTCCGTCAACGGCCATTCTAAGCTGAATATGCATGCACTCGTCAGATCGCAGCTGCTAAGCAGCTTGAGGCCGGGCCAGTACCGGCATGGGAGACTGGCTGGGAATCACTGGTCCTGTTGACATTTTGTACGTTTTTTTTCCAAGCTTGCCCTTCCGAGTTTATCCTTCTTTAAAAGAACGTCAGAGATGGCACGCTTCCGTCAAGGGCCATTCTAAGCTGAATATGCATGCCCTCGTCAGATCGCAGCCGCTAAGCAGCTTGAGGCTGGGCCAGTACCGGCATGGGAGACTGGCTGGGAATCCCTGGTCCTGTTGACGTTTTGTACGTTTTTTTTCCAAGCTTGCCCTTCCGAGTTTATCCTTCTTGAAAAAAACGTCAGAGATGGCACGCTTCCGTCAACGGCCATTCTAAGCTGAATATGCATGCACTCATCAGATCGCAGCTGCTAAGCAGCTTGAGGCCGGGCCAGTACCGGCATGGGAGACTGGCTGGGAATCCCTGGTCCTGCTGACATTTTGTACGTTTTATTTCCAAGCTTGCCCTTCCGAGTTTATCCTTCTTGAAAAGAACGTCAGAGATGGCACGCTTCCGTCAACGGCCATTCTAAGCTGAATATGCATGCCCTCGTCAGATCTCAGCTGCTAAGCAGCTTGAGGCCGGGCCAGTACCGGCATGGGAGACTGGCTGGGAATCACTGGTCCTGTTGACATTTTGTACGTTTTTTTTCCAAGCTTGCCCTTCCGAGTTTATCCTTCTTGAAAAGAACGTCAGAGATGACACGTTTCCGTCAACGGACATTCTAAGCTGAATATGCATGCCCTCGTCAGATCGCAGCCGCTAAGCAGCTTGAGGCAGGGCCTCTACGGGCATGGGAGACTTGCTGGGAATCCCTGGTCCTGTTGACATTATGTACGTTTTATTTCCAAGCTTGCCCTTCCGAGTTTATCCTTCTTGAAAAGAACGTCAGAGATGGCACACTTCCGTCAACGTCCATTCTAAGCTAAATATGCATGCCCTCGTCAGATTGCAGCCGCTAAGCAGCTTGAGGCCGGGCCAGTACCGGCATGGGAGACTGGCTGGGAATCCCTGGTCCTCTTGACATTTTGTACGTTTTTTTTCCAAGCTTGCCCTTCCGAATTTATCCTTCTTGAAAAAAACGTCAGAGATGGCACGTTTCCGTCAACGGCCATTCTAAGCTGAATATGCATGCCCTCGTCAGATCGCAGCCGCTAAGCAGCTTGAGGCAGGGCCAGTACCGGCATGGGAGACTTGCTGGGAATCACTGGTCCTGTTGACATTTTGTACGTTTTATTTCCAAGCTTGCCCTTCCGAGTTTATCCTTCTTGAAAAGAACGTCAGAGATAGCACGCTTCCGTCAACGGCCATTCTAAGCTGAATATGCATGCCCTCGTCAGATTGCAGCCTCTAAGCAGCATGAGGCCGGGCCAGTACCGGCATGGGAGACTGGCTGGGAATCCCTGGTCCTGTTGACATTCTGTACGTTTTTTTTCCAAGATTGCCCTTCCGAGTTTATCCTTCTTGAAAAAAACGTCAGAGATGGCACGCTTCCGTCAACGGCCATTCTAAGCTGAATATGCATGCCCTCGTCACATCGCAGCCGCTAAGCAGCTTGAGGCCGGGCCAGTACCGGCATGGGAGACTGGCTGGGAATCCCTGGTCCTGTTGACATTTTGTACGTTTTTTTTCCAAGCTTGCCCTTCCGAGTTTATCCTTCTTGAAAAGAACGTCAGAGATGACACGCTTCCGTCAACGGCCATTCTAAGCTGAATATGCATTCCCTCGTCAGATCGCAGCCGCTAAGCAGCTTGAGGCTGGGCCAGTACCGGCATGGGAGACTGGCTGGAAATCCCTGGTCCTGTTGACATTTTGTACGTTTTTTTTCCAAGCTTGCCCTTCCGAGTTTATCCTTCTTTAAAAGAACGTCAGAGATGGCATGCTTCCGTCAAGGGCCATTCTAAGCTGAATATGCATGCCCTCGTCATATCGCAGCCGCTAAGCAGCTTGAGGCCGGGCCAGTACCGGCATGGGAGACTGGCTGGGAATCCCTGGTCCTGTTGACGTTTTGTACGTTTTTTTTCCAAGCTTGCCCTTCCGAGTTTATCCTTCTTGAAAAAAACGTCAGAGATGGCACGCTTCCGTCAACGGCCATTCTAAGCTGAATATGCATGCACTCGTCAGATCGCAGCTGCTAAGCAGCTTGAGGCCGGGCCAGTACCGGCATGGGAGACTGGCTGGGAATCACTGGTCCTGTTGACATTTTGTACGTTTTTTTTCCAAGCTTGCCCTTCCGAGTTTATCCTTCTTTAAAAGAACGTCAGAGATGGCACGCTTCCGTCAAGGGCCATTCTAAGCTGAATATGCATGCCCTCGTCAGATCGCAGCCGCTAAGCAGCTTGAGGCTGGGCCAGTACCGGCATGGGAGACTGGCTGGGAATCCCTGGTCCTGTTGACGTTTTGTACGTTTTTTTTCCAAGCTTGCCCTTCCGAGTTTATCCTTCTTGAAAAAAACGTCAGAGATGGCACGCTTCCGTCAACGGCCATTCTAAGCTGAATATGCATGCACTCATCAGATCGCAGCTGCTAAGCAGCTTGAGGCCGGGCCAGTACCGGCATGGGAGACTGGCTGGGAATCCCTGGTCCTGCTGACATTTTGTACGTTTTATTTCCAAGCTTGCCCTTCCGAGTTTATCCTTCTTGAAAAGAACGTCAGAGATGGCACGCTTCCGTCAACGGCCATTCTAAGCTGAATATGCATGCCCTCGTCAGATCTCAGCTGCTAAGCAGCTTGAGGCCGGGCCAGTACCGGCATGGGAGACTGGCTGGGAATCACTGGTCCTGTTGACATTTTGTACGTTTTTTTTCCAAGCTTGCCCTTCCGAGTTTATCCTTCTTGAAAAGAACGTCAGAGATGGCACGCTTCTGTCAACGGCCATTCTAAGCTGAATATGCATGCCCTCGTCAGATCGCAGCCCCTAAGCAGCTTGAGGCCGGGCCAGTACCGGCATGGGAGACTGGCTGGGAATCCCTGATCCTGTTGACATTTTGTACGTTTTATTTCCAAGCTTGCCCTTCCGAGTTTATCCTTCTTGAAAAGAGCGTCAGAGATGACACGCTTCCGTCAACGGCCATTCTAAGCTGAATATGCATGCCCTCGTCAGATCGCAGCCGCTAAGCAGCTTGAGGCAGGGCCAGTATCGGCATGCGAGACTGGCTGGGAATCCCTGGTGCTGTTGACATTTTGTACGTTTTTTTTCCAAGCTTGCCCTTCCGAGTTTATCCTTCTTGAAAAGAACGTCAGAGATGGCACACTTCCGTCAACGGCCATTCTAAGCTGAATATGCATGCCCTTGTCAGATCGCAGCCGCTAAGCAGCTTGAGGCAGGGCCAGTACCGGCATGGGAGACTGGTTGGGAATCCCTGGTCCTGTTGACATTTTGTACGTTTTTTTTCCAAGCTTGCCCTTCCGAGTTTATCCTTCTTGAAAAGAACGTCAGAGATGGCACGCTTCTGTCAACGGCCATTCTAAGCTGAATATGCATGCCCTCGTCAGATCGCAGCTGCTAAGCATCTTGAGGCCGGGCCAGTACCAGCTTGGGAGACTGGCTGGGAATCCCTGGTCCTGTTGACATTTTGTACGTTTTTTTTCCAAGCTTGCCCTTCCGAGTTTATCCTTCTTGCAAAGAATGTCAGAGATGGCACGCTTCCATCAACGGCCATTCTAAGCTGAATATGCATGCCCTCGTCAGTTCGCAGCCGCTAAGCAGCTTGAGGCCGGGCCAGTACCGGCATGGGAGACTGGCTGGGAATCCCTGATCCTGTTGACATTTTGTACGTTTTATTTCCAAGCTTGCCCTTCCGAGTTTATCCTTCTTGAAAAGAGCGTCAGAGATGACACGCTTCCGTCAACGGCCATTCTAAGCTGAATATGCATGTCCTCGTCAGATCGCAGCCGCTAAGCAGCTTGAGGCCGGGCCAGTACCGGCATGGGAGACTGGCTGGGAATCCCTGGTCCTGTTGACATTTTGTACGTTTTTTTTCCAAGCTTGCCCTTCCGAGTTTATCCTTCTTGAAAAAAACGTCAGAGATGGCACGCTTCCGTCAACGGCCATTCTAAGCTGAATATGCATGCCCTCGTCACATCTCAGCCGCTAAGCAGCTTGAGGCCGGGCCAGTACCGGCATGGGAGACTGGCTGGGAATCCCTGATCCTGTTGACATTTTGTACGTTTTATTTCCAAGCTTGCCCTTCCGAGTTTATCCTTCTTGAAAAGAGCGTCAGAGATGACACGCTTCCGTCAACGGCCATTCTAACCTGAATATGCATGCCCTCGTCAGATTGCAGCCTCTAAGCAGCATGAGGCCGGGCCAGTACCGGCATGGGAGACTGGCTGGGAATCCCTGGTCCTGTTGACATTCTGTACGTTTTTTTTCCAAGCTTGCCCTTCCGAGTTTATCCTTCTTGAAAAAAACGTCAGAGATGGCACGCTTCCGTCAACGGCCATTCTAAGCTGAATATGCATGCCCTCGTCACATCGCAGCCGCTAAGCAGCTTGAGGCCGGGCCAGTACCGGCATGGGAGACTGGCTGGTAATCCCTGGTCCTGTTGACATTTTGTACGTTTTTTTTCCAAGCTTGCCCTTCCGAGTTTATCCTTCTTGAAAAGAACGTCAGAGATGGCACGCTTCCGTCAACGGCCATTCTAAGCTGAAAATGCATGCCCTCGTCAGATCGCAGCCGCTAAGCAGCTTTAGGCCGGGCCAGTACCGGCATGGGAGACTGGCTGGGAATCCCTGGTCCTGTTGACATTTTGTACGTTTTTTTTCCAAGCTTGCCCTTCCGAGTTTATCCTTCTTGAAAAGAACGTCAGAGATGACACGCTTCCGTCAACGGCCATTCTAAGCTGAATATGCATGCCCTCGTCAGATCGCAGCCGCTAAGCAGCTTGAGGCTGGGCCAGTACCGGCATGGGAGACTGGCTGGAAATCCCTGGTCCTGTTGACATTTTGTACGTTTTTTTTCCAAGCTTGCCCTTCCGAGTTTATCCTTCTTTAAAAGAACGTCAGAGATGGCACGCTTCCGTCAAGGGCCATTCTAAGCTGAATATGCATGCCCTCGTCAGATCGCAGCCGCTAAGCAGCTTGAGGCCGGGCCAGTACCGGCATGGGAGACTGGCTGGGAATCCCTGGTCCTGTTGACGTTTTGTACGTTTTTTTTCCAAGCTTGCCCTTCCGAGTTTATCCTTCTTGAAAAAAACGTCAGAGATGGCACGCTTCCGTCAACGGCCATTCTAAGCTGAATATGCATCCACTCATCAGATCGCAGCTGCTAAGCAGCTTGAGGCCGGGCCAGTACCGGCATGGGAGCCTGGCTGGGAATCCCTGGTCCTGCTGACATTTTGTACGTTTTATTTCCAAGCTTGCCCTTCCGAGTTTATCCTTCTTGAAAAGAACGTCAGAGATGGCACGCTTCCGTCAACGGCCATTCTAAGCTGAATATGCATGCCCTCGTCAGATCTCAGCTGCTAAGCAGCTTGAGGCCGGGCCAGTACCGGCATGGGAGACTGGCTGGGAATCACTGGTCCTGTTGACATTTTGTACGTTTTTTTTCCAAGCTTGCCCTTCCGAGTTTATCCTTCTTGAAAAGAACGTCAGAGATGGCACGCTTCTGTCAACGGCCATTCTAAGCTGAATATGCATGCCCTCGTCAGATCGCAGCCGCTAAGCAGCTTGAGGCCGGGCCAGTACCGGCATGGGAGACTGGCTGGGAATCCCTGATCCTGTTGACATTTTGTACGTTTTATTTCCAAGCTTGCCCTTCCGAGTTTATCCTTCTTGAAAAGAGCGTCAGAGATGACACGCTTCCGTCAACGGCCATTCTAAGCTGAATATGCATGCCCTCGTCAGATCGCAGCCGCTAAGCAGCTTGAGGCAGAGCCAGTATCGGCATGCGAGACTGGCTGGGAATCCCTGGTGCTGTTGACATTTTGTACGTTTTTTTTCCAAGCTTGCCCTTCCGAGTTTATCCTTCTTGAAAAGAACGTCAGAGATGGCACGCTTCCGTCAACGGCCATTCTAAGCTGAATATGCATGCCCTTGTCAAATCGCAGCCGCTAAGCAGCTTGAGGCAGGGCCAGTACGGGCATGGGAGACTGGTTGGGAATCCCTGGTCCTGTTGACATTTTGTACGTTTTTTTTCCAAGCTTGCCCTTCCGAGTTTATCCTTCTTGAAAAGAACGTCAGAGATGGCACGCTTCTGTCAACGGCCATTCTAAGCTGAATATGCATGCCCTCGTCAGATCGCAGCTGCTAAGCATCTTGAGGCCGGTCCAGTACCGGCTTGGGAGACTGGCTGGGAATCCCTGGTCCTTTTGACATTTTGTACGTTTTTTTTCCAAGCTTGCCCTTCCGAGTTTATCCTTCTTGCAAAGAACGTCAGAGATGGCACGCTTCCGTCAACGGCCATTCTAAGCTGAATATGCATGCCCTCGTCAGATCGCAGCCGCTAAGCAGCTTGAGGCCGGGCCAGTACCGGCATGGGAGACTGGCTGGGAATCCCTGATCCTGTTGACATTTTGTACGTTTTATTTCCAAGCTTGCCCTTCCGAGTTTATCCTTCTTGAAAAGAGCGTCAGAGATGACACGCTTCCGTCAACGGCCATTCTAAGCTGAATATGCATGTCCTCGTCAGATCGCAGCCGCTAAGCAGCTTGAGGCCGGGCCAGTACCGGCATGGGAGACTGGCTGGGAATCCCTGGTCCTGTTGACATTTTGTACGTTTTTTTTCCAAGCTTGCCCTTCCGAGTTTATCCTTCTTGAAAAGAACGTCAGAGATGGCACGCTTCTGTCAACGGCCATTCTAAGCTGAATATGCATGCCCTCGTCAGATCGCAGCCGCTAAGCAGCTTGAGGCTGGGCCAGTACCGGCATGGGAGACTGGCTGGGAATCCCTGGTCCTGTTGACATTTTGTACGTTTTTTTTCCAAGCTTGCCCTTCCTAGTTTATCCTTCTTGAAAAGAACGTCAGAGATGGCACGCTTCCGTCAACGGCCATCCTAAGCTGAATATGCATTCCCTCGTCAGATCGCAGCCGCTAAGCAGCTTGAGGCCGGGCCAGTACCGGCATGGGAGACTGGCTGGGAATCCCTGATCCTGTTGACATTTTGTACGTTTTATTTCCAAGCTTGCCCTTCCGAGTTTATCCTTCTTGAAAAGAGCGTCAGAGATGACACGCTTCCGTCAACGGCTATTCTAAGCTGAATATGCACGCCCTCGTCAGATCGCAGCCGCTAAGCAGCTTGAGGCAGGGCCAGTACCGGCATGCGAGACTGGCTGGGAATCCCTGGTCCTGTTGACATTTTGTACGTTTTTTTTCCAAGCTTGCCCTTCCGAGTTTATCCTTCTTGAAAAGAACGTCAGAGATGGCACGCTTCCGTCAACGGCCATTCTAAGATGAATATGCATGCCCTTGACAGATCGCAGCCGCTAAGCAGCTTGAGGCAGGGCCAGTACCGGCATGGGAGACTGGCTGGGAATCCCTGGTCCTGTTGACATTTTGTACGTTTTTTTTCCAAGCTTGCCCTTCCGAGTTTATCCTTCTTGAAAAAAACGTCAGAGATGGCACGCTTCCGTCAACGGCCATTCTAAGCTGAATATGCCTTCCCTCGTCAGATCGCAGCCGCTAAGCAGCTTGAGGCCGGGCCAGTACCGCATGGGAGACTGGCTGGGAATCCCTGGTCCTGTTGACATTTTGTACGTTTTTTTTCCAAGCTTGCCCTTCCGAGTTTATCCTTCTTGAAAAGAACGTCAGAGATGGCACGCTTCCGTCAATGGCCATTCTAAGCTGAATATGCATGCCCTCGACAGATCGCAGCCGCTAAGCAGATTGAGGCCGGGCCAGTACTGGCATGGGAGACTGGCTGGGAATCCCTGGTCCTGTTGACATTTTGTACGTTTTTTTTCCAAGCTTGCCCTTCCGAGTTTATCCTTCTTGAAAAGAACGTCAGAGATGGCACGCTTCTGTCAACGGCCATTCTAAGCTGAATATGCATGCCCTCGTCAGATCGCAGCCGCTAAGCAGCTTGAGGCTGGGCCAGTACCGGCATGGGAGACTGGCTGGGAATCCCTGGTCCTGTTGACATTTTGTACGTTTTTTTTCCAAGCTTGCCCTTCCTAGTTTATCCTTCTTGAAAACAACGTCAGAGATGGCACGCTTCCGTCAACGGCCATCCTAAGCTGAATATGCATTCCCTCGTCTGATCGCAGCCGCTAAGCAGCTTGAGGCCGGGCCAGTACCGGCATGGGAGACTGGCTGGGAATCCCTGATCCTGTTGACATTTTGTACGTTTTATTTCCAAGCTTGCCCTTCCGAGTTTATCCTTCTTGAAAAGAGCGTCAGAGATGACACGCTTCCGTCAACGGCTATTCTAAGCTGAATATGCACGCCCTCGTCAGATCGCAGCCGCTAAGCAGCTTGAGGCAGGGCCAGTACCGGCATGCGAGACTGGCTGGGAATCCCTGGTCCTGTTGACATTTTGTACGTTTTTTTTCCAAGCTTGCCCTTCCGAGTTTATCCTTCTTGAAAAGAACGTCAGAGATGGCACGCTTCCGTCAACGGCCATTCTAAGCTGAATATGCATGCCCTTGACAGATCGCAGCCGCTAAGCAGCTTGAGGCAGGGCCAGTACCGGCATGGGAGACTGGCTGGGAATCCCTGGTCCTGTTGACATTTTGTACGTTTTTTTTCCAAGCTTGCCCTTCCGAGTTTATCCTTCTTGAAAAAAACGTCAGAGATGGCACGCTTCCGTCAACGGCCATTCTAAGCTGAATATGCCTTCCCTCGTCAGATCGCAGCCGCTAAGCAGCTTGAGGCCGGGCCAGTACCGCATGGGAGACTGGCTGGGAATCCCTGGTCCTGTTGACATTTTGTACGTTTTTTTTCCAAGCTTGCCCTTCCGAGTTTATCCTTCTTGAAAAGAACGTCAGAGATGGCACGCTTCCGTCAACGGCCATTCTAAGCTGAATATGCATGCCCTCGTCAGATCGCAGCCGCTAAGCAGCTTGAGGCCGGGCAAGTACTGGCATGGGAGACTGGCTGGGAATCCCTGGTCCTGTTGACATTTTGTACGTTTTTTTTCCAAGCTTGCCCTTCCGAGTTTATCCTTCTTGAAAAGAACGTCAGAGATGGCACGCTTCCGTCAACGGCCATTCTAAACTGAATATGCATGCCCTCGTCAGATCGCAGCCGCTAAGCAGCTTGAGGCCGGGCAAGTACTGTCATGGGAGACTGGCTGGGAATCCCTGATCCTGTTGACATATTGTACGTTTTATTTCCAAGCTTGCCCTTCCGAGTGTATCCTTCTTGAAAAGAACGTCAGAGATGACACGCTTACGTCAATGGCCATTCTAAGCTGAATATGCATGCCCTCGTCAGATCGCAGCCGCTAAGCAGCTTGAGGCAGGGCCAGTACCAGCATGGGAGACTTGCTGGGAATCCCTGGTCCTGTTGACAATTTGTACATTTTATTTCCAAGCTTGCCCTTCCGAGTTTATCCTTCTTGAAAAGAACGTCAGAGATGGCACGCTTCCGTCAACGGCCATTCTGAGCTGAATATGCATTCCCTCGTCAGATCGCAGCCGCTAAGCAGCTTGAGGCAGGGCCACTACGGGCATGGGAGACTTGCTGGGAATCCCTGGTCCTGTTGACATTTTGTACGTTTTATTTCCAAGCTTGCCCTTCCGAGTTTATCCTTCTTGAAAAGAACGTCAGAGATGGCACGCTTCCGTCAACGGCCATTCTAAGCTGAATATGCATGCCCTCGTCAGATCGCAGCCGCTAAGCAGCTTGAGGCCGGGCCAGTACCGGCATGGGAGACTGGCTGCGAATCACTGGTCCTGTTGACATTTTGTACGTTTTTTTTCCAAGCTTGCCCTTCCGAGTTTATCCTTCTTGAAAAGAACGTCAGAGATGGCACGCTTCTGTCAACGGCCATTCTAAGCTGAATATGCATTCCCTCGTCAGATCGCAGCTGCTAAGCAGCTTGAGGACGGGCCAGTACCGGCATGGGAGACTGGCTGGGAATCCCTGGTCCTGTTGACGTTTTGTACGTTTTTTTTCCAAGCTTGCCCTTCCGAGTTTATCCTTCTTGAAAAGAACGTCAGAGATGACACACTTCCGTCAACGGCCATTCTAAGCTGAATATGCATTCCCTCGTCAGATCGCAGCCGCTAAGCAGCTTGAGGCCGGGCCAGTACCGACATGGGAGACTGGCTGGGAATCCCTGGTCCTGTTGACATTTTGTACGTTTTTTTTCCAAGCTTGCCCTTCCGAGTTTATCCTTCTTTAAAAGAACGTCAGAGATGGCACGCTTCCGTCAACGGCCATTCTAAGCTGTATATGCATGCCCTCGTCAGAGCGCAGCCGCTAAGCAGCTTGAGGCCGTGCCAGTACCGGCATGGGAGACTGGCTGGGAATCCCTGGTCCTGTTCACATTTTGTACGTTTTTTTTCCAAGCTTGCCCTTCCGAGTTTATCCTTCTTGAAAAGAACGTCAGAGATGGCACGCTTCCGGCAACGGCCATTCTAAGCTGAATATGCGTGCCCTCGTCAGATCGCAGCCGCTAAGCAGCTTGAGGCCGGGCCAGTACCGGCTTGGGAGACTGGCTGGGAATCCCTGGTCCTGTTGACATTTTGTACGTTTTTTTTCCAAGCTTGCCCTTCCGAGTTTATCCTTCTTGAAAAGAACGTCAGAGATGACACGCTTCCGTCAACGGCCATTCTAAGCTGAATATGCATGCCCTCGTCAGATCGCAGCCGCTAAGCAGCTTGAGGCCGGGCCAGTACCGGCATGGGAGACTGGCTGGGAATCCCTGGTCCTGTTGACATTTTGTACGTTTTTTTTCCAAGGTTGCCCTTCCGAGTTTATCCTTCTTGAAAAAAACGTCAGAGATGGCACGCTTCCATCAACGGCCATTCTAAGCTGATTATGCATGCCCTCGTCAGATCGCAGTCGCTAAGCAGCTTGAGGCCGGGCCAGTACCGGCATGGGAGACTGGCTGGGAATCCCTCGTCCTGTTGACATTTTGTACGTTTTTTTTCCAAGCTTGCCCTTCCGAGTTTATCCTTCTTGAAAAAAACATCAGAGATGGCACACTTCTGTCAACGGCCATTCTAAGCTGAATATGCATGCCCTCGTCAGATCGCAGCCGCTAAGCAGCTTGAGGCCGGGCCAGTACCGGCATGGGAGACTGGCTGGGAATCCCTGCTCCAGTTGACATATTGTACATTTTATTTCCAAGCTTGCCCTTCCGAGTGTATCCTTCTTGAAAAGAACGTCAGAGATGACACGCTTCCGTCAACGGCCATTCTAACCTGAATATGCATCCCCTCGTCAGATTGCAGCCGCTAAGCAGCTTGAGGCAGGGCCAGTACCGGCATGGGAGACTTGCTGGGAATCCCTGGTCCTGTTGACATTTTGTACGTTTTATTTCCAAGCTTGCCCTTCCGAGTTTATCCTTCTTGAAAAGAACGTCAGAGATGGCACGCTTCCGTCAACGGCCATTCTAAGCTGAATATGAATGCCCTCGTCAGATCGCAGCCTCTAAGCAGCTTGAGGCCGGGCCAGTACCGGCATGGGAGACTGGCTGGGAATCCCTGGTCCTGTTGACATTCTGTACGTTTTTTTTCCAAGCTTGCCCTTCCGAGTTTATCCTTCTTGAAAAAAACGTCAGAGATGGCACGCTTCCGTCAACGGCCATTCTAAGCTGAATATGCATGCCCTCATCACATCGCAGCCGCTAAGCAGCTTGAGGCCGGGCCAGTACCGGCATGGGAGACTGGCTGGGAATCCCTGGTCCTGTTGAAATTTTGTACGTTTTTTTTCCAAGCTTGCCCTTCCGAGTTTATCCTTCTTGAAAAGAACGTCAGAGATGGCACACTTCTGTCAACGGCCATTCTAAGCTGAATATGCATGCCCTCGTCAGATCGCAGCCGCTAAGCAGCTTGATGCCGGGCCAGTACCGGCATGGGAGACTGGCTGGGAATCCCTGATCCTGTTGACATTTTGTACGTTTTATTTCCAAGCTTGCCCTTCCGAGTTTATCCTTCTTGAAAAGAACGTCAGAGATGGCACGCTTCCGTCAACGGCCATTCTAAGCTGAATATGCATTCCCTCGTCAGATCGCAGCCTCTAAGCAGCTTGAGGCCGGGCCAGTACCGGCATGGGAGACTGGCTGGGAATCCCTGGTCCTGTTGACATTCTGTATGTTTTTTTTCCAAGCTTGCCCTTCCGAGTTTATCCTTCTTGAAAAAAACGTGAGAGATGGCACGCTTCCATCATCGGCCATTCTAAGCTGAATATGCATGCCCTCGTCACATCGCAGCCGCTAAGCAGCTTGAGGCCGGGCCAGTACCGGCATGGGAGACTGGCTGGGAATCACTGGTCCTGTTGACATTTTGTACATTTTTTTTCCAAGCTTGCCCTTCCGAGTTTATCCTTCTTGAAAAGAACGTCAGAGATGGCACGCTTCCGTCAACGGCCATTCTAAGCTGAATATGCATGCCCTCGTCACATTACAGCCGCTAAGCAGCTTGAGGCCGGGCCAGTACCGGCATGGGAGACTGGCTGGGAATCCCTGGTCCTAATGACATTTTGTACGTTTTTTTGCCATGCTTGCCCTTCCGAGTTTATCCTTCTTGAAAAAAACGTCAGAGATGGCACGCTTCCATCAACGGCCATTCTAAGCTGAATATGCATGCCCTCGTCAGATTGCAGCCGCTAAGCAGCTTGAGGCCGGGCCAGTACCGGCATGGGAGACTGGCTGGGAATCCCTGGTCCTGTTGACATTTTGTACGTTTTTTTTCCAAGCTTGCCCTTCCGAGTTTATCCTTCTTGAAAAGAACGTCAGAGATGACATGCTTCCGTCAACGGCCATTCTAAGCTGAATATGCATGCCCTCGTCAGATCGCAGCCGCTAAGCATCTTGAGGCCGGGCCAGTACCGGCATGGGAGACTGGCTGGGAATCCCTGGTCCTGTTGACATTTTGTACGTTTTTTTTCCAAGCTTGCCCTTCCGAGATTATCCTTCTTGAAAAAAACGTCAGAGATGGCACACATCCGTCAACGGCCATTCTAAGCTGAATATGCATGCCCTCGTCAGATCGCAGCCGCAAAGCAGCTTGAGGCTGGGCCAGTACCGGCATGGGAGACTGGCTGGGAATCCCTGGTAATGTTGACGTTTTGTACGTTTTTTTTCCAAGCTTGCCCTTCCGAGTTTATCCTTCTTGAAAAAAACATCAGAGATGGCACGCTTCTGTCAACGGCCATTCTAAGCTGAATATGCATGCCCTCGTCAGATCGCAGCTGCTAAGCAGCTTGAGGCCAGGCCAGTACCGGCATGGGAGACTGGCTGGGAATCCCTGATCCTGTTGACATTCTGTATGTTTTTTTTCCAAGCTTGCCCTTCCGAGTTTATCCTTCTTGAAAAAAACGTCAGAGATGGCACGCTTCCGTCAGCGGCCATTCTAATCTTAATATTCCTGCCCTCGTCAGATCGCAGCCGCTAAGCAGCTTGAGGCCGGGCCAGTACCGGCATGGGAGACTGGCAGGGAATCCCTGGTCCTGTTGACATCTTGTACGTCTTTTTTTCAAAGCTTGCCCTTCCGAGTTTATGCTTCTTGAAAAGAACGTCAGAGATGGCACGCTTCCGTCAACGGCCATTCTAAGCTGAATATGCATGCCCTCGTCACATCGCAGCCGCTAAGCAGCTTGAGGCCGGGCCAGTACCGGCATGGGAGACTGGCTGGGAATCCCTGGTCCTAATGACATTTTGTACGTTTTTTTTAAAAGCTTGCCTTTCCGAGTTTATCCTTCTTGAAAAAAACGTCAGAGATGGCACGCTTCCGTCAACGGCCATTCTAAGCTGAATATGCATGCCCTCGTCAGATCGCAGCCGCTAAGCAGCTTGAGGCCGGGCCAGTACCGGCATGGGAGACTGGCTGGGAATCCCTGGTCCTGTTGACATTTTGTACGTTTTTTTTCCAAGCTTGCCCTTCCGAGTTTATCCTTCTTGAAAAGAACGTCAGAGATGACACGCTTCCGTCAACGGCCATTCTAAGCTGAATATGCATGCCTTCGTCAGAACACAGCCGCTAAGCACCTTGAGGCCGGGCCAGTACCGGCATGGGAGACTGGCTGGGAATCCCTGGTCCTGTTGACATTTTGTACGTTTTTTTTCCAAGCTTGCCCTTCCGAGTTTATCCTTCTTTAAAAGAACGTCAGAGATGGCACGCTTCCGTCAACGGCCATTCTAAGCTGAATATGCATTCCCTCGTCAGATCGCAGCCGCTAAGCAGCTTGAGGCCGGGCCAGTACCGGCATGGGAGACTGGCTGGGAATCCCTGGTCCTGTTGACATTTTGTACGTTTTTTTTCCAAGCTTGCCCTTCCCAGTTTATCCTTCTTGAAAAGAACGTCAGAGATGCCACGCTTCCGTCAACGGCCATTCTAAGTTGAATATGCATGCCCTCGTCAGATCGCAGCCGCTAAGCAGCTTGAGGCCGGGCCAGTACTGGCATGGGAGACTGGCTGGGAATCCCTGGTCCTGTTGACATTTTGTACGTTTTTTTTCCAAGCTTGCCCTTCCGAGTTTATCCTTCTTGAAAAGAACGTCAGAGATGGCACGCTTCCGTCAACGGCCATTCTAAGCTGAATATGCATGCCCTCGTCAGATCACAGCCTCTAAGCAGCTTGAGGCCGGGCCAGTACCGGCATGGGAGACTGGCTGGGAATCCCTGGTCCTGTTGACATTTTGTACGTTTTTTTTCCAAGCTTGCCCTTCCGAGTTTATCCTTCTTGAAAAGAACGTCAGAGATGGCATTCTTCTGTCAACGGCCATTCTAAGCTGAATATGCATGCCCTCGTCTGATCGCAGCCGCTAAGCAGCTTGAGGCAGGGCCAGTACCAGCATGGGAGACTGGCTGGGAATCCCTGGTCCTGTTGACATTTTGTACGTTTTTTTTCCAAGCTTGCCCTTCCGAGTTTATCCTTCTTGAAAAGAACGTCAGAGATGCCACGCTTCCGTCAACGGCTATTCTAAGCTGAATATGCATGCACTCGTCAGATCGCAGCCGCTAAGCAGCTTGAGGCCGGGCCAGTACCGGCATGGGAGACTGGCTGGGAATCCCTGATCCTGTTGACATTTTGTACGTTTTATTTCCAAGCTTGCCCTTCCGAGTTTATCCTTCTTGAAAAGAACGTCAGAGATGACACGCTTCCGTCAACGGCCATTCTAAGCTGAATATGCATGCCCTCGTCAGATCGCAGCCGCTAAGCAGCTTGAGGCCGGGCCAGTTCCGGCATGGGAGACTGGCTGGGAATCCCTGGTCCTGTTGACATTTTGTACGTTTTTTTTCCAAGCTTGCCCTTCCGAGTTTATCCTTCTTGAAAAGAACGTCAGAGATGGCATGCTTCTGTCAACGGCCATTCTAAGCTGAATATGCATGCCCTCGTCATATCGCAGCCGCTAAGCAACTTGAGGCCGGGCCAGTACCGGCATGGGAGACTGGCTGGGAATCCCTGGTCCTGTTGACATTTTGTACGTTTTTTTTCCAAGCTTGCCCTTCCGAGTTTATCCTTCTTGAAAAGAACGTCAGAGATGGCACGCTTCCGTCAACGGCCATTCTAAGCTGAATATGCATGCCCTCGTCAGATCGCAGCCGCTAAGCAGCTTGAGGCCGGGCCAGTACCGGCATGGGAGACTGGCTGGAAATCCCTGATCCTGTTGACATTTTGTACATTTTATTTCCAAGCTTGCCCTTCCGAGTTTATCCTTCTTGAAAAGAACGTCAGAGATGACACGCTTCCGTCAACGGCCATTCTAAGCTGAATATGCATGCCCTCGTCAGATCGCAGCCGCTAAGCTCCTTGAGGCAGGGCCAGTACCAGCATGCGAGACTGGCTGGGAATCCCTGGTCCTGTTGACATTTTGTACGTTTTTTTTCCAAGCTTGCCCTTCCGAGTTTATCCTTCTTGAAAAGAACGTCAGAGATGGAACGCTTCCGTCAACGGCCATTCTAAGCTGAATATGCATGCCCTTGTCAGATCGCAGCCGCTAAGCAGCTTGAGGCCGGGCCAGTACCGGCATGGGAGACTGGCTGGGAATCCCTGATCCTGTTGACATTTTGTACGTTTTTTTTCCAAGCTTGCCCTTCCGAGTTTATCCTTCTTGAAAAAAACGTCAGAGATGGCACGCTTCCGTCAATGGCCATTCAAAGCTCAATATCCCTGCCCTCGTCAGATCGCAGCCGCTAAGCAGCTTGAGGCCGGGCCAGTACCGGCATGGGAGACTGGCTGGGAATCCCTGGTTCTGTTGACATTTTGTACGTTTTTTTTCCAAGCTTGCCCTTCCGAGTTTATCCTTCTTGAAAAGAACGTCAGAGATGGCACGCTTCCGTCAACGGCCATTCTAAGCTGAATATGCATTCCCTCGTCAGATCGCAGCCGCTAAGCAGCTTGAGGCTGGGCCAGTACCGGCATGGGAGACTGGCTGGGAATCCCTGGTCCTGTTGACATTTTGTACGTTTTTTTTCCAAGCTTGCCCTTCCGAGTTTATCCTTCTTGAAAAGAACGTCAGAAATGGAACGCTTCCGTCAACGGCCATTCTAAGCTGAATATGCATGCCCTCGTCAGATCGCAGCAGCTTGAGGCCGGGCCAGCACCGGCATGGGAGACTGGCTGGGAATCCCTGGTCCTGTTGACATTTTGTACGTTTTTTTTCCAAGCTTGCCCTTCCGAGTAAATCCTTCTTGAAAAGAACGTCAGAGATGGCACGCTTCCGTCAACGGCCATTCTAAGCTGAATATGCATGCCCTTGTCAGATCGCAGCCGCTAAGCAGCTTGAGGCCGGGCCAGTACTGGCATGGGAGACTGGCTGGGAATCCCTGGTCCTGTTGACATTTTGTACGTTTTTTTTCCAAGCTTGCCCTTCCGAGTTTATCCTTCTTGAAAAAAACGTCAGAGATGGCACGCTTCCGTCAACGGCCATTCTAAGCTGAATATGCCTCCCCTCGTCAGATCGCAGCCGCTAAGCAGCTTGAGGCCGGGCCAGTACCTGCATGGGAGACTGGCTGGGAATCCCTGGTCCTGTTGACATTTTGTAGGTTTTTTTTTCCAAGCTTGCCCTTCCGAGTTTATCCTTCTTGAAAAGAACGTCAGAGATGGCACGCTTCCGTCAACGGCCATTCTAAGCTGAATATGCATGCCCTCGTCAGATCGCAGCAGCTTGAGGCCGGGCCAGTACCGGCATGGGAGACTGGCGGGGAATCCCTGGTCCTGTTGACATTTTGTACGTTTTTTTTCCAAGCTTGCCCTTCCGAGTTTATCCTTCTTGAAAAAAACGTCAGAGATGGCATGCTTCCGTCAATGGCCATTCTAAGCTGAATATGCATCCTCTTGTCAGATTGCAGCCGCTAAGCAGCTTGAGGCCGGGCCAGTACCGGCATGGGAGACTGGCTGGGAATCCCTGGTCCTGTTGACATTTTGTACGTTTTTTTTCCAAGCTTGCCCTTCCGAGTTTATCCTTCTTGAAAAGAACGTCAGAGATGGCACGCTTCTGTCAACGGCCATTCTAAGCTGAATATGCATTCCCTCGTCAGATCGCAGCCGCTAAGCAGCTTGAGGCCGGGCCAGTACCGGCATGGGAGACTGGCTGGGAATCCCTGATCCTGTTGACATATTGTATGTTTTATTTCCAAGCTTGCCCTTCCGAGTGTATCCTTCTTGAAAAGAACGTCAGAGATGACACGCTTCCGTCAACGGCCATTCTAAGCTGAATATGCATGCCCTCGTCAGATCGCAGCCGCTAAGCAGCTTGAGGCAGGGCCAGTACCGGCATGGGAGACTTGCTGGGAATCCCTGGTCCTGTTGACATTTTGTACGTTTTATTTCCAAGCTTGCCCTTCCGAGTTTATCCTTCTTGAAAAGAACGTCAGAGATGGTACGTTTCCGTCAACGGCCATTCTAAGCTGAATATGCATTCCCTCGTCAGATCGCAGCCTCTAAGCAGCTTGAGGCCGGGCCAGTACCGGCATGGGAGACTGGCTGGGAATCCCTGGTCCTGTTGACATTCTGTACGTTTTTTTTCCAAGCTTGCCCTTCCAAGTTTATCCTTCTTGAAAAAAACGTCAGAGATGGCACGCTTCCGTCAACGGCCATTCTAAGCTGAATATGCATGCCCTCGTCACATCGCAGCCTCTAAGCAGCTTGAGGCCGGGCCAGTACAGGCATGGGAGACTGGCTGGGAATCTCAGGTCCTGTTGACATTTTGTACGTTTTTTTTCCAAGCTTGCCCTTCTGAGTTTATCCTTCTTGAAAAGAACATCAGAGATGGCACGCTTCCGTCAACGGCCATCATTCTAAGCTGAATATGCATGCCCTCGTCAGATCGCAGCTACTAAGCAGCTTGAGGCCGGGCCAGTACCGGCATGGGAGAGTGGCTGGGAATCCCTGGTCCTGTTGACATTTTGTATGTTTTTTTCCCAAGCTTGCCCTTCCGAGTTTATCCTTCTTGAAAAAAACGTCAGAGATGGCACGCTTCTGTCAACGGCCATTCTAAGCTGAATATCCATGCCCTCGTCAGATCGCAGCCGCTAAGCAGCTTGAGGCCGGGCCAGTACCGGCATGGGAGTCTGGCTGGGAATCCCTGGTCCTGTTGACATTTTGTACGTTTTATTTCCAAGCTTGCCCTTCCGAGTTTATCCTTCTTGAAAAGAACATCAGAGATGGCACACTTCCGTCAACGGCCATTCTAAGCTGAATATGCATGCCCTCGTCACATCGCAGCCGCTAAGCAGCTTGAGGCCGGGCCAGTACCGGCATGGGAGACTGGCTGGGAATCTCAGGTCCTGTTGACATTTTGTACGTTTTTTTTCCAAGCTTGCCCTTCCGAGTTTATCCTTCTTGAAAAAAACGTCAGAGATGGCACACTTCCGTCAACGGCCATTCTAAGCTGAATATGCATGCCCTCGTCAAATCTCAGCCGCTAAGCAGCTTGAGGCCGGGCCAGTACCGGCATGGGAGTCTGGCTGGGAATCCCTGGTCCTGTTGACATTTTGTACGTTTTTTTTCCAAGCTTGCCCTTCCGAGTTTATCCTTCTTGAAAAGAACGTCAGAGATGACACACTTCCATCAACGGCCATTCTAAGCTGAATATGCTTTCCCTCGTCAGATCGCAGCCGCTAAGCAGCTTGAGGCAGGGCCACTATGGGCATGGGAGACTTGCTGGGAATCCCTGGTCCTGTTGCCATTTTGTACGTTTTATTTCCAAGCTTGCCCTTCCGAGTTTATCCTTCTTGAAAAGAACGTCAGAGATGGCACGCTTCCGTCAACGGCCATTCTAAGCTGAATATGCATGCCCTTGTCAGATCGCAGCCGCTAAGCGGCTTGAGGCCGGGCCAGTACCGGCATGGGAGACTGGCTGGGAATCCCTGGTCCTGTTGACATTTTGTACGTTTTTTTTCCAAGCTTGCCCTTCCGAGTTTATCCTTCTTGAAAAAAACGTCAGAGATGGCACGCTTCCGTCAATGGCCATTCTAAGCTGAATATGCCTGCCCTCTTCAGATCGCAGCCGCTAAGCAGCTTGAGGCCGGGCCAGTACCGCCATGGGAGACAGGCTGGGAATCCCTGGTCCTGTTGACATTTTGTACGTTTTTTTTCCAAGCTTGCCCTTCCGAGTTTATCCTTCTTGAAAAGAACGTCAGAGATGGCACGCTTCCGTCAACGGCCATTCTAAGCTGAATATACATTCCCTCGTCAGATCGCAGCCGCTAAGCAGCTTGAGGCTGGGCCAGTACCGGCATGGGAGACTGGCTGGGAATCCCTGGTCCTGTTGACATTTTGTACGTTTTTTTTCCAAGCTTGCCCTTCCGAGTTTATCCTTCTTGAAAAGAACGTCAGAAATGGAACGTTTCCGTCAACGGCCATTCTAAGCTGAATATGCATTCCCTCGTCAGATCGCAGCAGCTTGAGGCCGTGCCAGCACCGGCATGGGAGACTGGCTGGGAATCCCTGGTCCTGTTGACATTTTGTACGTTTTTTTTCCAAGCTTGCCCTTCCGAGTTTATCCTTCTTGAAAAGAACGTCAGAGATGACACGCTTCCGTCAACGGCCATTCTAAGCTGAATATGCATGCCCTCGTCAGATCGCAGCCGCTAAGCAGCTTGAGGCAGGGCCAGTACCGGCATGCGAGACTGGCTGGGAATCCCTGGTCCGGTTGACATTTTGTACGTTTTTTTTCCAAGCTTGCCCTTCCGAGTAAATCCTTCTTGAAAAGAACGTCAGAGATGGAACGCTTCCGTCAACGGCCATTCTAAGCTGAATATGCATGCCCTCGTCAGATCGCAGCAGCTTGAGGCTGGGCCAATACCGGCATGGGAGACTGGCTTGGAATCCCTGGTCCTGTTGACATTTTGTACGTTTTTTTTCCAAGCTTGCCCTTCCGAGTTTATCCTTCTTGAAAAAAACGTCAGAGATGGCACGATTCCGTCAACGGCCATTCTAAGCTGAATATGCATGCCCTCGTCAGATGGCAGTCGCTAAGCAGCTTGAGGCCGGGCCAGTACCGGCATGGGAGACTGGCTGGGAATCCCTGGTCCTGTTGACATTTTGTACGTTTTTTTTCCAAGCTTGCCCTTCCGAGTTTATCCTTCTTGAAAAAACATCAGAGATGGCACGCTTCTGTCAATGGCCATTCTAAGCTGAATATGCATGCCCTCGTCAGATCGCAGCCGCTAAGCAGCTTGAGGCCGGGCCAGTACCGGCATGGGAGACTGGCTGGGAATCCCTGCTCCTGTTGACATATTGTACGTTTTATTTCCAAGCTTGCCCTTCCGAGTGTATCCTTCTTGAAAAGAACGTCAGAGATGACACGCTTCCGTCAACGGCCATTCTAACCTGAATATGCATGCCCTCGTCAGATCGCAGCCGCTAAGCAGCTTGATGCAGGGCCAGTACCGGCATGGGAGACTTGCTGGGAATCCCTGGTCCTGTTGACATTTTGTACGTTTTATTTCCAAGCTTGCCCTTCCGAGTTTATCCTTCTTGAAAAGAACGTCAGAGATGGCACGCTTCCGTCAACGGCCATTCTAAGCTGAATATGCATGCCCTCGTCAGATCGCAGCCTCTAAGCAGCTTGAGGCCGGGCCAGTACCGGCATGGGAGACTGGCTGGGAATCCCTGGTCCTGTTGACATTCTGTACGTTTTTTTTCCAAGCTTGCCCTTCCGAGTTTATCCTTCTTGAAAAAAACGTCAGAGATGGCACGCTTCCGTCAACGGCCATTCTAACCTGAATATGCATGCCCTCATCACATCGCAGCCGCTAAGCAGCTTGAGGCCGGGCCAGTACCGGCATGGGAGACTGGCTGGGAATCCCTGGTCCTGTTGACATTTTGTACGTTTTTTTTCCAAGCTTGCCCTTCCGAGTTTATCCTTCTTGAAAAGAACGTCAGAGATAGCACGCTTCCGTCAACGGCCATTCTAAGCTGAATATGCATTCCCTCGTCAGATCGCAGCCGCTAAGCAGCTTGAGGCAGGGCCACTACGGGCATGGGAGACTTGCTGGGAATCCCTCGTCCTGTTGACATTTTGTACGTTTTATTTCCAAGCTTGCCCTTCCGAGTTTATCCTTCTTGAAAAGAACGTCAGAGATGGCACTCTTCCGTCAACGGCCATTCTAAGCTGAATATGCATGCCCTCGTCAGATCGCAGCCGCTAAGCAGCTTGAGGCCGGGCCAGTACCGGCATGGGAGACTGGCTGGGAATCACTGGTCCTGTTGACATTTTGTACGTTTTTTTTCCAAGCTTGCCCTTCCAAGTTTATCCTTCTTGAAAAGAACGTCAGAGATGGCACGCTTCTGTCAACGGCCATTCTAAGCTGAATATGCATGCCCTCGTCAGATCGCAGCAGCTTGAGGCCGGGCCAGTACCGGCATGGGAGACTGGCTGGGAATCCCTGATCCTGTTGACATTTTGTACGTTTTATTTCCAAGCTTGCCCTTCCGAGTTTATCCTTCTTGAAAAGAACGTCAGAGATGACACGCTTCCATCAAAGGACATTCTAAGCTGAATATGCATGCCCTCGTCAGATCGCAGCCGCTAAGCAGCTTGAGGCAGGGCCACTACGGGCATGGGAGACTTGCTGGGAATCCCTGGTCCTGTTGACATTATTTACGTTTTATTTCCAAGCTTGCCCTTCCGAGTTTATCCTTCTTGAAAAGAACGTCAGAGATGGCACGGTTCCGTCAACAGCCATTCTAAGCTGAATATGCATGCCCTCGTCATATCGCAGCCGCTAAGCAGCTTGAGGCCGGACCAGTACCAGCATGGGAGACTGGCTGGGAATCCCTGGTCCTGTTGACATTTTGTACGTTTTTTTTCCAAGCTTGCCCTTCCGAGTTTATCCTTCTTGAAAAAAACGTCAGAGATGGCACGTTTCCATCAACAGCCATTCTAAGCTGAATATGCATGCCCTCGTCACATCGCAGCCGCTAAGCAGCTTGAGGCCGGTCGAGTACCGGCATGGGAGACTGGCTGGGAATCCCTGGTCCTACTGACATTTTGTACGTTTTTTTTCCAAGCTTGCCCTTCCGAGTTTATCCTTCTTGAAAAGAACGTCAGAGATAGCACGCTTCCGTCAACGGCCATTCTAAGCTGAATATGCATGCCCTCGTCAGATCGCAGCCTCTAAGCAGCTTGAGGCTGGGCCAGTACCGGCATGGGAGACTGGCTGGGAATCCCTGGTCCTGTTGACATTCTGTACGTTTTTTCTCCAAGCTTGCCCTTCCGAGTTTATCCTTCTTGAAAAAAACGTCAGAGATGGCACGCTTCCGTCAACGGCCATTCTAAGCTGAATATGCATGCCCTCGTCAGATCGCAGCCGCTAAGCAGCTTGAGGCCGGGCCAGTACCGGCATGGGAGACTGGCTGGGAATCCCTGGACCTGTTGACATTTTGTACGTTTTTTTTCCAAGCTTGCCCTTCCGAGTTTATCCTTCTTGAAAAGAACGTCAGAGATAGCCCTCTTCCGTCAACGGCCATTCTAAGCTGAATATGCATGCCCTCGTCAGATCGCAGCCGCTAAGCAGCTTGAGGCCGGGCCAGTACCGGCATGGGAGACTGGCTGGGAATCCCAGGTCCTGTTGACATTTTGTACGTTTTTTTTCCCAAGCTTGCCCTTCCGAGTTTATCCTTCTTGAAAAGAACGTCAGAGATGGCACGCTTCCGTCAACGGCCATTCTAAGCTGAATATGCATGCCCTCGTCAGATCGCAGCTTGAGGCCGGGCCAGTACCGGCATGGGAGACTGGCTGGGAATCCCTGGTCCTGTTGACATTTTGTACGTTTTTTTTCCAAGCTTGCCCTTCCGAGTTTATGCTTCTTGAAAAAAACGTCAGAGATGGCACGCTTCCGTCAATGGCCATTCTAAGCTGAATATGCATGCCCTCGTCAGATCGCAGCCGCTAAGCAGCTTGAGGCCGGGCCAGTACCGGCATGGGAGACTGGCTGGGAATCCCTGGTCCTGTTGACATTTTGTACGTTTTTTTTCCAAGCTTGCCCTTCCGAGTTTATCCTTCTTGAAAAGAACGTCAGAGATGGCACGCTTCCGTCAACGGCCATTCTAAGCTGAATATGCATGCCCTCGTCAGATCGCAGCCGCTAAGCAGCTTGAGGCCGGGCCAGTACCGGCATGGGAGACTGGCTGGGAATCCCTGATCCTGTTGACATATTGTACGTTTTATTTCCATGCTTGCCCTTCCGAGTTTATCCTTCTTGAAAAGAACATCAGAGATGACACGCTTCCGTCAACGGCCATTCTAAGCTGAATATGCATGCCCTCGTCAGATCGCAGCCGCTAAGCAGCTTGAGGCAGGGCCACTACCGGCATGGGAGACTTGCAGGGAATCCCTGGTCCTGTTGACATTTTGTACGTT
Source organism: Dendrobates tinctorius (assembly GCF_039654945.1). Lineage (NCBI taxonomy): Eukaryota > Metazoa > Chordata > Amphibia > Anura > Dendrobatidae > Dendrobates > Dendrobates tinctorius. Next base: position 120,532,587 of record NW_027361679.1, read on the forward strand.
TTATTTCCAAGCTTGCCCTTCCGAGTTTATCCTTCTTGAAAAGAACGTCAGAGATGGCACGCTTCCGTCAACGGCCATTCTAAGCTGAATATGCATGCCTTTGTCAGATCGCAGCCTCTAAGCAGCTTGAGGCCGGGCCAGTACCGGCATGGGAGACTGGCTGGGAATCCCTGGTCCTGTTGACATTCTGTATGTTTGTTTTCCAAGCTTGCCCTTCCGAGTTTATCCTTCTTGAAAAGAACGTCAGAGATGGCAAGCTCCGTCAATGGCCATTCTAAGCTGAATATGCATGCCCTCGTCAGATCGCAGCCGCTAAGCAGCTTGAGGCCGGGCCAGTACCGGCATGGGAGACTGGCTGGGAATCCCTGGTCCTGTTGACATTTTGTACGTTTTTTTTCCAAGCTTGCCCTTCCGAGTTTATCCTTCTTGAAAAAAACGTCAGAGATGGCACGTTTCCATCAACGGCCATTCAAAGCTGAATATGCATGCCCTCGTCAGATCGCAGCCGCTAAGCAGCTTGAGGCAGGGCCAGTACCGGCATGGGAGACTGGCTGGGAATCCCTGGTCCTGTTGACATTTTGTACGTTTTTTTTCCAAGCTTGCCCTTCCGAGTTTATCCTTCTTGAAAAGAACGTCAGAGATGGCACGCTTCCGTCAACGGCCATTCTAAGCTGAATATGCATGCCCTCGTCAGATCGCAGCCGCTAAGCAGCTTGAGGCCGGGCCAGTACCGGCATGGGAGACTGGCTGGGAATCACTGGTCCTGTTGAAATTTTGTACGTTTTTTTTTCCAAGCTTGCCCTTCCGAGTTTATCCTTCTTGAAAAGAACGTCAGAGAAGGCACGCTTCTGTCAACGGCCATTCTAAGCTGAATATGCATGCCCTCGTCAGATCGCAGCAGCTTGAGGCCGGGCCAGTACCGGCATGGGAGACTGGCTGGGAATCCCTGATCCTGTTGACATTTTGTACGTTTTATTTCCAAGCTTGCCCTTCCGAGTTTATCCTTCTTGAAAAGAACATCAGAGATGACACGCTTCCATCAAAGGACATTCTAAGCTGAATATGCATGCCCTCGTCAGATCGCAGCCGCTAAGCAGCTTGAGGCAGGGCCACTACGGGCATGGGAGACTTGCTGGGAATCCCTGGTCCTGTTGACATTATTTACTTTTTATTTCCAAGCTTGCCCTTCCGAGTTTATCCTTCTTGAAAAGAACGTCAGAGATGGCACGCTTCCGTCAACGGCCATTCTAAGCTGAATATGCATGCCCTCGTCATATCGCAGCCGCTAAGCAGCTTGAGGCCGGACCAGTACCGGCATGGGAGACTGGCTGGGAATCCCTGGTCCTGTTGACATTTTGTACGTTTTTTTTCCAAGCTTGCCCTTCCGAGTTTATCCTTCTTGAAAAAAACGTCAGAGATGGCACATTTCCGTCAACGGCCATTCTAAGCTGAATATGCATGCCCTCGTCACATCGCAGCCGCTAAGCAGCTTGAGGCCGGGCCAGTACCGGCATGGGAGACTGGCTGGGAATCCCTGATCCTGTTGACATTTTGTACATTTTATTTCCAAGCTTGCCCTTCTGAGTTTATCCTTCTTGAAAAGAACGTCAGAGATGACATGCTTCCGTCAACGGCCATTCTAAGCTGAATATGCATTCCCTCGTCAGAATGCAGCCGCTAAGCAGCTTGAGGCAGGGCCAGTACAGGCATGCGAGACTGGCTGGGAATCCCTGATCCTGTTGACATATTGTATGTTTTATTTCCAAGCTTTCCCTTCCGAGTTTATCCTTCTTGAAAAGAACGTCAGAGATGACACGCTTCCGTCAACGGCCATTCTAAGCTGAATATGCATGCCCTCGTCAGATCGCAGCCGCTAAGCAGCTTGAGGCAGGGCCACTACCGGCATGGGAGACTTGCAGGGAATCCCTGGTCCTGTTGACATTTTGTACGTTTTATTTCCAAGCTTGCCCTTCCGAGTTTATCCTTCTTGAAAAGAACGTCAGAGATAGCACGCTTCCGTCAACGGCCATTCTAAGCTGAATATGCATGCCCTTGTCAGATCGCAGCCTCTAAGCAGCTTGAGGCCGGGCCAGTACCGGCATGGGAGACTGGCTGGGAATCCCTGGTCCTGTTGACATTCTGTATGTTTGTTTTCCAAGCTTGCCCTTCCGAGTTTATCCTTCTTGAAAAGAACGTCAGAGATGGCACGCATCCGTCAACGGCCATTCTAAGCTGAATATGCCTGCCCTCGTCAGATCGCAGCCGCTAAGCAGCTTGAGGCCGGGCCAGTACCGGCATGGGAGACTGGCTGGGAATCCCTGGTCCTGTTGACATTTTGTACGTTTTATTTCCAAGCTTGCCCTTCCGAGTTTATCTTTCTTGAAAAGAACGTCAGAGATGACACGCTTCCGTCAACGGCCATTCTAAGCTGAATATGCATGCCCTCGTCAGATCGCAGCCGCTAAGCAGCTTGAGGCAGGGCCAGTACCGGCATGCGAGACTGGCTGGGAATCCCTGGTCCTGTTGACATTTTGTACGTTTTTTTTCCAAGCTTGCCCTTCCGAGTTTATCCTTCCTGAAAAGAACGTCAGAGATGGCACGCTTCCGGCAACGGCCATTCTAAGCTGAATATGCATGCCCTTGTCAGTTCGCAGCCGCTAAGCAGCTTGAGGCCGGGCCAGTACCGGCATGGGAGACTGGCTGGGAATCCCTGGTCCTGTTGACATTTTGTACGTTTTTTTTCCAAGCTTGCCCTTCCGAGTTTATCCTTCTTGAAAAAAACGTCAGAGATGGCACGCTTCTGTCAACGGCCATTCTAAGCTGAATATGCCTGCCCTCGTCAGATCGCAGCCGCTAAGCAGCTTGAGGCCAGGCCAGTACCGGCATGGGAGACTGGCTGGGAATCCCTGGTACTGTTGACATTTTGTACGTTTTTTTTCCAAGCTTGCCCTTCCGAGTTTATCCTTCTTGAAAAGAACGTCAGAGATGGCACGCTTCCGTCAACGGCCATTCTAAGCTGAATATGCATTCCCTCGTCAGATCGCAGCCGCTAAGCAGCTTGAGGCTGGGCCAGTACCGGCATGGGAGACTGGCTGGGAATCCCTGGTCCTGTTGACATTATGTACGTTTTTTTTCCAAGCTTGCCCTTCCGAGTTTATCCTTCTTGAAAAGAACGTCAGAGATGGCACGCTTCCGTCAACGGCCATTCTAAGCTGCATATTCATGCCCTCGTCAGATCGCAGCAGCTTGAGGCCGGGCCAGTACCGGCATGGGAGACTGGCTGGGAATCCCTGGTCCTGTTGACATTTTGTACGTTTTTTTTCCAAGCTTGCCCTTCCGAGTTTATCCTTCTTGAAAAGAACGTCAGAGATGGCACGCTTCTGTCAACGGCCATTCTAAGCTGAATATGCATGCCCTCGTCAGATCGCAGCCGCTAAGCAGCTTGAGGCCGGGGCAGTACCGGCATGGGAGACTGGCTGGGAATCCCTGGTCCTGTTGACATTTTGTACGTTTTTTTTCCAAGCTTGCCCTTCCGAGTTTATCCTTCTTGAAAAGAACGTCAGAGATGGCACGCTTCCGTCAACGGCCATTCTAAGCTGAATATGCATGCCCTCGTCAGATCGCAGCCGCTAAGCAGCTTGAGGCTGGGCCAGTACCGGCATGGGAGACTGGCTGGGAATCCCTGATCCTGCTGACATTTTGTATGTTTTATTTCCAAGCTTGCCCTTCCGAGTTTATCCTTCTTGAAAAGAACGTCAGAGATGACACGCTTCCGTCAACGGCCATTCTAAGCTGAATATGCATGCCCTCGTCAGATCGCAGCCGCTAAGCAGCTTGAGGCAGGACCAGTACCGGCATGCGAGACTGGCTGGGTATCCCTGGTCCTGTTGACATTTTGTACGTTTTTTTTCCAAGCTTGCCCTTCCGAGTTTATCCTTCTTGAAAAGAACGTCAGAGATGACACGCTTCCATCAACGGCTATTCTAAGGTGAATATGCATGCCATCGTCAGATCGCAGCCGCTAAGCAGCTTGAGGCCGGGCCAGTTCCGGCATGGGAGACTGGCTGGGAATCCCTGGTCCTGTTGACATTTTGTACGTTTTTTTTCCAAGCTTGCCCTTCCGAGTTTATCCTTCTTGAAAAGAACGTCAGAGATGGCATGCTTCTGTCAACAGCCATTCTAAGCTGAATATGCATGCCCTCGTCAGATCGCAGCCGCTAAGCAGCTTGAGGCCGGGCCAGTACCGGCATGGGAGACTGGCTGGGAATCCCTGGTCCTGTTGACATTTTGTACGTTTTTTTTCCAAGCTTGCCCTTCTGAGTTTATCCTTCTTGAAAAGAACGTCAGAGATGGCACGCTTCCGTCAACGGCCATTCTAAGCTGAATATGCATGCCCTCGTCAGATCGCAGCCGCTAAGCAGCTTGAGGCCGTGCCAGTACCGGCATGGGAGACTGGCTGGAAATCCCTGATCCTGTTGACATTTTGTACGTTTTATTTCCAAGCTTGCCCTTCCGAGTTTATCCTTCTTGAAAAGAACGTCAGAGATGACACGCTTCCGTCAACGGCCATTCTAAGCTGAATATGCATGCCCTCGTCAGATCGCAGCCGCTAAGCAGCTTGAGGCAGGGCCAGTACCGGCATGCGAGACTGGCTGGGAATCCCTGGTCCTGTTGACATTTTGTACGTTTTTTTTCCAAGCTTGCCCTTCCGAGTTTATCCTTCTTGAAAAGAACGTCAGAGATGGCACGCTTCCGTCAACGGCCATTCTAAGCTGTATATGCATGCCCTTGTCAGATCGCAGCCGCTAAGCAGCTTGAGGCCGGGCCAGTACCGGCATGGGAGACTGGCTGGGAATCCCTGGTCCTGTTGACATTTTGTACGTTTTTTTTCCAAGCTTTCCCTTCCGAGTTTATCCTTCTTGAAAAAAACGTCAGAGATGGCACGGTTCCGTCAATGGCCATTCTAAGCTCAATATGCCTGCCCTCGTCAGATCGCAGCTGCTAAGCAGCTTGAGGCCGGGCCAGTACCGGCATGGGAGACTGGCTGGGAATCCCTGGTCCTGTTGACATTCTGTACGTTTTTTTTCCAAGCTTGCCCTTCCGAGTTTATCCTTCTTGAAAAGAACGTCAGAGATGGCACGCTTCCGTCAACGGCCATTCAAAGCTGAATATGCATTCCCTCGTCAGATCGCAGCCGCTAAGCAGCTTGAGGCTGGGCCAGTACCGGCATGGGAGGCTGGCTGGGAATCCCTGGTCCTGTTGACATTTTGTACGTTTTTTTTCCAAGCTTGCCCTTCCGAGTTTATCCTTCTTGAAAAGAACGTCAGAAATGGAACACTTCCGTCAACGGCCATTCTAAGCTGAGTATGCATGCCCTCGTCAGATCGCAGCAGCTTGTGGCCGGGCCAGCACCGGCATGGGAGACTGGCTGGGAATCCCTGGTCCTGTTGACATTTTGTACGTTTTTTTTCCAAGCTTGCCCTTCCGAGTTTATCCTTCTTGAAAAGAACGTCAGAGATGGCACGCTTCTGTCAACGGCCATTCTAAGCTGAATATGCATGCCCTCGTCAGATCGCAACCGCTAAGCAGCTTGAGGTCGGGCCAGTACCGGCATGGGAGACTGGCTGGGAATCCCTGATCCTGTTGACATATTGTACGTTTTATTTCCAAGCTTGCCCTTCCGAGTGTATAATTCTTGAAAAGAACGTCAGAGATGACACGCTTCCGTCAACGGCCATTCTAAGCTGAATATGCATTCCCTCGTCAGATCGCAGCCGCTAAGCAGCTTGAGGCAGGGCCAGTACCGGCATGGGAGACTTGCTGGGAATCCCTGGTCCTGTTGACATTTTGTACGTTTTATTTCCAAGCTTGCCCTTCCGAGTTTATCCTTCTTGAAAAGAACGTCAGAGATGGTACGCTTCCGTCAACGGCCATTCTAAGCTGAATATGCATTCCCTCGTCAGATCGCAGCCTCTAAGCAGCTTGAGGCCGGGCCAGTACCGGCATGGGAGACTGGCTGGGAATCCCTGGTCCTGTTGACATTCTGTACGTTTTTTTTTCAAGCTTGCCCTTCCGAGTTTATCCTTCTTGAAAAAAACGTCAGAGATGGCACGCTTCCGTCAACGGCCATTCTAAGCTGAATATGCATTCCCTCGTCAGATCGCAGCCGCAAAGCAGCTTGAGGCCGTGCCAGTACCGGCATGGGAGTCTGGCTGGGAATCCCTGGTCCTGTTGACATTTTGTACGTTTTATTTCCAAGCTTGCCCTTCCGAGTTTATCCTTCTTGAAAAGAACGTCAGAGATGACACGCTTCTGTCAACGGCCTTTCTAAGCTGAATATGCATTCCCTCGTCATATCGCAGCCGCTAAGCAGCTTGAGGCAGGGCCACTACGGGCATGGGAGATTTGCTGGGAATCCCTGGTCCTGTTGACATTTTGTACGTTTTATTTCCAAGCTTGCCCTTCCGAGTTTATCCATCTTGAAAAGAACGTCAGAGATGGCACACTTCCGTCAACGGCCATTCTAAGCTGAATATGCATGCCCTTGTCAGATCGCTGCCGCTAAGCAGCTTGAGGCCGGGCCAGTACCGGCATGGGAGACTGGCTGGGAATCCCTGGTCCTGTTGACATTTTGTACGTTTTTTTTCCAAGCTTGCCCTTCCGAGTTTATCCTTCTTGAAAAAAACGTCAGAGATGACATGCTTCCGTCAACTGCCATTCTAAGCTGAATATGCATGCCCTCGTCAGATCGCAGCTGCGAAGCAGCTTGAGGCAGGGCCAGGACCGGCATGCGAGACTGGCTGGGAATCCCTGGTCCTGTTGACATTTTGTACGTTTTTTTTCCAAGCTTGCCCTTCCGAATTTATCCTTCTTGAAAAAAATGTCAGAGATGGCACGCTTCCGTCAACGGCCGTTCTAAGCTGAATATGCCTTCCCTCGTCAGATCGCAGCCGCTAAGCAGCTTGAGGCCGGGCCAGTACCGGCATGGGAGACTGGCTGCGAATCCCTGGTCCTGTTGACATTTTGTACGTTTTTTTTCCAAGCTTGCCCTTCCGAGAATATCCTTCTTGAAAAGAACGTCAGAGATGGCAGGCTTCCGTCAACGGCCATTCTAAGCTGAATATGCATGCCCTCGTCAGATCGCAGCCTCTAAGCAGCTTGAGGCCGGGCCAGTACCGGCATGGGAGTCTGGCTGGGAATCCCTGTTCCTGTTGACATTCTGTATGTTTTTTTTCCAAGCTTGCCCTTCCGAGTTTATCCTTCTTGAAAAAAACGTCAGAGATGGCACGCTTCCGTCAGCGGCCATTCTAATCTAAATATTCCTGCCCTCGTCAGATCGCAGCCGCTAAGCAGCTTGAGGCCGGGCCAGTACCGGCATGGGAGACTGGCAGTGAATCCCTGGTCCTGTTGACATCTTGTACGTTTTTTTTTCAAAGCTTGCCCTTCCGAGTTTATGCTTCTTGAAAAGAACGTCAGAGATGGCACGCTTCCGTCAACGGCCATTCTAAGCTTAATATGCATGCCCTCGTCACATCGCAGCCGCTAAGCAGCTTGAGGCCGGGCCAGTACCGGCATGGGAGACTGGCTGGGAATCCCTGGTCCTAATGACTTTTTGTACGTTTTTTTTAAAAGCTTGCCTTTCCGAGTTTATCCTTCTTGAAAAAAACGTCAGAGATGGCACGCTTCCGTCAACGGCCATTCTAAGCTGAATATGCATGCCCTCGTCAGATCGCAGCCGCTAAGCAGCTTGAGGCCGGGCCAGTACCGGCATGGGAGACTGGCTGGGAATCCCTGGTCCTGTTGACATTTTGTACGTTTTTTTTCCAAGCTTGCCCTTCCGAGTTTATCCTTCTTGAAAAGAACGTCAGAGATAACACGCTTCCGTCAACGGCCATTCTAAGCTGAATATGCATGCCTTCGTCAGATCACAGCCGCTAAGCAGCTTGAGGCCGGGCCAGTACCGGCATGGGAGACTGGCTGGGAATCCCTTGTCCTGTTGACATTTTGTACGTTTTTTTTCCAAGCTTTCCCTTCCGAGTTTATCCTTCTTTAAAAGAACGTCAGAGATGGCACGCTTCCGACAACGGCCATTCTAAGCTGAATATGCATTCCCTCGTCAGATCGCAGCCGCTAAGCAGCTTGAGGCCGGGCCAGTACCGGCATGGGAGACTGGCTGGGAATCCCTGGTACTGTTGACATTTTGTACGTTTTTTTTCCAAGCTTGCCCTTCCCAGTTTATCCTTCTTGAAAAGAACGTCAGAGATGCCACGCTTCCGTCAACGGCCATTCTAAGTTGAATATGCATGCCCTCGTCAGATCGCAGCCGCTAAGCAGCTTGAGGCCGGGCCAGTACTGGCATGGGAGACTGGCTGGGAATCCCTGGTCCTGTTGACATTTTGTACGTTTTTTTTCCAAGCTTGCCCTTCCGAGTTTATCCTTCTTGAAAAGAACGTCAGAGATGGCACGCTTCCGTCAACGGCCATTCTAAGCTGAATATGCATGCCCTCGTCAGATCACAGCCTCTAAGCAGCTTGACGCCGGGCCAGTACCGGCATGGGAGACTGGCTGGGAATCCCTGGTCCTGTTGACATTTTGTACGTTTTTTTTCCAAGCTTGCCCTTCCGAGTTTATCCTTCTTGAAAAGAACGTCAGAGATGGCATGCTTCTGTCAACGGCCATTCTAAGCTGAATATGCATGCCCTCGTCTGATCGCAGCCGCTAAGCAGCTTGAGGCAGGGCCAGTACCGGCATGGGAGACTGGCTGGGAATCCCTGGTCCTGTTGACATTTTGTACGTTTTTTTTCCAAGCTTGCCCTTCCGAGTTTATCCTTCTTGAAAAGAACGTCAGAAATGCCACGCTTCCGTCAACGGCCATTCTAAGCTGAATATGCATGCACTCGTCAGATCGCAGCCGCTAAGCAGCTTGAGGCCGGGCCAGTACCGGCATGGGAGACTGGCTGGGAATCCCTGATCCTGTTGACATTTTGTACGTTTTATTTCCAAGCTTGCCCTTCCGAGTTTATCCTTCTTGAAAAGAACGTCAGAGATGACACGCTTCCGTCAACGGCTATTCTAAGCTGAATATGCATGCCCTCGTCAGATCGCAGCCGCTAAGCAGCTTGAGGCCGGGCCAGTTCCGGCATGGGAGACTGGCTGGGAATCCCTGGTCCTGTTGACATTTTGTACGTTTTTTTTCCAAGCTTGCCCTTCCGAGTTTATCCTTCTTGAAAAGAACGTCAGAGATGGCATGCTTCTGTCAACGGCCATTCTAAGCTGAATATGCATGCCCTCGTCATATCGCAGCCGCTAAGCAGCTTGAGGCCGGGCCAGTACCGGCATGGGAGACTGGCTGGGAATCCCTGGTCCTGTTGACATTTTGTACGTTTTTTTTCCAAGCTTGCCCTTCCGAGTTTATCCTTCTTGAAAAGAACGTCAGAGATGGCACGCTTCCGTCAACGGCCATTCTAAGCTGAATATGCATGCCCTCGTCAGATCGCAGCCGCTAAGCAGCTTGAGGCCGGGCCAGTACCGGCATGGGAGACTGGCTGGAAATCCCTGATCCTGTTGACATTTTGTACATTTTATTTCCAAGCTTGCCCTTCCGAGTTTATCCTTCTTGAAAAGAACGTCAGAGATGGCACGCTTCCGTCAACGGCCATTCTAAGCTGAATATGCATGCCCTCGTCAGATCGCAGCCGCTAAGCTGCTTGAGGCAGGGCCAGTACCGGCATGCGAGACTGGCTGGGAATCCCTGGTCCTGTTGACATTTTGTACGTTTTTTTTCCAAGCTTGCCCTTCCGAGTTTATCCTTCTTGAAAAGAACGTCAGAGATGGAACGCTTCCGTCAACGGCCATTCTAAGCTGAATATGCATGCCCTTGTCAGATCGCAGCCGCTAAGCAGCTTGAGGCCGGGCCAGTACCGGCATGGGAGACTGGCTGGGAATCCCTGATCCTGTTGACATTTTGTACGGTTTTTTTCCAAGCTTGCCCTTCCGAGTTTATCCTTCTTGAAAAAAACGTCAGAGATGGCACGCTTCCGTCAATGGCCATTCAAAGCTCAATATCCCTGCCCTCGTCAGATCGCAGCCGCTAAGCAGCTTGAGGCCGGGCCAGTACCGGCATGGGAGACTGGCTGGGAATCCCTGGTTCTGTTGACATTTTGTACGTTTTTTTTCCAAGCTTGCCCTTCCGAGTTTATCCTTCTTGAAAAGAACGTCAGAGATGGCACGCTTCCGTCAACGGCCATTCTAAGCTGAATATGCATTCCCTCGTCAGATCGCAGCCGCTAAGCAGCTTGAGGCTGGGCCAGTACCGGCATGGGAGACTGGCTGGGAATCCCTGGTCCTGTTGACATTTTGTACGTTTTTTTTCCAAGCTTGCCCTTCCGAGTTTATCCTTCTTGAAAAGAACGTCAGAAATGGAACACTTCCGTCAACGGCCATTCTAAGCTGAATATGCATGCCCTCGTCAGATCGCAGCAGCTTGAGGCCGGGCCAGCACCGGCATGGGAGACTGGCTGGGAATCCCTGGTCCTGTTGACATTTTGTACGTTTTTTTTCCAAGCTTGCCCTTCCGAGTTTATCCTTCTTGAAAAGAACGTCAGAGATGACACACTTCCGTCAACGGCCATTCTAAGCTGAATATGCATGCCCTCGTCAGATCGCAGCCGTTAAGCAGCTTGAGGCAGGGCCAGTACCGGCATGCGAGACTGGCTGGGAATCCCTGGTCCTGTTGACATTTTGTACGTTTTTTTTCCAAGCTTGCCCTTCCGAGTAAATCCTTCTTGAAAAGAACGTCAGAGATGGCACGCTTCCGTCAACGGCCATTCTAAGCTGAATATGCATGCCCTTGTCAGATCGCAGCCGCTAAGCAGCTTGAGGCCGGGCCAGTACTGGCATGGGAGACTGGCTGGGAATCCCTGGTCCTGTTGACATTTTGTACGTTTTTTTTCCAAGCTTGCCCTTCCGAGTTTATCCTTCTTGAAAAAAACGTCAGAGATGGCACGCTTCCGTCAACGGCCATTCTAAGCTGAATATGCCTCCCCTCGTCAGATCGCAGCCGCTAAGCAGCTTGAGGCCGGGCCAGTACCTGCATGGGAGACTGGCTGGGAATCCCTGGTCCTGTTGACATTTTGTACGTTTTTTTTTCCAAGCTTGCCCTTCCGAGTTTATCCTTCTTGAAAAGAACGTCAGAGATGGCACGCTTCCGTCAACGGCCATTCTAAGCTGAATATGCATGCCCTCGTCAGATCGCAGCAGCTTGAGGCCGGGCCAGTACCGGCATGGGAGACTGGCGGGGAATTCCTGGTCCTGTTGACATTTTGTACGTTTTTTTTCCAAGCTTGCCCTTCCGAGTTTATCCTTCTTGAAAAAAACGTCAGAGATGGCACGCTTCCGTCAATGGCCATTCTAAGCTGAATATGCATGCTCTTGTCAGATTGCAGCCGCTAAGCAGCTTGAGGCCGGGCCAGTACCGGCATGGGAGACTGGCTGGGAATCCCTGGTCCTGTTGACATTTTGTACGTTTTTTTTCCAAGCTTGCCCTTCCGAGTTTATCCTTCTTGAAAAGAACGTCAGAGATGGCACGCTTCTGTCAACGGCCATTCTAAGCTGAATATGCATTCCCTCGTCAGATCGCAGCCGCTAAGCAGCTTGAGGCCGGGCCAGTACCGGCATGGGAGACTGGCTGGGAATCCCTGATCCTGTTGACATATTGTACGTTTTATTTCCAAGCTTGCCCTTCCGAGTGTATCCTTCTTGAAAAGAACGTCAGAGATGACACGCTTCCGTCAACGGCCATTCTAAGCTGAATATGCATGCCCTCGTCAGATCGCAGCCGCTAAGCAGCTTGAGGCAGGGCCAGTACCGGCATGGGAGACTTGCTGGGAATCCCTGGTCCTGTTGACATTTTGTACGTTTTATTTCCAAGCTTGCCCTTCCGAGTTTATCCTTCTTGAAAAGAACGTCAGAGATGGTACGTTTCCGTCAACGGCCATTCTAAGCTGAATATGCATTCCCTCGTCAGATCGCAGCCTCTAAGCAGCTTGAGGCCGGGCCAGTACCGGCATGGGAGACTGGCTGGGAATCCCTGGTCCTTTTGACATTCTGTACGTTTTTTTTCCAAGCTTGCCCTTCCGAGTTTATCCTTCTTGAAAAAAACGTCAGAGATGGCACGCTTCCGTCAACGGCCATTCTAAGCTGAATATGCATGCCCTCGTCACATCGCAGCCTCTAAGCAGCTTGAGGCCGGGCCAGTACAGGCATGGGAGACTGGCTGGGAATCTCAGGTCCTGTTGACATTTTGTACGTTTTTTTTCCAAGCTTGCCCTTCTGAGTTTATCCTTCTTGAAAAGAACATCAGAGATGGCACGCTTCCGTCAACGGCCATCATTCTAAGCTGAATATGCATTCCCTCGTCAGATCGCAGCTACTAAGCAGCTTGAGGCCGGGCCAGTACCTGCATGGGAGAGTGGCTGGGAATCCCTGGTCCTGTTGACATTTTGTATGTTTTTTTCCCAAGCTTGCACTTCCGAGTTTATCCTTCTTGAAAAAAACGTCAGAGATGGCACGCTTCTGTCAACGGCCATTCTAAGCTGAATATCCATTCCCTCGTCAGATCGCAGCCGCTAAGCAGCTTGAGGCCGGGCCAGTACCGGCATGGGAGTCTGGCTGGGAATCCCTGGTCCTGTTGACATTTTGTACGTTTTATTTCCAAGCTTGCCCTTCCGAGTTTATCCTTCTTGAAAAGAACATCAGAGATGGCACGCTTCCGTCAACGGCCATTCTAAGCTGAATATGCATGCCCTCGTCACATCGCAGCCGCTAAGCAGCTTGAGGCCGGGCCAGTACCGGCATGGGAGACTGGCTGGGAATCTCAGGTCCTGTTGACATTTTGTACGTTTTTTTTCCAAGCTTGCCCTTACGAGTTTATCCTTCTTGAAAAAAACGTCAGAGATGGCACACTTCCGTCAACGGCCATTCTAAGCTGAATATGCATGCCCTCGTCAGATCACAGCCGCTAAGCAGCTTGAGGCCGGGCCAGTACCGGCATGGGAGTCTGGCTGGGAATCCCTGGTCCTGTTGACATTTTGTACGTTTTATTTCCAAGCTTGCCCTTCCGAGTTTATCCTTCTTGAAAAGAACGTCAGAGATGACACGCTTCCGTCAACGGCCATTCTAAGCTGTATATGCATTCCCTCGTCAGATCGCAGCCGCTAAGCAGCTTGAGGCAGGGCCACTACGGGCATGGGAGACTTGCTGGGAATCCCTGGCCCTGTTGACATTTTGTACGTTTTATTTCCAAGCTTGCCCTTCCGAGTTTATCCTTCTTGAAAAGAACGTCAGAGATGGCACGCTTCCGTCAACGGCCATTCTAAGCTGAATATGCATGCCCTTGTCAGATCGCAGCCGCTAAGCGGCTTGAGGCCGGGCCAGTACCGGCATGGGAGACTGGCTGGGAATCCCTGGTCCTGTTGACATTTTGTACGTTTTTTTTCCAAGCTTGCCCTTCCGAGTTTATCCTTCTTGAAAAAAACGTCAGAGATGGCACGCTTCCGTCAATGGCCATTCTAAGCTAAATATGCCTGCCCTCTTCAGATCGCAGCCGCTAAGCAGCTTGAGGCCGGGCCAGTACCGCCATGGGAGACAGGCTGGGAATCCCTGGTCCTGTTGACATTTTGTACGTTTTTTTTCCAAGCTTGCCCTTCCGAGTTTATCCTTCTTGAAAAGAACGTCAGAGATGGCACGCTTCCGTCAACGGCCATTCTAAGCTGAATATACATTCCCTCGTCAGATCGCAGCCGCTAAGCAGCTTGAGGCTGGGCCAGTACAGGCATGGGAGACTGGCTGGGAATCCCTGGTCCTGTTGACATTTTGTACGTTTTTTTTCCAAGCTTGCCCTTCCGAGTTTATCCTTCTTGAAAAGAACGTCAGAAATGGAACGTTTCCGTCAACGGCCATTCTAAGCTGAATATGCATGCCCTCGTCAGATCGCAGCAGCTTGAGGCCGTGCCAGCACCGGCATGGGAGACTGGCTGGGAATCCCTGGTCCTGTTGACATTTTGTACGTTTTTTTTCCAAGCTTGCCCTTCCGAGTTTATCCTTCTTGAAAAGAACGTCAGAGATGACACGCTTCCGTCAACGGCCATTCTAAGCTGAATATGCATGCCCTCGTCAGATCGCAGCCGCTAAGCAGCTTGAGGCAGGGCCAGTACCGGCATGCGAGACTGGCTGGGAATCCCTGGTCCGGTTGACATTTTGTACGTTTTTTTTCCAAGCTTGCCCTTCCGAGTAAATCCTTCTTGAAAAGAACGTCAGAGATGGCACGCTTCCGTCAACGGCCATTCTAAGCTGAATATGCATGCCCTTGTCAGATCGCAGCCGCTAAGCAGCTTGAGGCCGGGCCAGTACCGGCATGGGAGACTGGCTGGGAATCCCTGGTCCTGTTGACATTTTGTACGTTTTTTTTCCAAGCTTGCCCTTCCGAGTTTATCCTTCTTGAAAAAAACGTCAGAGATGGCACGCTTCCGTCAACGGCCATTCTAAGCTGAATATCCCTGCCCTCGTCAGATCGCAGCCGCTAAGTAGCTTGAGGCCGGGCCAGTACCGGCCTGGGAGACTGGCTGGGAATCCCTGGTCCTGTTGACGTTTTGTACGTTTTTTTTTCCAAGCTTGCCCTTCCGAGTTTATCCTTCTTGAAAAGAACGTCAGAGATGGCACGCTTCCGTCAACGGCCATTCTAAGCTGAATATGCATGCCCTCGTCAGATCGCAGCAGCTTGAGGCCGGGCCAGTACCGGCATGGGAGACTGGCTTGGAATCCCTGGTCCTGTTGACATTTTGTACGTTTTTTTTCCAAGCTTGCCCTTCCGAGTTTATCCTTCTTGAAAAAAACGTCAGAGATGGCATGATTCCGTCAACGGCCATTCTAAGCTGAATATGCATGCCCTCGTCAGATCGCAGTCGCTAAGCAGCTTGAGGCCGGGCCAGTACCGGCATGGGAGACTGGCTGGGAATCCCTGGTCCTGTTGACATTTTGTACGTTTTTTTTTCCAAGCTTGCCCTTCCGAGTTTATCCTTCTTGAAAAAACATCAGAGATGGCACGCTTCTGTCAATGGCCATTCTAAGCTGAATATGCATGCCCTCGTCAGATCGCAGCAGCTTGAGGCCGGGCCAGTACCGGCATGGGAGACTGGCTGGGAATCCCTGCTCCTGTTGACATATTGTACGTTTTATTTCCAAGCTTGCCCTTCCGAGTGTATCCTTCTTGAAAAGAACGTCAGAGATGACACGCTTCCGTCAACGGCCATTCTAACCTGAATATGCATGCCCTCGTCAGATCGCAGCCGCTAAGCAGCTTGAGGCAGGGCCAGTACCGGCATGGGAGACTTGCTGGGAATCCCTGGTCCTGTTGACATTTTGTACGTTTTATTTCCAAGCTTGCCCTTCCGAGTTTATCCTTCTTGAAAAGAACGTCAGAGATGGCACGCTTCCGTCAACGGCCATTCTAAGCTGAATATGCATGCCCTCGTCAGATCGCAGCCTCTAAGCAGCTTGAGGCCGGGCCAGTACCGGCATGGGAGACTGGCTGGGAATCCCTGGTCCTGTTGACATTCTGTACGTTTTTTTTCCAAGCTTGCCCTTCCGAGTTTATCCTTCTTGAAAAAAACGTCAGAGATGGCACGCTTCCGTCAACGGCCATTCTAACCTGAATATGCATTCCCTCATCACATCGCAGCCGCTAAGCAGCTTGAGGCCGGGCCAGTACCGGCATGGGAGACTGGCTGGGAATCCCTGGTCCTGTTGACATTTTGTACGTTTTTTTTCCAAGCTTGCCCTTCCGAGTTTATCCTTCTTGAAAAGAACGTCAGAGATAGCACGCTTCCGTCAACGGCCATTCTAAGCTGAATATGCATTCCCTCGTCAGATCGCAGCCGCTAAGCAGCTTGAGGCAGGGCCACTACGGGCATGGGAGACTTGCTGGGAATCCCTCGTCCTGTTGACATTTTGTACGTTTTATTTCCAAGCTTGCCCTTCCGAGTTTATCCTTCTTGAAAAGAACGTCAGAGATGGCACTCTTCCGTCAACGGCCATTCTAAGCTGAATATGCATGCCCTCGTCAGATCGCAGCCGCTAAGCAGCTTGAGGCCGGGCCAGTACCGGCATGGGAGACTGGCTGGGAATCACTGGTCCTGTTGACATTTTGTACGTTTTTTTTCCAAGCTTGCCCTTCCAAGTTTATCCTTCTTGAAAAGAACGTCAGAGATGGCACGCTTCTGTCAACGGCCATTCTAAGCTGAATATGCATGCCCTCGTCAGATCGCAGCAGCTTGAGGCCGGGCCAGTACCGACATGGGAGACTGGCTGGGAATCCCTGATCCTGTTGACATTTTGTACGTTTTATTTCCAAGCTTGCCCTTCCGAGTTTATCCTTCTTGAAAAGAACGTCAGAGATGACACGCTCCCATCAAAGGACATTCTAAGCTGAATATGCATGCCCTCGTCAGATCGCAGCCGCTAAGCAGCTTGAGGCAGGGCCACTACGGGCATGGGAGACTTGCTGGGAATCCCTGGTCCTGTTGACATTATTTACGTTTTATTTCCAAGCTTGCCCTTCCGAGTTTATCCTTCTTGAAAAGAACGTCAGAGATGGCACGGTTCCGTCAACAGCCATTCTAAGCTGAATATGCATGCCCTCGTCATATCGCAGCCGCTAAGCAGCTTGAGGCCGGACCAGTACCGGCATGGGAGACTGGCTGGGAATCCCTGGTCCTGTTGACATTTTGTACGTTTTTTTTCCAAGCTTGCCCTTCCGAGTTTATCCTTCTTGAAAAAAACGTCAGAGATGGCACGTTTCCATCAACAGCCATTCTAAGCTGAATATGCATGCCCTCGTCACATCGCAGCCGCTAAGCAGCTTGAGGCCGGGCCAGTACCGGCATGGGAGACTGGCTGGGAATCCCTGGTCCTACTGACATTTTGTACGTTTTTTTTCCAAGCTTGCCCTTCCGAGTTTATCCTTCTTGAAAAGAACGTCAGAGATGGCACGCTTCCGTCAACGGCCATTCTAAGCTGAATATGCATGCCCTCGTCAGATCGCAGCCGCTAAGCAGCTTGAGGCCGGGCCAGTACCGGCATGGGAGACTGGCTGGGAATCCCTGGACCTGTTGACATTTTGTACGTTTTTTTTCCAAGCTTGCCCTTCCGAGTTTATCCTTCTTGAAAAGAACGTCAGAGATAGCCCTCTTCCGTCAACGGTCATTCTAAGCTGAATATGCATGCCCTCGTCAGATCGCAGCCGCTAAGCAGCTTGAGGCAGGGCCACTACCGGCATGGGAGACTTGCAGGGAATCCCTGGTCCTGTTGACATTTTGTACGTTTTATTTCCAAGCTTGCCCTTCCGAGTTTATCCTTCTTGAAAAGAACGTCAGAGATGGCACGCTTCCGTCAACGGCCATTCTAAGCTGAATATGCATGCCCTTGTCAGATCGCAGCCTCTAAGCAGCTTGAGGCCGGGCCAGTACCGGCATGGGAGACTGGCTGGGAATCCCTGGTCCTGTTGACATTCTGTATGTTTGTTTTCCAAGCTTGCCCTTCCGAGTTTATCCTTCTTGAAAAGAACGTCAGAGATGGCAAGCTCCGTCAATGGCCATTCTAAGCTGAATATGCATGCCCTCGTCAGATCGCAGCCGCTAAGCAGCTTGAGGCCGGGCCAGTACCGGCATGGGAGACTGGCTGGGAATCCCTGGTCCTGTTGACATTTTGTACGTTTTTTTTCCAAGCTTGCCCTTCCGAGTTTATCCTTCTTGAAAAAAACGTCAGAGATGGCACGTTTCCATCAACGGCCATTCAAAGCTGAATATGCATGCCCTCGTCAGATCGCAGCCGCTAAGCAGCTTGAGGCAGGGCCAGTACCGGCATGGGAGACTGGCTGGGAATCCCTGGTCCTGTTGACATTTTGTACGTTTTTTTTCCAAGCTTGCCCTTCCGAGTTTATCCTTCTTGAAAAGAACGTCAGAGATGGCACGCTTCCGTCAATGGCCATTCTAAGCTGAATATGCATGCCCTCGTCAGATCGCAGCCGCTAAGCAGCTTGAGGCCGGGCCAGTACCGGCATGGGAGACTGGCTGGGAATCACTGGTCCTGTTGAAATTTTGTACGTTTTTTTTTCCAAGCTTGCCCTTCCGAGTTTATCCTTCTTGAAAAGAACGTAAGAGAAGGCACGCTTCTGTCAACGGCCATTCTAAGCTGAATATGCATGCCCTCGTCAGATCGCAGCAGCTTGAGGCCGGGCCAGTACCGGCATGGGAGACTGGCTGGGAATCCCTGATCCTGTTGACATTTTGTACGTTTTATTTCCAAGCTTGCCCTTCCGAGTTTATCCTTCTTGAAAAGAACATCAGAGATGACACGCTTCCAACAAAGGACATTCTAAGCTGAATATGCATGCCCTCGTCAGATCGCAGCCGCTAAGCAGCTTGAGGCAGGGCCACTACGGGCATGGGAGACTTGCTGGGAATCCCTGGTCCTGTTGACATTATTTACTTTTTATTTCCAAGCTTGCCCTTCCGAGTTTATCCTTCTTGAAAAGAACGTCAGAGATGGCACGCTTCCGTCAACGGCCATTCTAAGCTGAATATGCATGCCCTCGTCATATCGCAGCCGCTAAGCAGCTTGAGGCCGGACCAGTACCGGCATGGGAGACTGGCTGGGAATCCCTGGTCCTGTTGACATTTTGTACGTTTTTTTTCCAAGCTTGCCCTTCCGAGTTTATCCTTCTTGAAAAAAACGTCAGAGATGGCACGTTTCCGTCAACGGCCATTCTAAGCTGAATATGCATGCCCTCGTCACATCGCAGCCGCTAAGCAGCTTGAGGCCGGGCCAGTACCGGCATGGGAGACTGGCTGGGAATCCCTGGTCCTACTGACATTTTGTACGTTTTTTTTTTCCAAGCTTGCCCTTCTGAGTTTATCCTTCTTGAAAAGAACGTCAGAGATGGCACACTTCCGTCAACGGCCATTCTAAGCTGAATATGCATTCCCTCGTCAGATCGCAGCCGCTAAGCAGCTTGAGGCCGGGCTAGTACCGGCATGGGAGACTGGCTGGGAATCCCTGGTCCTGTTGACATTTTGCACGTTTTTTTCCAAGCTTGTCCTTCCGAGTTTATCCTTCTTGAAAAGAACGTCAGAGATGGCACGCTTCTGTCAACGGCCATTCTAAGCTGAATATGCATGCCATCGTCAGATCACAGCCGCTAAGCAGCTTGATGCCGGGCCAGAACTGGCATGGGAGACTGGCTGGGAATCCCTGATCCTGTTGACATATTGTACATTTTATTTCCAAGCTTGCCCTTCCGAGTGTATCCTTCTTGAAAAGAACGTCAGAGATGGCACGCTTCCATCAACGGCCATTCTAAGCTCAATATGCATGCCCTCGTCACATCGCAGCCGCTAAGCAGCTTGAGGCCGGACCAGTACCGGCATGGGAGACTGGCTGGGAATCCCTGGTCCTAATGACATTTTGTACGTTTTTTTTCCAAGCTTGCCCTTCCGAGTTTATCCTTCTTGAAAAAAACGTCAGAGATGGCACGCTTCCGTCAACGGCCATTCTAAGCTGAATATGCATGCCCTCGTCAGATCGCAGCCGCTAAGCAGCTTGAGGGCGGGCCAGTACCGGCATGGGAGACTGGCTTTGAATCCCTGGTCCTGTTGACATTTTGTACGTTTTTTTTCCAAGCTTGCCCTTCCGAGATTATCCTTCTTGAAAAGAACGTCAGAGATGGCACGCTTCCGTCAACGGCCATTCTAAGCTGAATATGCATGCCCTCGTCAGATCGCAGCCGCTAAGCAGCTTGAGGACGGGCCAGTACCGGCATGGGAGACTGGCTGGGAATCCCTGGTCCTGTTGACATTTTGTACGTTTTTTTTCCAAGCTTGCCCTTCCGAGTTTATCCTTCTTGAAAAAAACGTCAGAGATGGCACGTTTCCATCAACGGCCATTCTAAGCTGAATATGCATTCCCTCGTCAGATCGCAGCCGCTAAGCAGCTTGAGGCCGGGCCAGTACTGGCATGGGAGACTGGCTGGGAATCCCTGGTCCTGTTGACATTTTGTACGTTTTTTTTCCAAGCTTGCCCTTCCGAGTTTATCCTTCTTGAAAAGAACATCAGAGATGGCACGCTTCCGTCAACGGCCATTCTGAGCTGAATATGCATGCCTTCGTCAGATCGCAGCCGCTAAGCAGCTTGAGGCCGGGCCAGTACCGGCATGGGATACTGGCTGGGAATCCCTGGTCCTGTTGACATTTTGTACGTTTTTTTTTCCAAGCTTGCCCTTCCGAGTTTATCCTTCTTGAAAAAAACGTGAGAGATGGCACCCTTCCGTCAACAGCCATTCTAAGCTGAATATGCATTCCCTCGCCAGATCGCAGCCGCTAAGCACCTTGAGGCCGGGCCAGTACTGGCATGGGAGACTGGCTGGGAAACCCTGGTCCTGTTGACATTTTGTACGTTTTTTTTCCAAGCTTGCCCTTCCGAGTTTATCCTTCTTGAAAAGAACGTCAGAGATGACATGCTTCCGTCAACGGCCATTCTAAGCTGAATATGCATGCCCTCGTCAGATCGCAGCCGCTAAGCAGCTTGAGGCCGGGCCAGTACCGGCATGGGAGACTGGCTGGGAATCCCTGGTCCTAATGACATTTTGTACGTTTTTTTTCCAAGCTTGCCCTTCCGAGTTTATCCTTCTTGAAAAGAACGTCAGAGATGGCACGCTTCCGTCAACGGCCATTCTAAGCTGAATATGCATGCCCTTGTCAGATCGCAGCCGCTAAGCAGCTTAAGGCCGGGCCAGTACCGGCATGGGAGACTGGCTGGGAATCCCTGGTCCTGTTGACATTTTGTACGTTTTTTTTCCAAGCTTGCCCTTCCGAGTTTATCCTTCTTGAAAAAAACGTCAGAGATGGCTCGCTTGCGTCAACGGCCATTCTAAGCTGAATATGCCTACCCTCGTCAGATCGCAGCCGCTAAGCAGCTTGAGGCCGGGCCAGTACCGGCATGGGAGACTGGCTGGGAATCCCTGGTCCTGTTGACATTTTGTAGGTTTTTTTTCCAAGCTTGCCCTTCCGAGTTTATCCTTCTTGAAAAGAACGTCAGAGATGGCACGCTTCCGTCAACGGCCATTCTAAGCTGAATATGCATTCCCTCGTCAGATCGCAGCCGCTAAGCAGCTTGAGGCTGGGCCAGTACCGGCATGGGAGACTGGCTGGGAATCCCTGGTACTGTTGACATTTTGTACGTTTTTTTTCCAAGCTTGCCCTTCAGAGTTTATCCTTCTTGAAAAAAACATCAGAGATGGCACGCTTCTGTCAACGGCCATTCTTATCTGAATATGCATGCCCTCGTCAGATCGCAGCAGCTTGAGGCCGGGCCAGTACCGGCATGGGAGACTGGCTGGGAATCCCTGGTCCTGTTGACATTTTGTACGTTTTTTTTTCCAAGCTTGCCCTTCCGAGTTTATCCTTCTTGAAAAAAACATCAGAGATGGCACGCTTCTGTCAACGGCCATTCTTAGCTGAATATGCATGCCCTCGTCAGATAGCAGCCTCTAAGCAGCTTGAGGCCGGGCCAGTACTGGCATGGGAGACTGCTGGGAATCCCTGATCCTGTTGACATATTGTACGTTTTATTTCCAAGCTTGCCCTTCCGAGTGTATCCTTCTTGAAAAGAACGTCAGAGATGACACGCTTCCGTCAACGGCCATTCTAAGCTGAATATGCATGCCCTCGTCAGATCGCAGCCGTTAAGCAGCTTGAGGCAGGGCCAGTACCGGCATGGGAGACTTGATGGGAATCCCTGGTCCTGTTGACATTTTGTACGTTTTATTTCCAAGCTTGCCCTTCCGAGTTTATCCTTCTTGAAAAGAACGTCAGAGATGGCACGCGTCCATCAACGGCCATTCTAAGCTGAATATGCATGCCCTCGTCAGATCGCAGCCTCTAAGCAGCTTGAGGCCGGGCCAGTACCGGCATGGGAGACTGGCTGGGAATCGCTGGTCCTGTTGACATTCTGTACATTTTTTTTCCAAGCTTGCCCTTCCGAGTTTATCCTTCTTGAAAAAAAACGTCAGAGATGGCACTCTTCCGTCAACGGCCATTCTAAGCTGAATATGCATTCCCTCGTCACATCGCAGCCGCTAAGCAGCTTGAGGCCGGGCCAGTACCGGCATGGGAGACTGGCTTGGAATCCCTGGTCCTGTTGACATTTTGTACGTTTTTTTTTCCAAGCTTGCCCTTCCGAGTTTATCCTTCTTGAAAAGAACGTCAGAGATGGCACGCTTCCGTCAACGGCCATTCTAAGCTCAATATGCATGCCCTCGTCAGATCGCAGCCGCTAAGCAGCTTGAGGCCGGGCCAGTACCGTCGTGGGAGACTGGCTGGGAATCCCTGGTCCTGTTGACATTTTGTACGTTTTTTTTCCAAGCTTGCCCTTCCGAGTTTATCCTTCTTGAAAAAAACGTCAGAGATGGCACGCTTCCGTCAACGGCCATTCTAAGCTGAATATGCATGCCCTCGTCAGATCGCAGCCGCTAAGCAGCTTGAGGCCGGGCCAGTACCGGCATGGGAGACTGGCTGGGAATCCCTGGTCCTGTTGACATTTTGTACGTTTTATTTCCAAGCTTGCCCTTCCGAGTTTATCCTTCTTGAAAAGAACGTCAGAGATGACACGCTTCCGTCAACCGCCCTTCTAAGCTGAATATGCATTCCCTCGTCAGATCGCAGCCGCTAAGCAGCATGAGGCAGGGCCACTACGGGCATGCGAGACTTGCTGGGAATCCCTGGTCCTGTTGACGTTTTATTTCCAAGCTTGCCCTTCCGAGTTTATCCTTCTTGAAAAGAACGTCAGAGATGGCACGCTTCCGTCAACGGCCATTCTAAGCTGAATATGCATGCCCTCGTCAGATCGCAGCCGCTAAGCAGCTTGAGGCCGGGCCAGTACCGGCATGGGAGACTGGCTGGGAATCACTGGTCCTGTTGACATTCTGTACGTTTTTTTTCCAAGCTTGCCCTTCCGAGTTTATCCTTCTTGAAAAGAACGTCAGAGATGGCACGCTTCCGTCAACGGCCATTCTAAGCTGAATATGCATGCCCTCGTCAGATCGCAGCCGCTAAGCAGCTTGAGGCCAGGCCAGTACCGGCATGGGAGACTGGCTGGGAATCCCTGATCCTGTTGACATTTTGTACGTTTTATTTCCAAGCTTGCCCTTCCGAGTTTATCCTTCTTGAAAAGAACGTCAGAGATGACACGCTTCCGTCAACGGCCATTCTAAGCTGAATATGCATGCCCTCGTCAGATCTCAGCCGCTAAGCAGCTTGAGGCAGGGCCACTACGGGCATGGGAGACTTGCTGGGAATCCCCGGTCCTGTTGACCATATGTACGTTTTATTTCCAAGCTTGCCCTTCCGAGTTTATCCTTTTTGAAAAGAACGTCAGAGATGGCACGCTTCCGTCAACGGCCATTCTAAGCTGAATATGCATGTCCTCGTCAGATCGCAGCCACTAAGCAGCTTGAGGCTGGGCCAGTACCGGCATGGGAGACTGGCTGGGAATCCCTGGTCCTGTTGACATTTTGTACGTTTTTTTTCCAAGCTTGCCCTTCCGAGTTTATCCTTCTTGAAAAAAACGTCAGAGATGGCACGTTTCCGTCAACGGCCATTCTAAGCTGAATATGCATGCCCTCGTCAGATCGCAGCCGCTAAGCAGCTTGAGGCTGGCCCAGTACTGGCATGGGAGGCTGGGCCAGTACTGGCATGGGAGACTGGCTGGGTATCCCTGGTCCTGTTTACATTTTGTACGTTTTTTTTCCAAGCTTGCCCTTCCGAGTTTATCCTTCTTGAAAAGAACATCAGAGATGGCATGCTTCCGTCAACGGCCATTCTAAGCTGAATATGCATGCCCTCGTCAGATCGCAGCCGCTAAGCAGCTTGAGGCCGGGCCAGTACCGGCATGGGAGACTGGCTGGGAATCCCTGGTCCTGTTGACATTTTGTACGTTTTTTTTCCAAGCTTGCCCTTCCGAGTTTATCCTTCTTGAAAAGAACGTCAGAGATGGCACGCTTCCGTCAACGGCCATTCTAAGCTGAATATGCATGCCCTCATCAGATCGCAGCCGCTAAGCAGCTTGAGGCCGGGCCAGTACCGGCATGGGAGACTGGCTGGGAATCCCTGATCCTGTTGACATTTTGTACGTTTTATTTCCAAGCTTGCCCTTCCGAGGTTATCCTTCTTGAAAAGAACGTCAGAGATGACATGCTTCCGTCAACGGCCATTCTAAGCTGAATATGCATGCCCTCGTCAGATCGCAGCCGCTAAGCAGCTTGAGGCCGGGCCAGTACCGGCATGCGAGACTGGCTGGGAATCCCTGGTCCTGTTGACATTTTGTACGTTTTTTTTCCAAGCTTGCCCTTCCAAGTTTATCCTTCTTGAAAAAAATGTCAGAGATGGCATGCTTCCGTCAACAGCCATTCTAAGCTGAATATGCCTTTCCTCGTCAGATCGCAGCCGCTAAGCAGCTTGAGGCCGGGCCAGTACCGGCATGGGAGACTGGCTGCGAATCCCTGGTCCTGTTGACATTTTGTACGTTTCTTTTCCAAGCTTGCCCTTCCGAGTTTATCCTTCTTGAAAAGAACGTCAGAGATGGCACACTTCCGTCAACGGCCATTCTAAGCTGAATATGCATGCCCTCGTCAGATCGCAGCCTCTAAGCAGCTTGAGGCCGGGCCAGTACCGGCATGGGAGACTGGCTGGGAATCCCTGGTCCTGTTGACATTCTGTACGTTTTTTTTCCAAGCTTGCCCTTCCGAGTTTATCCTTCTTGAAAAAAACGTCAGAGATGGCACTCTTCCGACAACGGCCATTCTAAGCTGAATATGCATGCCCTCGTCAGATCGCAGCCGCTAAGCAGCTTGAGGCCGGGCCAGTACCGGCATGGGAGACTGGCTGGGAATCCCTGGTCCTGTTGACATTTTGTACGTTTTTTTTCCAAGCTTGCCCTTCCGAGTTTATTCTTCTTGAAAAGAACGTCAGAGATGGCACGCTTCCGTCAACGGCCATTCTAAGCTGAATATGCATGCCCTCGTCAGATCGCAGCGGCTAAGCAGCTTGAGGCCGGGCCAGTACCGGCATGGGAGACTGGCTGGGAATCCCTGGTCCTGTTGACATTTTGTACGTTTTTTTTCCAAGCTTGCCCTTCCGAGTTTATCCTTCTTGAAAAGAACGTCAGAGATGGCATGCTTCCGTCAACGGCCATTCTAAGCTGAATATGCATTCTCTCGTCAGATCGCAGCCGCTAAGCAGCTTGAGGCCGGGCCAGTACCAGCATGGGACACTGGCTGGGAATCCCTGGTCCTGTTGACATTTTGTACATTTTTTTTCCAAGCTTGCCCTTCCGAGTTTATCCTTCTTGAAAAAAACGTCAGAGATGGCACGCTTCCGTCAACGGCCATTCTAAGCTGAATATGCATGCCCTCGTCAGATCGCAGCCGCTAAGTAGCTTGAGGACGGGCCAGTACCGGCATGGGAGACTGGCTGGGAATCCCTGGTCCTGTTGACATTTTGTACGTTTTTTTTCCAAGCTTGCCCTTCCGAGTTTATCCTTCTTGAAAAGAACGTCAGAGATGGCACGCTTCCGTCAACGGCCATTCTAAGCTGAATATGCATGCCCTCGTCAGATCGCAGCCGCTAAGCAGCTTGAGGCCGGGCCAGTACCGGCATGGGAGACTGGCTGGGAATCCCTGATCCTGTTGACATATTGTACGTTTTAATTCCAAGCTTGCCCTTCCGAGTTTATCCTTCTTGAAAAGAACGTCAGAGATGACACGCTTCCGTCAACAGTCATTCTAAGCTGAATATGCATTCCCTCGTCAGATCGCAGCCGCTAAGCAGCTTGAGGCAGGGCCACTACCGGCATGGGAGACTTGCTGGGAATCCCTGGTCCTGTTGATATTTTGTACGTTTTATTTACAAGCTTGCCCTTCCGAGTTTATCCTTCTTGAAAAGAACGTCAGAGATGGCACGCTTCCGTCAACGGCCATTCTAAGCTGAATATGCATGCCCTCGTCAGATCGCAGCCTCTAAGCAGCTTGAGGCTGGGCCAGTACCGGCATGGGAGACTGGCTGGGAATCCCTGGTCCTGCTGACATTCTGTATGTTTTTTTTCCAAGCTTGCCCTTCCGAGTTTATCCTTCTTGAAAAAAACGTCAGAGATGGCACGCTTCCGTCAACGGCCATTCTAAGCTGAATATACCTGCCCTCGTCACATCGCAGCCGCTAAGCAGCTTGAGGCCGGGCCAGTACCGGCATGGGAGACTGGCTGGGAATCCCTGGTCCTGTTGACATTTTGTACGTTTTTTTTCCAAGCTTGCCCTTCCGAGTTTATCCTTCTTGAAAAGAACGTCAGAGATGGCACGCTTCCGTCAACGGTCATTCTAAGCTGAATATGCATTCCCTCGTCACATCGCAGCCGCTAATCAGCTTGAGGCCTGGCCAGTACCGGCATGGGAGACTGGCTGGGAATCCCTGGTCCTAATGACATTTTGTACGTTTTTTTTCCAAGCTTGCTCTTCCGAGTTTATCCTTCTTAAAAAAAACGTCAGAGATGGCACACTTCCGTCAACAGCCATTCTAAGCTGAATATGCATGCGCTCATCAGATCGCAGCTGCTAAGCAGCTTGAGGCCGAGCCAGTACCGGCATGGGAGACTGGCTGGGAATCCCTGGTCCTGTTGACATTTTGTACGTTTTTTTTCCAAGCTTGCCCTTCCGAGTTTATCCTTCTTGAAAAGAACGTCAGAGATGACACGCTTCCGTCAACGGCCATTCTAAGCTGAATATGCATGCCCTCGTCAGATGGCAGCCGCTAAGCAGCTTGAGGCCGGGCCAGTACCGGCATGGGAGACTGGCTGGGAATCCCTGGTCCTGTTGACATTTTGTACGTTTTTTTTTCCAAGCTTGCCCTTCCGAGTTTATCCTTCTTTAAAAGAACGTCAGAGATGGCACGCTTCCTACAACGGCCATTCTAAGCTGAATATGCATGCCCTCGTCAGATCGCAGCCGCTAAGCAGTTTGAGGCCGGGCCAGTACCGGCATGGGAGACTGGCTGGGAATCCCTGGTCCTGTTGCCATTTTGTACGTTTTTTTTCCAAGCTTGCCCTTCCGAGTTTATCCTTCTTGAAAAGAACGTCAGAGACAGCACGCTTCCGTCAACGGCCATTCTAAGCTGAAAATGCATGCCCTCGTCAGATCGCAGCCGCTAAGCAGCTTGAGGCCGGGCCAGTACCGGCATGGGAGACTGGCTGGGAATCCCTGCTCCTGTTGACATTTTGTACGTTTTTTTTCCAAGCTTGCCCTTCCGAGTTTATCCTTCTTGAAAAGAACGTCAGAGATGGCACGCTTCCGTCAACGGCCATTCTAAGCTGAATATGCATTCCCTCGTCAGATCGCAGCCGCTAAGCAGCTTGAGGCCGGGCCAGTACCGGCATGGGAGACTGGCTGGGAATCCCTGGTCCTGTTGACATTTTGTACGTTTTTTTTCCAAGCTTGCCCTTCCGAGTTTATTCTTCTTGAAAAGAACGTCAGAGATGGCACGCTTCTGTCAACGGCCATTCTAAGCTGAATATGCATGCCCTCGTCAGATCGCAGCCGCTAAGCAGCTTGAGGCCGGGCCAGTACCGGCATGGGAGACTGGCTGGGAATCCCTGGTCCTGTTGACATTTTGTACGTTTTTTTTCCAAGCTTGCCCTTCCGAGTTTATCCTTCTTGAAAAGAACGTCAGAGATGGCACGCTTCCGTCAACGGCCATTCTAAGCTGAATATGCATGCCCTCGTCAGATCGCAGCCACTAAGCAGCTTGAGGCCGGGCCAGTACCGGCATGGGAGACTGGCTGGGAATCCCTGATCCTGTTGACATTTTGTACGTTTTATTTCCAAGCTTGCCCTTCCGAGGTTATCCTTCTTGAAAAGAACGTCAGAGATGACATGCTTCCGTCAACGGCCATTCTAAGCTGAATATGCATGCCCTCGTGAGATCGCAGCCGCTAAGCAGCTTGAGGCAGGGCTAGTACCGGCATGCGAGACTGGCTGGGAATCCCTGGTCCTGTTGACATTTTGTACGTTTTTTTTCCAAGCTTGCCCTTCCGAGTTTATCCTTCTTGAAAAAAATGTCAGAGATGGCATGCTTCCGTCAACAGCCATTCTAAGCTGAATATGCCTTTCCTCGTCAGATCGCAGCCGCTAAGCAGCTTGAGGCCGGGCCAGTACCGGCATGGGACACTGGCTGCGAATCCCTGGTCCTGTTGACATTTTGTACGTTTTTTTTCCAAGCTTGCCCTTCCGAGTTTATTCTTCTTGAAAAGAACGTCAGAGATGGCACACTTCTGTCAACGGCCATTCTAAGCTGAATATGCATGCCCTCGTCAGATCGCAGCCGCTAAGCAGCTTGAGGCCGGGCCAGTACCGGCATGGGAGACTGGCTGGGAATCCCTGGTCCTGTTGACATTTTGTACGTTTTTTTTCCAAGCTTGCCCTTCCGAGTTTATCCTTCTTGAAAAGAACGTCAGAGATGGCACGCTTCCGTCAACGGCCATTCTAAGCTGAATATGCATGCCCTCGTCAGATCGCAGCCGCTAAGCAGCTTGAGGCCGGGCCAGTACCGGCATGGGAGACTGGCTGGGAATCCCTGATCCTGTGGACATTTTGTACGTTTTATTTCCAAGCTTGCCCTTCCGAGTTTATCCTTCTTGAAAAGAACGTCAGAGATGACACGCTTCCGTCAACGGCCATTCTAAGCTGAATATGCATGCCCTCGTCAGATCGCAGCCGCTAAGCAGCTTGAGGCAGGGCCAGTCCCGGCATGCGAGACTGGCTGGGAATCACTGGTCCTGTTGACATTTTGTATGTTTTTTTTCCAAGCTTGCCCTTCCGAGTTTATCCTTCTTGAAAAGAACGTCAGAGATGGCACGCTTGCGTCAACGGCCGTTCTAAGCTGAATATGCATTCCCTTGTCAGATCGCAGCCGCTAAGCAGCATGAGGCCGGGCCAGTACCGGCATGGGAGACTGGCTGGGAATCCCTGGTCCTGTTGACATTTTGTACGTTTGTTTTCCAAGCTTGCCCTTCCGAGTTTATCCTTCTTGAAAAAAACGTCAGAGATGGCACGCTTCCGTCAATGGCCATTCTAAGCTGAATATGCCTGCCCTCGTCAGATCGCAGCCGCTAAGCAGCTTGAGGCCGGGCCAGTACCGGCATGGGAGACTGGCTGGGAATCCCTGGTCCTGATGACATTTTGTACTTTTTTTTCCAAGTTTGCCCTTCCGAGTTTATCCTTCTTGAAAAGAACGTCAGAGATGGCACGCTTCCGTCAACGGCCATTCTAAGCTGAATATGCATTCCCTCGTCAGATCGCAGCCGCTAAGCAGCTTGAGACTGGGCCAGTACCGGCATGGGAGACTGGCTGGGAATCCCAGGTCCTGTTGCCATTTTGTACGTTTTTTTTCCAAGCTTGCCCTTCCGAGTTTATCCTTCTTGAAAAGAACGTCAGAGATGGCACGCTTCCGTCAACGTCCATGCTAAGCTGAATATGCATTCTCTCGTCAGATCGCAGCAGCTTGAGGCCGGGCCAGTACCGGCATGGGAGACTGGCTGGGAATCCCTGGTCCTGTTGACATTTTGTACGTTTTTTTTCCAAGCTTGCCCTTCCGAGTTTATCCTTC
Source organism: Dendrobates tinctorius (assembly GCF_039654945.1). Lineage (NCBI taxonomy): Eukaryota > Metazoa > Chordata > Amphibia > Anura > Dendrobatidae > Dendrobates > Dendrobates tinctorius. Next base: position 120,562,343 of record NW_027361679.1, read on the forward strand.
TTGAAAAAAACGTCAGAGATGGCACGCTTCCGTCAACGGCCATTCTAAGCTGAATATGCATGCCCTCGTCAGATTGCAGCCGCTAAGCAGCTTGAGGCCGGGCCAGTACCGGCATGGGAGACTGGCTTGGAATCCCTGGTCCTGTTGACATTTTGTACGTTTTTTTTCCAAGCTTGCCCTTCCGAGTTTATCCTTCTTGAAAAGAACGTCAGAGATGGCACGCTTCCGTCAACGGCCATTCTAAGCTGAATATGCATGCCCTCGTCAGATCGCAGCTGCTAAGCAGCTTGAGGACGGGCCAGTACCGGCATGGGAGACTGGCTGGGAATCCCTGGTCCTGTTGACATTTTGTACGTTTTTTTTCCAAGCTTGCCCTTCCGAGTTTATCCTTCTTGAAAAGAACGTCAGAGATGGCACACTTCCGTCAACGGCCATTCTAAGCTGAATATGCATGCCCTCATCAGATCGCAGCCGCTAAGCAGCTTGAGGCCGGGCCAGTACCGGCATGGGAGACTGGCTGGGAATCCCTGTTACTGTTGACATTTTGTACGTTTTTTTTCCAAGCTTGCCCTTCCGAGTTTATCCTTCTTGAAAAAAACGTCAGAGATGGCACGCTTCCGTCAACGGCCATTCTAAGCTGAATACGCATGCCCTCATCAGATCGCAGCCGCTAAGCAGCTTGAGGCCGGCCCAGTACCGGCATGGGAGACTGGCTGGGAATCCCTGGTCCTGTTGACATATTGTACGTTTTATTTCCAAGCTTGTCCTTCCGAGTTTATCCTTCTTGAAAAGAACGTCAGAGATGACACGCTTCCGTCAACGGCCGTTCTAAGCTGAATATGCATTCCCTCGTCAGATCGCAGCCGCTAAGCAGCTTGAGGCAGGGCTACTATCGGCATGGGAGACTTGCTGGGAATCCCTGGTCCTGTTGACATTTTGTACGTTTTATTTCCAAGCTTGCCCTTCCGAGTTTATCCTTCTTGAAAAGAACATCAGAGATGGCACACTTCTGTCAACGGCCATTCTAAGCTGAATATGCATGCCCTCGTCAGATCGCAGCCGCCAAGCAGCTTGAGGCAGGGCCACTACGGGCATGGGAGACTTGCTGGGAATCCCTGGTCCTGTTGACGTTATGTACGTTTTATTTCCAAGCTTGCCCTTCCGAGTTTATGCTTCTTGAAAAGAACGTCAGAGATGGCACGCTTCCATCAACGGCCATTCTAAGCTGAATATGCATGCCCTCGTCACATCGCAGCCGCTAAGCAGATTGAGGCCGGGCCAGTACCGGCATGGGAGACTGGCTGGGAATCCCTGGCCCTGTTGACATTTTGTACGTTTTTTTTCCAAGCTTGCCCTTCCGAGTTTATCCTTCTTGAAAAGAACGTCAGAGATGGCACGCTTCTGTCAACGGCCATTCTAAGCTGAATATGCATGCCCTCGTCAGATCGCAGCCGCTAAGCAGCTTGAGGCCGGGCCAGTACCGGCATGGGAGACTGGCTGGGAATCCCTGGTCCTGTTGACATTTTGTACGTTTTTTTTCCAAGCTTGCCCTTCCGAGTTTATCCTTCTTGAAAAAAACGTCAGAGATGGCACGCTTCTGTCAACGGCCATTCTAAGCTGAATATGCATGCCCTCGTCAGATCGCAGCCGCTAAGCAGCTTGAGGCCGGGCCAGCAGCGGCATTTGAGACTGGCTGGGAATCCCTGATCCTGTTGACATTTTGTACGTTTTATTTCCAAGCTTGCCCTTCCGAGTTTATCCTTCTTGAAAAGAACATCAGAGATGACACGCTTCCGTCAACGGCCATTCTAAGCTGAATATGCATGCCCTCGTCTGATCGCAGCCGCTAAGCAGCTTGAGGCAGGACCACTACGGGCATGGGAGACTTGCTGGGAATCCCTGGTCCTGTTGACATTATGTACGTTTTATTTCCAAGCTTGCCCTTCCGAGTTTATCCTTCTTGAAAAGAACGTCAGAGATGGCACGCTTCCGTCAACGGCCGTTCTAAGCTCAATATGCATGCCCTCGTCAGATCGCAGCCGCTAAGCAGCTTGAGGCCGGGCCAGTACCGGCATGGGAGACTGGCTGGGAATCACTGGTCCTGTTGACATTTTGTACGTTTTTTTTCCAAGCTTGCCCTTCCGAGTTTATCCTTCTTGAAAAGAACGTCAGAGATGGCACGCTTCTGTCAACGGCCATTCTAAGCTGAATATGCATTCCCTCGTCAGATCGCAGCCGCTAAGCAGCTAGAGGCCGGGCCAGTACCGGCATTTGAGACTGGCTGGGAATCCCTGATCCTGTTGACATTTTGTACGTTTTATTTCCAAGCTTGCCCTTCCGAGTTTATCCTTCTTGAAAAGAACGTCAGAGATGACACGCTTCCGTCAACGGCCATTCTAAGCTGAATATGCATGCCCTTGTCTGATCGCAGCCGCTAAGCAGCTTGAGGCAGGACCACTACGGGCATGGGAGACTTGCTGGGAATCCCTGGTCCTGTTGACATTATGTACGTTTTATTTCCAAGCTTGCCCTTCCGAGTTTATCCTTCTTGAAAAGAACGTCAGAGATGGCACGCTTCCGTCAACGGCCATTCTAAGCTGAATATGCATGCCCTCGTCAGATCGCAGCCGCTAAGCAGCTTGAGGCCGGGCCAGTACTGGCATGGGAGACTGGCTGGGAATCCCTGGTCCTGTTGACATTTTGTACGTTTTTTTTCCAAGCTTGCCCTTCCGAGTTTATCCTTCTTGAAAAAAACGTCAGAGATGGCACGTTTCCGTCAACGGCCATTCTAAGCTGAATATGCATGCCCTCGTCAGATCGCAGCCGCTAAGCAGCTTGAGGCTGGGCCAGTACTGGCATGGGAGACTGGCTGGGAATCCCTGGTCCTGTTGACATTTTGTACGTTTTTTTTCCAAGCTTGCCCTTCCGAGTTTATCCTTCTTGAAAAGAACATCAGAGATGGCACACTTCCGTCAACGGCCATTCTAAGCTGAATATGCATGCCCTCGTCAGATCGCAGCCGCTAAGCAGCTTGAGGCCGGGCCAGTACCGGCATGGGAGACTGGCTGGGAATCCCTGATCCTGTTGACATTTTGTACGTTTTTTTTCCAAGCTTGCCCTTCCGAGTTTATCCTTCTTGAAAAGAACGTCAGAGATGGCACGCTTCTGTCGATGGCCATTCTAAGTTGAATATGCATGCCCTCGACAGATCGCAGCCGCTAAGCAGCTTGAGGCCGGGCCAGTACTGGCATGGGAGACTGGCTGGGAATCCCTGGTCCTGTTGACATTTTGTACGTTTTTTTTCCAAGCTTGCCCTTCCGAGTTTATCCTTCTTGAAAAGAACGTCAGAGATGGCACGCTTCTGTCAACGGCCATTCTAAGCTGAATATGCATTCCCTCGTCAGATCGCAGCCTCTAAGCAGCTTGAGGCCGGGCCAGTACCGGCATGGGAGACTGGCTGGGAATCACTGGTCCTGTTGACATTTTGTACGTTTTTTTTCCAAGCTTGCCCTTCCGAGTTTATCCTTCTTGAAAAGAACGTCAGAGATGGCACGCTTCCGTCAACGGCCATTCTAAGCTGAATATGCATTCCCTCGTCAGATCGCAGCCGCTAAGCAGCTTGAGGCCGGGCCAGTACCGGCATGGGAGACTGGCTGGGAATCCCTGGTCCTGTTGACATTTTGTACATTTTTTTTCCAAGCTTGCCCTTCCGAGTTTATCCTCCTTGAAAAGAACGTCAGAGATGGCACGCTTCCGTCAACGGCCATTCTAAGCTGAATATGCATTCCCTCGTCAGATCGCAGCCACTAAGCAGCCTGAGGGCGGGCCAGTACCGGCATGGGAGACTGGCTGGGAATCCCTGATCCTGTTGACATTTTGTACGTTTTATTTCCAAGCTTGCCCTTCCGAGTTTATCCTTCTTGAAAAGAACGTCAGAGATGACACGCTTCCATCAACGGCCATTCTAAGCTGAATATGCATGCCCTCGTCAGATCGCAGCTGCTAAGCAGCTTGAGGCAGGGCCAGTACCGGCATGCGAGACTGGCTGGGAATCCCTGGTCCTGTTGACATTTTGTACGTTTTTTTTCCAAGCTTGCCGTTCCGAGTTTATCCTTCTTGAAAAGAACGTCAGAGATGGCACGCTTCCGTCAACGGCCATTCTAAGCTGAATATGCATGCCCTTGTCAGATCGCAGCCGCTAAGCAGCTTGAGGCCGAGCCAGTACCGGAATGGGAGACTGGCTGGGAATCCCTGGTCCTGTTGACATTTTGTACGATTTTTTTCCAAGCTTGCCCTTCCGAGTTTATCCTTCTTGAAAAAAACGTCAGAGATGGCACGCTTCCGTCAACGGCCATTCTAAGCTGAATATGCCTGCCCTCGTCAGATCGCAGCCGCTAAGCAGCTTGAGGCCGGGCCAGTACCGGCATGGGAGACTGGCTGGGAATCCCTGGTCCTGTTGACATTTTGTACGTTTTTTTTCCAAGCTTGCCCTTCTGAGTTTATCCTTCTTGAAAAGAACATCAGAGATGGCACGCTTCCGTCAACGGCTATTCTAAGCTGAATATGCATTCCCTCGTCAAGATCGCAGCCGCTAAGCAGCTTGAGGCTGGGCCAGTACCGGCATGGGAGACTGGCTGGGAATCCCTGGTCCTGTTGACATTTTGTACGTTTTTTTTCCAAGCTTGCCCTTCCGAGTTTATCCTTCTTGAAAAGAACGTCAGAGATGGCACGCTTCCGTCAACGGCCATTCTAAGCTGAATATGCATGCCCTCGTCAGATTGCAGCAGCTTGAGGCCGGGCCAGTACCGGCATGGGAGACTGGCTGGGAATCCCTGGTCCTGTTGACAGTTTGTACGTTTTTTTTCCATGCTTGCCCTTCCGAGTTTATCCTTCTTGAAAAAAACGTCAGAGATGGCACGCTTCCGTCAACGGCCGTTCTAAGCTGAATATGCATGCCCTCGTCAGATCGCAGCCGCTAAGCAGCTTGAGGCCGGGCCAGTACCGGCATGGGAGACTGGCTGGGAATCCCTGGTCCTGATGACATTTTGTACGTTTTTTTTCCAAGCTTGCCCTTCCGAGTTTATCCTTCTTGAAAAGAACGTCAGAGATGGCACGCTTCCGTCAACGGCCATTCTAAGCTGAATATGCATACCCTCGTCAGATCGCAGCCGCTAAGCAGCTTGAGGCCGGGCCAGTACCGGCATGGGAGACTGGCTGGGAATCCCTGATCCTGTTGACATATTGTACGTTTTATTTCCAAGCTTGCCCTTCCGAGTGTATCCTTCTTGAAAAGAACGTCAGAGATGACACGCTTCCGTCAACGGCCATTCTAAGCTGAATATGCATGCCCTCGTCAGATCGCAGCCGCTAAGCACCTTGAGGCAGTGCCAGTACCGGCATGGGAGACTTGCTGGGAATCCCTGGTCCTGTTGACATTTTGTACGTTTTATTTCCAAGCTTGCCCTTCCGAGTTTATCCTTCTTGAAAAGAACGTCAGAGATGGCACGCTTCCGTCAATGGCCATTCTAAGCTGAATATGCATGCCCTCGTCAGATAGCAGCCTCTAAGCAGCTTGAGGCCGGGCCAGTACCGGCATGGGAGACTGGCTGGGAATCCCTGGTCCTGTTGACATTCTGTACGTTTTTTTCCAAGCTTGCCCTTCCGAGTTTATCCTTCCTGAAAAAAACGTCAGAGATGGCACGCTTCCGTCAACGGCCATTCTAAGCTGAATATGCATGCCCTCGTCACATCGCAGCCGCTAAGCAGCTTGAGGCTGGGCCAGTACCGGCATGGGAGACTGGCTGGGAATCCCTGGTCCTGTTGACATTTTGTACGTTTTTTTTCCAAGCTTGCCCTTCCGAGTTTATCCTTCTTGAAAAGAACGTCAGAGATGGCACGCTTCCGTCAACGGACATTCTAAGCTGAATATGCCTGCCCTCGTCAGATCGCAGCCGCTAAGCAGCTTGAGGCCTGGCCAGTACCGGCATGGGAGACTGGCTGGGAATCCCTGGTCCTGTTGACATTTTGTACGTTTTTTTTCCAAGCTTGCCCTTCCGAGTTTATCCTTCTTGAAAAAAACGTCAGAGATGGCACGCTTCCGTCAACGGCCATTCTAAGCTGAATATGCATGCCCTCGTCAGATCGCAGCCGCTAAGCAGCTTGAGGCCGGGCCAGTACCGTCATGGGAGGCTGGCTGGGAATCCCTGGTCCTGTTGACATTTTGTACGTTTTATTTCCAAGCTTGCCCTTCCGAGTTTATCCTTCTTGAAAAGAACGTCAGAGATGACACGCTTCCGTCACCGGCCATTCTAAGCTGAATATGCATTCCCTCGTCAGATCGCAGCCGCTAAGCAGCTTGAGGCAGGGCCACTACAGGCATGGGAGACTTGCTGGGAATCCCTGGTCCTGTTGACATTTTGTACGTTTTATTTCCAAGCTTTCCCTTCCGAGTTTATCCTTCTTGAAAAGAACGTCAGAGATGGCACGCTTTCGTCAACGGCCATTCTAAGCTGAATATGCATGCACTTGTCAGATCGCAGCCGCTAAGCAGCTTGAGGTCGGGCCAGTACCGGCATGGGAGGCTGGCTGGGAATCCCTGGTCCTGTTGACATTTTGTATGTTTTTTTTCCAAGCGTTCCCTTCCGAGTTTATCCTTCTTGAAAAGAACGTCAGAGATGGCACACTTCTGTCAACGCAAAGGCCATTCTAAGCTGAATATGCATGCCCTCGTCAGATCGCAGCCGCTAAGCAGCTTGAGGCTGGGCCAGTACCGGCATGGGAGACTGGCTGGGAATCCCTGGTCCTGTTGACATTCTGTACGTTTTTTTTCCAAGCTTGCCCTTCCGAGTTTATCCTTCTTGAAAAAAACGTCAGAGATGGCACACTTCCGTCAACGGCCATTCTAAGCTGAATATGCATGCCCTCGTCACATCGCAGCCGCTAAGCAGATTGAGGCCGGGCCAGTACCGGCATGGGAGACTGGCTGGGAATCCCTGGTCCTGTTGACATTTTGTACGTTTTTTTTCCAAGCTTGCCCTTCCGAGTTTATCCTTCTTGAAAAGAACGTCAGAGATGGCACGCTTCCGTCAACGGCCATTCTAAGCTGAATATGCATGCCCTCGTCAGATCGCAGCAGCTTGAGGCCGGGCCAGTACCGGCATGGGAGACTGGCTGGGAATCCCTGGTCCTGTTGACAGTTTGTACGTTTTTTTTCCATGCTTGCCCTTCCGAGTTTATCCTTCTTGAAAAAAACGTCAGAGATGGCACGCTTCCGTCAACGGCCGTTCTAAGCTGAATATGCATGCCCTCGTCAGATCGCAGCCGCTAAGCAGCTTGAGGCCGGGCCAGTACCGGCATGGGAGACTGGCTGGGAATCCCTGGTCCTGATGACATTTTGTACGTTTTTTTTCCAAGCTTGCCCTTCCGAGTTTATCCTTCTTGAAAAGAACGTCAGAGATGGCACGCTTCCGTCAACGGCCATTCTAAGCTGAATATGCATACCCTCGTCAGATCGCAGCCGCTAAGCAGCTTGAGGCAGGGCCAGTACCAGCATGGGAGACTGGCTGGGAATCCCTGATCCTGTTGACATATTGTACGTTTTATTTCCAAGCTTGCCCTTCCGAGTGTATCCTTCTTGAAAAGAACGTCAGAGATGACACGCTTCCGTCAACGGCCATTCTAAGCTGAATATGCATGCCCTCGTCAGATCGCAGCCGCTAAGCACCTTGAGGCAGTGCCAGTACCGGCATGGGAGACTTGCTGGGAATCCCTGGTCTTGTTGACATTTTGTACGTTTTATTTCCAAGCTTGCCCTTCCGAGTTTATCCTTCTTGAAAAGAACGTCAGAGATGGCACGCTTCCGTCAATGGCCATTCTAAGCTGAATATGCATGCCCTCGTCAGATAGCAGCCTCTAAGCAGCTTGAGGCCGGGCCAGTACCGGCATGGGAGACTGGCTGGGAATCCCTGGTCCTGTTGACATTCTGTACGTTTTTTTCCAAGCTTGCCCTTCCGAGTTTATCCTTCCTGAAAAAAACGTCAGAGATGGCACGCTTCCGTCAACGGCCATTCTAAGCTGAATATGCATGCCCTCGTCACATCGCAGCCGCTAAGCAGCTTGAGGCTGGGCCAGTACCGGCATGGGAGACTGGCTGGGAATCCCTGGTCCTGTTGACATTTTGTACGTTTTTTTTCCAAGCTTGCCCTTCCGAGTTTATCCTTCTTGAAAAGAACGTCAGAGATGGCACGCTTCCGTCAACGGACATTCTAAGCTGAATATGCCTGCCCTCGTCAGATCGCAGCCGCTAAGCAGCTTGAGGCCTGGCCAGTACCGGCATGGGAGACTGGCTGGGAATCCCTGGTCCTGTTGACATTTTGTACGTTTTTTTTCCAACCTTGCCCTTCCGAGTTTATCCTTCTTGAAAAAAACGTCAGAGATGGCACGCTTCCGTCAACGGCCATTCTAAGCTGAATATGCATGCCCTCGTCAGATCGCAGCCGCTAAGCAGCTTGAGGCCGGGCCAGTACCGTCATGGGAGGCTGGCTGGGAATCCCTGGTCCTGTTGACATTTTGTACGTTTTATTTCCAAGCCTGCCCTTCCGAGTTTATCCTTCTTGAAAAGAACGTCAGAGATGACACGCTTCCGTCACCGGCCATTCTAAGCTGAATATGCATTCCCTCGTCAGATCGCAGCCGCTAAGCAGCTTGAGGCAGGGCCACTACAGGCATGGGAGACTTGCTGGGAATCCCTGGTCCTGTTGACATTTTGTACGTTTTATTTCCAAGCTTTCCCTTCCGAGTTTATCCTTCTTGAAAAGAACGTCAGAGATGGCACGCTTTCGTCAACGGCCATTCTAAGCTGAATATGCATGCACTTGTCAGATTGCAGCCGCTAAGCAGCTTGAGGTCGGGCCAGTACCGGCATGGGAGGCTGGCTGGGAATCCCTGGTCCTGTTGACATTTTGTATGTTTTTTTTCCAAGCGTTCCCTTCCGAGTTTATCCTTCTTGAAAAGAACGTCAGAGATGGCACACTTCTGTCAACGCAAAGGCCATTCTAAGCTGAATATGCATGCCCTCGTCAGATCGCAGCCGCTAAGCAGCTTGAGGCTGGGCCAGTACCGGCATGGGAGACTGGCTGGGAATCCCTGGTCCTGTTGACATTCTGTATGTTTTTTTTCCAAGCTTGCCCTTCCGAGTTTATCCTTCTTGAAAAAAACGTCAGAGATGGCACACTTCCGTCAACGGCCATTCTAAGCTGAATATGCATGCACTCGTCACATCGCAGCCGCTAAGCAGATTGAGGCCGGGCCAGTACCGGCATGGGAGACTGGCTGGGAATCCCTGGTCCTGTTGACATTTTGTACGTTTTTTTTCCAAGCTTGCCCTTCCGAGTTTATCCTTCTTGAAAAGAACGTCAGAGATGCCACGCTTCCGTCAACGGCCATTCTAAGCTGAATATGCATTCCCTCGTCAGATTGCAGCTGCTAAGCAGCTTGAGGCCGGGCCAGTACCGGCATGGGAGACTGGCTGGGAATCCCTGGTCCTGTTGACATTTTGTACGTTTTTTTTCCAAGCTTGCCCTTCCGAGTTTATCCTTCTTGAAAAAAACGTCAGAGATGGCACACTTCTGTCAACGGCCATTCTAAGCTGAATATGCATGCCCTCGTCAGATCGCAGCCGCTAAGCAGCTTGAGGCCGGGCCAGTACCGGCATGGGAGACTGGCTGGGAATCCCTGGTCCTGTTGACATTTTGTACGTTTTATTTCCAAGCTTGCCCTTCCGAGTTTATCCTTCTTGAAAAGAACGTCAGAGATGTCACGCTGCCGTCAACGGCCATTCTAAGCTGAATATGCATTCCCTCGTCAGATCGCAGCCGCTAAGCAGCTTGAGGCAGGGCCACTACGGGCATGGGAGACTTGCTGGGAATCCCTGGTCCTGTTGACATTTTGTACGTTTTATTTCCAAGCTTGCCCTTCCGAGTTTATCCTTCTTGAAAAGAACGTCAGAGATGGCACGCTTCCGTCAACGGCCGTTCTAAGCTGAATATGCATGCCCTCGTTAGATCGCAGCCGCTAAGCAGCTTGAGGCCGGGCCAGTACCGGCATGGGAGACTGGCTGGGAATCACTGGTCCTGTTGACATTTTGTACGTTTTATTTCCAAGCTTGCCCTTCCGAGTTTATCCTTCTTGAAAAGAACGTCAGAGATGGCACACTTCCGTCAACAGCCATTCTAAGCTGAATATGCATGCCCTCGTCGGATCGCAGCCTCTAAGCAGCTTGAGTCCGGGCCAGTACCGGCATGGGAGACTGGCTGGGAATCCCTTGTCCTGTTGACATTCTGTACGTTTTTTTTCCAAGCTTGCCCTTCCGAGTTTATCCTTCTTGAAAAAAACGTCAGAGGTGGCACGCTTCCGTCAACGGCCATTCTAAGCTGAATATGCATGCACTCGTCACATCGCAGCTGCTAAGCAGCTTGGGGCCGGGCCAGTACCGGCATGGGAGACTGGCTGGGAATCCCTGGTCCTGTTGACATTTTGTACGTTTTTTTTCCAAGCTTGCTCTTCCGAGTTTATCCTTCTTGAAAACAACGTCAGAGATGGCACGCTTCCGTCAACGGCCATTCTAAGCTGAATATGCATGCCCTCGTCAGATCGCAGCCGCTAAGCAGCTTGAGGCCGGGCCAGTACCGGCATGGGAGACTGGCTGGGTATCCCTGGTCCTGTTGACATTTTGTACGTTTTTTTTCCAAGCTTGCCCTTCTGAGTTTATCCTTCTTGAAAAAAACGTCAGAGATGACACGCTTCCGTCAACGGCCATTCTAAGCTCAATATGCATGCCCTCGTCAGATGGCAGCCGCTAAGCAGCTTGAGGCCGGGCCAGTACCGGCATGGGAGACTGGCTGGGAATCCCTGGTCCTGTTGACATTTTGTACGTTTTATTTCCAAGCTTGCCCTTCCGAGTTTATCCTTCTTGAAAAGAACATCAGAGATGACACGCTTCCGTCAACGGCCATTCTAAGCTGAATATGCATTCCCTCGTCAGATCGCAGCCGCTAAGCAGCTTGAGGCAGGGCCACTACGGGCATGGTAGACTTGCTGGGAATCCCTGGTCCTGTTGACATTTTGTACGTTTTATTTCCAAGCTTGCCCTTCCGAGTTTATCCTTCTTGAAAAGAACGTCAGAGATGGCACGCTTCCGTCAACGGCCATTCTAAGCTGAATATGCATGCCCTCGTCAGATCGCAGCCGCTAAGCAGCTTGAGGCCGGGCCAGTATCTGCATGGGAGACTGGCTGGGAATCCCTGGTCCTGTTGACATTTTGAACGTTTTTTTTTCCAAGCTTGCCCTTCCGAGTTTATCCTTCTTGAAAAGAACGTCAGAGATGGCACGCTTCTGTCAACGGCCATTCTAAGCTGAATATGCATGCCCTCGGCAGATCGCAGCCGCTAAGCACCTTGAGGCCGGGACAGTACCGGCATGGGAGACTGGCTGGGAATACCTGACCCTGTTGACATTTTGTACGTTTTATTTCCAAGCTTGCCCTTCCGAGTTTATCCTTCTTGAAAAGAACGTCAGAGATGACACACTTCCGTCAACGGCCATTCTAAGCTGAATATGCATGCCCTCGTCAGATCGCAGCCGCTAAGCAGCTTGAGGCAGGGCCACTACGGGCATGGGAGACTTGCTGGGAATCCCTGGTCCTGTTGACATTATGTACGTTTTATTTCCAAGCTTGCCCTTCCGAGTTTATCCTTCTTGAAAAGAACGTCAGAGATGGCACGCTTCCGTCAACGGCCATTCTAAGCTGAATATGCATGCCCTCGTCAGATCGCAGCCGCTAAGCAGCTTGAGGCTGAGCCAGTACTGGCATGGGAGACTGGCTGGGAATCCCTGGTCCTGTTGACATTTTGTACGTTTTTTTTCCAAGCTTGCCCTTCCGAGTTTATCCTTCTTGAAAAGAACATCAGAGATGGCACGCTTCCGTCAACGGCCATTCTAAGCTGATTATGCATGCCCTCGTCAGATCGCAGCCGCTAAGCAGCTTGAGGCCGGGCCAGTACCGGCATGGGAGACTGGCTGGGAATCCCTGGTCCTGTTGACATTTTGTACGTTTTTTTTCCAAGCTTGCCCTTCCGAGTTTATCCTTCTTGAAAAGAACGTCAGAAATGGCACGCTTCCGTCAACAGCCATTCTAAGCTGAATATGCATGCCCTCGTCAGATCGCAGCCGCTAAGCAGCTTGGGGCCGGGCCAGTACCGGCATGGGAGACTGGCTGGGAATCCCTGGTCCTGTTGACATTTTGTACGTTTTTTTCCAAGCTTGCCCTTCCGAGTTTATCCTTCTTGAAAAGAACGTCAGAGATGGCACGCTTCCGTCAACGGCCATTCTAAGCTGAATATGCATGCCCTCGTCAGATCGCAGCCGCTAAGCAGCTTGAGGCTGGGCCAGTACCGGCATGGGCGACTGGCTGGGAATCCCTGGTCCTGCTGACATTTTGTACGTTTTTTTTCCAAGCTTGCCCTTCCGAGTTTATCCTTCTTGAAAAGAACGTCAGAGATGGCACGCTTCCGTCAACGGCCATTCTAAGCTGAATATGCATTCCCTCGTCAGATCGCAGCCGCTAAGCAGCTTGAGGCCGGGCCAGTACCGGCATGGGAGACTGGCTGGGAATCCCTGGTCCTGTTTTCATTTTGTACGTTTTTTTTCCAAGCTTGCCCTTCCGAGTTTATCCTTCTTGAAAAGAACGTCAGAGATGACACACTTCCGTCAACGGCAATTCTAAGCTGAATATGCATGCCCTCGTCAGATCGCAGCCGCTATGCAGCTTGAGGCCGGGCCAGTACCGGCATGAGAGACTGGCTGAGAATCCCCGGTCCTGTTGACATTTTGTACGTTTTTTTTCCAAGCTTGCCCTTCCGAGTTTATCCTTCTTGAAAAGAACGTCAGAGATGGCACGCTTCCGTCAACGGCCATTCTAAGCTGAATATGCATTCCCTCGTCAGATCGCAGCCTCTAAGCAGCTTGAGGCCGGGCCAGTACCGGCATGGGAGACTGGCTGGGAATCCCTGGTCCTGTTGACATTTTGTACGTTTTTTTTCCAAGCTTGCCCTTCCGAATTTATCCTTCTTGAAAAGAACGTCAGAGATGGCACGCTTCCGTCAACGGCCATTCTAAGCTGAATATGCATGCCCTCGGCAGATCGCAGCCGCAAAGCAGCTTGAGGCTGGGCCAGTACCGGCATGGGAGACTGGCTGGGAATCCCTGGTCCTGCTGACATTTTGTACGTTTTTTTTCCAAACTTGCCCTTCCGAGTTTATCCTTCTTGAAAAGAACGTCAGAGATGACATGCTTCCGTCAACGGCCATTCTAAGCTTAATATGCATGCCCTCGTCAGATCGCAGCCGCTAAGCAGCTTGAGGCCGGGCCAGTACCGGCATGGGAGACTGGATGGGAATCCCTGGTCCTGTTTACATTTTGTACGTTTTTTTTCCAAGCTTGCCCTTCCGAGTTTATCCTTCTTGAAAAGAACGTCAGAGATGACAGGCTTCCGTCAACGGCCATTCTAAGCTGAATATGCATGCCCTCGTCAGATCGCAGCCGCTAAGCAGCTTGAGGCCGGGCCAGTACCGGCATGGGAGACTGGCTGGGAATCCCTGGTCCTGTTGACATTTTGTACGTTTTTTTTCCAAGCTTGCCCTTCCGAGTTTATCCTTCTTGAAAAAAACGTCAGAGATGGCACCCTTCCGTCATCAGTCATTCTAAGCTGAATATGCATTCCCTCGTCAGATCGCAGCCGCTAAGCAGCTTGAGGCCGGGCCAGTACCGGCATGGGAGACTGGCTGGGAATCCCTGATCCTGTTGACATATTGTACGTTTTATTTCCAAGCTTGCCCTTCCGAGTTTATCCTTCTTGAAAAGAACGTCAGAGATGACACGCTTCCGTCAACGGCCATTCTAAGCTGAATATGCATGCCCTCGTCAGATCGCAGCCGCTAAGCAGCTTGAGGCAGGGCCACTACCGGCATGGGAGACTTGCTGGGAATCCCTGGTCCTGTTGACGTTTTATTTCCAAGTTTGCCCTTCCGAGTTTATCCTTCTTGAAAAGAACGTCAGAGATGGCACGCTTCCGTCAACGGCCATTCTAAGCTGAATATGCATGCCCTCGTCAGATCGCAGCCTCTAAGCAGCTTGAGGCTGGGCCAGTACCGGCATGGGAGACTGGCTGGGAATCCCTGGTCCTGTTGACATTCTGTATGTTTTTTTTCCAAGCTTGCCCTTCCGAGTTTATCCTTCTTGAAAAAAACGTCAGAGATGGCACGCTTCCGTCAACGGCCATTCTAAGCTGAATATGCATGCCCTCGTCACATGGCAGCCGCTAAGCAGCTTGAGGCCGGGCCAGTACCGGCATGGGAGACTGGCTGGGAATCCCTGGTCCTGTTGACATTTTGTACGTTTTTTTTCCAAGCTTGCCCTTCCGAGTTTATCCTTCTTGAAAAGAACGTCAGAGATGGCACGCTTCCATCAACGGCCATTCTAAACTGAATATGCATGCCCTCGTCACATTGCAGCCGCTAAGCAACTTGAGGCCGGGCCAGTACCGGCATGGGAGACTGGCTGGGAATCCCTGGTCCTAATGACATTTTGTACGTTTTTTTTCCAAGCTTGCCCTTCCGAGTTTATCCTTCTTGAAAAAAACGTCAGAGATGGCACGCTTCCGTCAACGGCCATAATAAGCTGAATATGCATGCCCTCGTCAGATCGCAGCCGCTAAGCAGCTTGAGGCCGGGCCAGTACCGGCATGGGAGATTGGCTGGGAATCCCTGGTCCTGTTGACATTTTGTACGTTTTATTTCCAAGCTTGCCCTTCCGAGTTTATCCTTCTTGAAAAGAACGTCAGAGATGACACACTTCCGTCAACGGCCATTCTAAGCTGAACATGCATTCCCTCGTCAGATCGCAGCCGCTAAGCAGCTTGAGGCAGGGCCACTACGGGCATGGGACACTTGCTGGGAAAACCTGGTCCTGTTGACATTTTGTGCGTTTTATTTCCAAGCTTGCTCTTCCGAGTTTATCCTTCTTGAAAAGAACGTCAGAGATGGCACGCTTCCGTCAACGGCCATTCTAAGCTGAATATGCATTCCCTAGTCAGATCGCAGCCGCTAAGCAGCTTGAGGCCGGCCCAGTACCGGCATGTGAGACTGGCTGGGAATCACTGGTCCTGTTGACATTTTGTACGTTTTTTTTCCAAGCTTGCCCTTCCGAGTTTATCCTTCTTGAAAAGAACGTCAGAGATGGCACGCTTCTGTCAACGGCCATTCTAAGCTGAATATGCATGCCCTCGTCAGAACGCAGCCGCTAAGCAGCTTGAGGCCGGGCCAGTACCGGCATGGGAGACTGGCTGGGAATCCCTGATCCTGTTGACATTTTGTACGTTTTATTTCAAGCTTGCCCTTCCGAGTTTATCCTTCTTGAAAAGAACGTCAGAGATGACACGCTTCCGTCAACGGCCATTCTAAGCTGAATAAGCATGCCCTCGTCAGATCGCAGCCGCTAAGCAGCTTGAGGCAGGGCCACTACGGGCATGGGAGACTTGCTGGGAATCCCTGGTCCTGTTGACATTATGTACTTTTTATTTCCAAGCGTTCCCTTCCGAGTTTATCCTTCTTGAAAAGAACGTCAGAGATGGCACGCTTCCGTCAACGGCCATTCTAAGCTGAATATGCATGCCCTCGTCAGATCGCAGCCGCTAAACAGCTTGAGGCCGGGCCAGTACCGGTATGGGAGACTGGCTGGGAATCCCTGGTCCTGTTGACATTTTGTACGTTTTTTTTCCAAGCTTGCCCTTCCGAGTTTATCCTTCTTGAAAAAAACGTCAGAGATGGCACGTTTCCATCAACGGCCATTCTAAGCTGAATATGCATGCCCTCGTCAGATCGCAGCTGCTAAGCAGCTTGAGGCTGGGCCAGTACTGGCATGGGAGACTGCCTGGGAATCCCTGGTCCTGTTGACATTTTGTACGTTTTTTTTCCAAGCTTGCCCTTCCGAGTTTATCCTTCTTGAAAAGAACGTCAGAGATGGCATGCTTCCTTCAACGGCCATTCTAAGCTGAATATGCATGCCCTCGTCAGATCGCAGCCTCTAAGCAGCTTGAGGCCGGGCCAGTACCGGCATGGGAGACTGGCTGGGAATCCCTGGTCCTGTTGACATTTTGTACGTTTTTTTTCCAAGCTTGCCCTTCCGAGTTTATCCTTCTTGAAAAGAACGTCAGAGATGGCACGCTTCCGTCAACGGCCATTCTAAGCTGAATATGCATGCCCTCGTCAGATCGCAGCCGCTAAGCAGCTTGAGGCCGGGCCAGTACCGGCATGGCAGACTGGCTGGGAATCCCTGGTCCTGTTGACATTTTGTACGTTTTTTTTCCAAGCTTGCCCTTCCGAGTTTATTCTTCTTGAAAAGAACGTCAGAGATGGCACGCTTCCGTCAACGGCCATTCTAAGCTGAATATGCATGCCCTCGTCAGATCGCAGCCTCTAAGCAGCTTGAGGCCGGGCCAGTACCGGCATGGGAGACTGGCTGGGAATCCCTGGTCCTGTTGACATTTTGTACGTTTTTTTTCCAAGCTTGCCCTTCCGAGTTTATTCTTCTTGAAAAGAACGTCAGAGATGGCACGCTTCCGTCAACGGCCATTCTAAGCTGAATATGCATGCCCTCGTCAGATCACAGCCGCTAAGCAGCTTGAGGCCGGGTCAGTACCGGCAAGGGAGACTGGCTGGGAATCCCTGGTCCTGTTGACATTTTGTACGTTTTTTTTCCAAGCTTGCCCTTCCGAGTTTATCCTTCTTGAAAAGAACGTCAGAGATGGCACGCTTCCGTCAATGGCCATTCTAAGCTTAATATGCATGCCCTCGTCAGATCGCAGCCGCTAAACAGCTTGAGGCCGGGCAAGTACCGGCATGGGAGACTGGCTGGGAATCCCCGGTCCTGTTGACATTTTGTACATTTTTTTTCCAAGCTTGCCCTTCCGAGTTTATCCTTCTTGAAAAGAACGTCAGAGATGGCAAGCTTCCGTCAACGGCCATTCTAAGATGAATATGCATGCCCTCGTCAGATCGCAGCCGCTAAGCAGCTTGAGGCCGGGCCAGTACCGGCATGGGAGACTGGCTGGGAATCCCTGATCCTGTTGACATTTTGTACGTTTTATTTCCAAGCTTGCCCTTCCGAGTTTATCCTTCTTGAAAAGAACGTCAGAGATGACATGCGTCCGCCAACGGCCATTCTAAGCTGAATATGCATTCCCTTGTCAGATCGCAGCCGCTAAGCAGCTTGAGGCAGGGCCAGTACCGGCATGCGAGACTGGCTGGGAATCCCTGGTCCTGTTGACATTTTGTACGTTTTTTTTCCAAGCTTGCCCTTCCGAGTTTATCCTTCTTGAAAAAAATGTCAGAGATGGCACGCTTCCGTCAACGGCCATTCTAAGCTCAATATGCTTTCGCTCGTCATATCGCAGCCGCTAAGCAGCTTGAGGCCGGGCCAGTACCGGCATGGGAGACTAGCTGCGAATCCCTGGTCCTGTTGACATTTTGTACGTTTTTTTTCCAAGCTTGCCCTTCCGAGTTTATCCTTCTTGAAAAGAACGTCAGAGATGGCACGCTTCCGTCAACGGCCATTCTAAGCTGAATATGCATGCCCTCGTCAGATCGCAGCCTCTAAGCAGCTTGAGGCAGGGCCACTACCGGCATGGGAGACTTGCTGGGAATCCCTGGTCCTGTTGACATTTTGTACGTTTTATTTCCAAGCTTGCCCTTCCGAGTTTATCCTTCTTGAAAAGAACGTCAGAGATGGCATGCTTCCGTCAACGGCCATTCTAAGCTGAATATGCATGCCCTCGTCAGATCGCAGCCTCTAAGCAGCTTGAGGCCGGGCCAGTACCGGCGTGGGAGACTGGATGGGAATCCCTGGTCCTGTTGACATTCTGTATGTTTTTTTTCCAAGCTTGCCCTTCCGAGTTTATCCTTCTTGAAAAAAACGTCAGAGATGGCACACTTCCGTCAACGGCCATTCTAAGCTGAATATGCATGCCCTCGTCACATCGCAGCCGCTAAGCAGCTTGAGGCCGGGCCAGTACCGGCATGGGAGACTGGCTGGGAATCCCTGGTCCTGTTGACATTTTGTACGTTTTTTTTCCAAGCTTGCCCTTCCGAGTTTATCCTTCTTGAAAAAAACGTCAGAGATGGCACGCTTCCGTCAACGGCCATTCTAAGCTGAATATGCATACCCTCGTCAGATCGCAGCCGCTAAGCAGCTTGAGGCCGGGCCAGTACCAGCATGGGAGACTGGCTGGGAATCCCTGGTCCTGTTGACATTTTGTACGTTTTTTTTCCAAGCTTGCCCTTCCGAGTTTATCCTTCTTGAAAAGAACGTCAGAGATGGCACGCTTCCGTCAACGGCCATTCTAAGCTGAATATGCATGCCCTCGTCAGATCGCAGCCGCTAAGCAGCTTGAGGTCGGGCCATTACCGGCATGGGAGACTGGCTGGGAATCCCTGGTCCTGTTGACATTTTGTACGTTTTTTTTCCAAGCTTGCCCTTCCGAGTTTATCCTTCTTGAAAAGAACGTCAGAGATGGCACGCTTCCGTCAACGGCCATTCTAAGCTGGATATGCATGCCCTCGTCAGATCGCAGCCGCTAAGCAGCTTGAGGCCGGGCCAGCACCGGCATGGGAGACTGGCTGGGAATCCCTGGTCCTGTTGACATTTTGTACGTTTTTTTTCCAAGCTTGCCCTTCCGAGTTTATCCTTCTTGAAAAAAACATCAGAGATGGCACGCTTCCGTCAACGGCCATTCTAAACTGAATATGCATGCCCTCGTCAGATCGCAGCCGCTAAGCAACTTGAGGCCGGGCCAGTACCGGCATGGGAGACTGGCAGGGAATCCCTGGTACTGTTGACATTTTGTACATTTTTTTTCCAAGCTTGCCCTTCCGAGTTTATCCTTCTTGAAAAGAACGTCAGAGATGGCACGCTTCTGTCAACGGCCATTCTAAGCTGAATATGCATTCCCTTGTCATATCGCAGCTGCTAAGCAGCTTGAGGCCGGGCCAGTACCAGCATGGGAGACTGGCTGGGAATCCCTGATCCTGTTGACATAATGTACGTTTTATTTCCAAGCTTGCCCTTCCGAGTTTATCCTTCTTGAAAAGAACATCAGAGATGACACGCTTCCGTCAACGGCCATTCTAAGCTGAATAAGCATGCCCTCGCCAGATCGCAGCCGCTAAGCAGCTTGAGGCAGGGACACTACCGGCATGGGAGACTTGCTGGGAATCCCTGGTCCTGTTGACATTTTGTACGTTTTATTTCCAAGCTTGCCCTTCCGAGTTTATCCTTCTTGAAAAGAACGTCAGAGATGGCACACTTCCGTCAACGGCCATTCAAAGCTGAATATGCATTCCCTCGTCAGATCGCAGCCGCTAAGCAGCTTGAGGCCGGGCCATTACCGGCATGGGAGACTGGCTGGGAATCCCTGGTCCTGTTGACATTCTGTATGTTTTTTTTTCCAAGCTTGCCCTTCCGAGTTTATCCTTCTTGAAAAGAACGTCAGAGATGGAACGCTTCCGTCAACGGCCATTCTAAGCTGAATATGCATGCCCTCGTCAGATCGCAGCCGCTAAGCAGCTTGAGGCCGGGCCAGTACCGGCATGGGAGACTGGCTGGGAATCCCTGGTCCTAATGACATTTTGTACGTTTTTTTTCCACGCTTGCCCTTTCGAGTTTATCCTTCTTGAAAAAAACGTCAGAGATGGCACGCTTCCGTCAACGGCCATTCTAAGCTGAATATGCATGCCCTCGTCAGATCACAGCCGCTAAGCATATTGTGGCCGGGTCAGTACCGGCATAGGAGACTGGCTGGGAATCCCTGGTCCTGTTGACATTTTGTACGTTTTTTTTCCAAGCTTGCCCTTCCGAGTTTATCCTTCTTGAAAAGAACGTCAGAGATGACACGCTTCCGTCAACGGCCATTCTAAGCTGAATATGCATGCCCTCGTCAGATCGCAGCCGCTAAGCAGCTTGAGGCCGGGCCAGTACCGGCATGGGAGATTGGCTGGGAATCCCTGGTCCTGTTGACATTTTGTACATTTTTTTTCCAAGCTTGCCCTTCCGAGTCTATCCTTCTTGAAAAGAACGTCAGAGATTGCACACTTCCGTCAACGGCCATTGTAAGCTGAATATGCATGCCCTCGTCAGATCGCAGCCGCTAAGCAGCTTGAGGCCGGGCCAGTACCGGCATGGGAGACTGGCTGGGAATCCCTGGTCCTGTTGACATTTTGTACGTTTTTTTTCCAAGCTTGCCCTTCCGAGTTTATCCTTCTTGAAAAGAACGTCAGAGATGGCACGCTTCCGTCAACGGCCATTCTAAGCTGAATATGCATTCCCTCGTCAGATCGCAGCCGCTAAGCAGCTTGAGGCTGGGCCAGTACCGGCATGGGAGACTGGCTGGGAATCTCTGGTCCTGTTGACATTTTGTACGTTTTTTTTCCAAGCTTGCCCTTCCGAGTTTATCCTTCTTGAAAAGAACGTCAGAGATGGCACGCTTCCGTCAACGGCCATTCTAAGCTGAAGATGCATGCCCTCGTCAGATCGCAGCCGCTAAGCAGCTTGAGGCAGGGCCAGTACCGGCATGGGAGACTGGCTGGGAATCCCTGGTCCTGTTGACATTTTGTATGTTTTTTTTCCAAGCTTGCCCTTCCGAGTTTATCCTTCTTGAAAAGAACGTCAGAGATGGCACGCTTCCGTCAACGGCCATTCTAAGCTGAATATGCATGCCCTCGTCAGATCGCAGCCGCTAAGCAGCTTGAGGCCGGGCCAGTACCGGCATGGGAGACTGGCTGGGAATCCCTGGTCCTGTTGACATTTTGTACGTTTTTTTTCCAAGCTTGCCCTTCCGAGTTTATCCTTCTTGAAAAGAACGTCAGAGATGGCACGCTTCTGTCAACGGCCATTCTAAGCTGAATATGCATGCCCTCGTCAGATCGCAGCCGCTAAGCAGCTTGAGGGCGGGCCAGTACCGGCATGGGAGACTGGCTGGGAATCCCTGGTCCTGTTGACATTTTGTACGTTTTTTTCCAAGCTTGCCCTTCCGAGTTTATCCTTCTTGAAAAGAACGTCAGAGATGGCATGCTTCCGTCAACGGCCATTCTAAGCTGAATATGCATGCCCTCGTCAGATCGCAGCCGCTAAGCAGCTTGAGGCCAGGCCAGTACCGGCATGGGAGACTGGCTGGGAATCCCTGATCCTGATGACATTTTGTACGTTTTATTTCCAAGCTTGCCCTTCCGAGTTTATCCTTCTTGAAAAGAACGTCAGAGATGACACGCTTCCGTCAACGGCCATTCTAAGCTCAATATGCATGCCCTCGTCAGATCGCAGCCGCTAAGCAGCTTGAGGCAGGGCCAGTACCGGCATGCGAGATTGACTGGGAATCCCTGGTCCTGTTGACATTTTGTACGTTTTTTTTCCAAGCTTGCCCTTCCGAGTTTATCCTTCTTGAAAAAAATGTCAGAGATGGCATGCTTCCGTCAACGGCCATTCTAAGCTGAATATGCCTTCCCTCGTCAGAGCGCAGCCGCTAAGCAGCTTGAGGCCGGGCCAGTACCGGCATGGGAGACTGGCTGCGAATCCCTGGTCCTGTTGACATTTTGTACATTTTTTTTCCAAGCTTGCCCTTCCGAGTTTATCCTTCTTGAAAAGAACATCAGAGATGGCACGCTTCCGTCAACGGCTATTCTAAGCTGAATATGCATGCCCTCGTCAGATCGCAGCCTCTAAGCAGCTTGAGGCCGGGCCAGTACCGGCATGGGAGACTGGCTGGGAATCCCTGGTCCTGTTGACATTCTGTACGTTTTTTTTCCAAGCTTGCCCTTCCGAGTTTATCCTTCTTGAAAAAAACGTCAGAGATGGCACGCTTCCGTCAACGGCCATTCTAAGCTGAATATGCATGCCCTCGTCAGATAGCAGCCGCTAAGCATCTTGAGGCCGGGCCAGTACCGGCATGGGAGACTGGCTGGGAATCCCTGGTCCTGTTGACATTTTGTACGTTTTTTTTCCAAGCTTGCCCTTCCGAGTTTATCCTTCTTGAAAAGAACATCAGAGATGGCACGCTTCCGTCAACGGCCATTCTAAGCTGAATATGCATGCCCTTGTCAGATCGCAGCCGCTAAGCAGCTTGAGGCCGGGCCAGTACCGGCATGGGAGACTGGCTGGGAATCCCTGGTCCTGTTGACATTTTGTACGTTTTTTTTCCAAGCTTGCCCTTCCTAGTTTATCCTTCTTGAAAAAAACATCAGAGATGGCACTCTTCCCTCAACGGCCATTCTAAGCTGAATGTGCCTTCCCTCGTCAGATCGCAGCCGCTAAGCAGCTTGAGGCCGGGCCAGTACCGGCATGGGAGACTGGCTGGGAATCCCTGGTCCTGTTGACATTTTGTACGTTTTTTTTCCAAGCTTGCCCTTCCGAGTTTATCCTTCTTGAAAAGAACGTGAGAGATTGCACGATTCTGTCAACGGCCATTCTAAGCTGAATATGCATTCCCTCGTCAGATCGCAGCCGCTAAGCAGCTTGAGGCTGGGCCAGTACCGGCATGGGAGACTGGCTGGGAATCCCTGGTCCTGTTGACATTTTGAACGTTTTTTTTCCAAGCTTGCCCTTCCGAGTTTATCCTTCTTGAAAAGAACGTCAGAGATGGCACGCTTCCGTCAACGGCCATTCTAAGCTGAATATGCATGCCCTCGTCAGAGCGCAGCAGCTTGAGGCCGGGCCAGTACCGGCATGGGAGTCTGGCTGGGAATCCTTGGTCCTGTTGACATTTTGTACGTTTTTTTTCCAAAATTGCCCTTCCGAGTTTATCCTTCTCGAAAAAAACGTCAGAGATGGCACGCTTCTGTCAACGGCCATTCTAAGCTGATTATGCATGCCCTCGTCAGAGCGCAGCAGCTTGAGGCCGGGCCAGTACCGGCATGGGAGACTGGCTGGGAATCCCTGGTCCTGTTGACATTTTGTACGTTTTTTTTCCAAGCTTGCCCTTCCGAGTTTATCCTTCTTGAAAAAAACGTCAGAGATGGCACGCTTCCGTCAACAGCCATTCTAAGCTGAATATGCATTCCCTCGTCAGATCGCAGCCTCTAAGCAGCTTGAGGCCGGTCCAGTACCGGCATGGGAGACTGGCTGGGAATCCCTGGTCCTGTTGACATTCTGTACGTTTTTTTTCCAACCTTGCCCTTCCGAGTTTATCCTTCTTGAAAAAAACGTCAGAGATGGCACGCTTCCGTCAACAGCCATTCTAAGCTGAATATGCATTCCCTCGTCAGATCGCTGCCTCTAAGCAGCTTGAGGCTGTGCCAGTACCGGCATGGGAGACTGGCTGGGAATCCATGGTCCTGTTGACGTTTTGTACGTTTTTTTTCCAAGCTTGCCCTTCCGAGTTTATCCTTCTTGAAAAGAACGTCAGAGATGGCACACTTCCGTCAACGGCCATTCTAAGCTGAATATGCATGCCCTCGTCAGATCGCAGCCGCTAAGCAGCTTGAGGCCGGGCCAGTACCGGCATGGGAGACTGGCTGGGAATCCCTGGTCCTGTTGACATTTTGTACGTTTTTTTTCCAAGCTTGCCCTTCCGAGTTTATCCTTCTTGAAAAAAACGTCAGAGATGGCACGCTTCCATCAATGGCCATTCTAAGCTGAATATGCATACCCTCGTCAGATCGCAGCCGCTAAGCAGCTTGAGGCCGGGCCAGTACCGGCATGGGAGACTGGCTGAGAATCCCTGGTCCTGTTGACATTTTGTACGTTTTATTTCCAAGCTTGCCCTTCCGAGTTTATCCTTCTTGAAAAGAACGTCAGAGATGACACGCTTCCGTCAACGGCCATTCTAAGCTGAATATGCATTCCCTAGTCAGATCGCAGCCGCTAAGCAGCTTGAGGCAGGGCCACTACGGGCATGGGAGACTAGCTGGGAATCCCTGGTCCTGTTGACATTTTGTACGTTTTATTTCCAAGCTTGCCCTTCCGAGTTTATCCTTCTTGAAAAGAACGTCAGAGATGGCACACTTCTGTCAACGGCCATTCTAAGCTGAATATGCATGCCCTCGGCAGATCGCAGCCGCTAAGCAGCTTGAGGCCGGGCCAGTACCGGCATGGGAGTCTGGCAGGGAATCCCTGGTCCTGTTGACATTTTGTACGTTTTTTTTCCAAGCTTGCCCTTCCGAGTTTATCCTTCTTGAAAAGAACGTCAGAGATGGCATGCTTCTGTCAACGGCCATTCTAAGCTGAATATGCATGCCCTCGTCAGATCGCAGCCGCTAAGCAGCTTGAGGCCGGGTCAGTACCGGCATGGGAGACTGGCTGGGAATCCCTGATCCTGTTGACATTTTGTACGTTTTATTTCCAAGCTTGCCCTTCCGAGTTTATCCTTCTTGAAAAGAACGTCAGAGATGACACACTTCCGTCAACGGACATTCTAAGCTGAATATGCATGTGCTCGTCAGATCGCAGCTGCTAAGCAGCTTGAGGCAGGGCCACTACGGGCATGGGAGACTTGCTGGGAATCCCTGGTCCTGTTGACATTTTGTACGTCTTATTTCCAAGCTTTCCCTTCCGAGTTTATCCTTCTTGAAAAGAACGTCAGAGATGGCACGCTTCCGTCAACGGCCATTCTAAGCTGAATATGCATGTACTCGTCAGATCGCAGCCGCTAAGCAGCTTGAGGCCGGGCCATTACCGGCATGGGAGACTGGCTGGGAATCCCTGGTCCTGTTGATATTTTGTACGTTTTTTTTCCAAGCTTGCCCTTCCGAGTTTATCCTCTTGAAAAGAACATCAGAGATGGCACGCTTCCGTCAATGGCCATTCTAAGCTGAATATGCATGCCCTCGTCAGATCGCAGCCGCTATGCAGCTTGAGGCCGGGCCAGTACCGGCATGGGAGACTGGCTGGGAATCCCTGGTCCTGTTGACATTTTGTACGTTTTTTTTCCAAGCTTGCCCTTCCGAGTTTATCCTTCTTGAAAAGAACGTCAGAGATGGCACGCTTCCGTCAACGGCCATTATAAGCTGAATATGCATGCCCTCGTCAGGTCGCAGCCGCTAAGCAGCTTGAGGCCGGGCCAGTACCGGCATGGTAGACTGGCTGGGAATCCCTGGTCCTGTTGACATTTTGTACGTTTTTTTTCCAAGCTTGCCCTTCCGAGTTTATCCTTCTTGAAAAGAACGTCAGAGATGGCACGCTTTCGTCAACGGCCATTCTAAGCTGAATATGCATGCCCTCGTCAGATCGCAGTCTCTAAGCAGCTTGAGGCCGGGCCAGTACCGGCATGGGAGACTGGCTGGGAATCCCTGGTCCTGTTGACATTCTGTTAGTTTTTTTTCCAAGCTTGCCCTTCCGAGTTTATCCTTCTTGAAAAAAACGTCAGAGATGGCACGCTTCCGCCAACGGCCATTCTAAGCTGAATATGCAAGCCCTCGTCAAATCGCAGTCGCTAAGCAGCTTGAGGCCGGGCCAGTACCGGCATCGGAGACTGGCTGGGAATCCCTGGTCCTGTTGACATTTTGTACGTTTTTTTTACAAGCTTGCCCTTCCGAGTTTATCCTTCTTGAAAAGAACGTCAGAGATGGCACGCTTCCGTCAACGGCCATTCTAAGCTGAATATGCATGCCCTCGTCAGATCGCAGCCGCTAAGCAGCTTGAGGCCGGGCCAGTACCGGCATGGGAGACTGGCTGGGAATCACTGGTCCTGTTGACATTTTGTACGTTTTTTTTCCAAGCTTGCCCTTCCGAGTTTATCCTTCTTGAAAAAAACGTCAGAGATGGCACGCTTCTGTCAACGGCCATTCTAAGCTGAATATGCATGCCCTCGTCAGTTCGCAGCCGCTAAGCAGCTTGAGGCCGGGCCAGTACCGGCATGGGAGACTGGCTGGGAATCCCTGGTCCTGTTGACATTTTGTACGTTTTTTTTCCAAGCTTGCCCTTCCGAGTTTATCGTTCTTGAAAAGAACGTCAGAGATGGCACGCTTCCATCAACGGCCATTCTAAGCTGAATATGCATTCCCTCGTCAGATCGCAGCTGCTAAGCAGCTTGAGGCAGGGCTAGTACCGGCATGGGAGACTGGCTGGGAATCCGTGGTCCTGTTGACGTTTTGTACGTTTTTTTTCCAAGCTTGCCCTTCCGAGTTTATCCTTCTTGAAAAGAACATCAGAGTTGGCACGCTTCCGTCAACGGCCATTCTAAGCTGAATATGCATGCCCTCGTCAGATCGCAGCAGCTTGAGGCCGGGCCAGTACCGGCATGGGAGACTGGCTGGGAATCCCTGGTCCTGTTGACATTTTGTACGTTTTTTTTCCAAGCTTGCCCTTCCGAGTTTATCCTTCTTGAAAAAAACGTCAGAGATGGCACTCTTCCGTCAACGGCCATTCTAAGCTGAATATGCATGCCCTCGTCAGATCGCAGCCACTAAGCAGCTTGAGGCCGGGCCAGTAACGGCATGGGAGACTAGCTGGGAATCCCTGGTCCTGTTGACATTTTGTACGTTTTTTTTCCAAGCTTGCCCTTCCGAGTTTATCCTTCTTGAAAAGAACGTCAGAGATGGCACGCTTCTGTCAACGGCCATTCTAAGCTGAATATGCATGCCCTCGTCAGATCGCAGCCGCTAAGCAGCTTGAGGCTGGGCCAGTACCGGCATGGGAGACTGGCTGGGAATCCCTGATCCTGTTGACATTTTGTACGTTTTATTTCCAAGCTTGCCCTTCCGAGTTTATCCTTCTTGAAAAGAACGTCAGATATGACACGCTTCCTTCAACGGCCATTCTAAGCTGAATATGCATGCCCTCGTCAGATCGCAGCCGCTAAGCAGCTTGAGGGCGGGCCAGTACCGGCATGGGAGACTGGCTGGGAATCCCTGGTCCTGTTGACATTTTGTACGTTTTTTTTCCAAGCTTGCCCTTCCGAGTTTATCCTTCTTGAAAAGAACGTCAGAGATGACACGCTTCCGTCAACGGCCATTCTAAACTGAATATGCATGCCCTCGTCAGATCGCAGCCGCTAAGCAGCTTGAGGCCGGGCCAGTACCGGCATGGGAGACTGGCTGGGAATCCCTGGTCCTGTTGACATTTTGTACGTTTTTTTTCCAAGCTTGCCCTTCCGAGTTTATCCTTCTTGAAAAGAACGTCAGAGATGGCACGCTTCCGTCAACGGCCATTCTAAGCTTAATATGCATGCCCTCGTCAGATCGCAGCCGCTAAGCAGCTTGAGGCCGGGCCAGTACCGGCATGGGAGACTGGCTGGGAATCCCTGGTCCTGTTGACATTTTGTACGTTTTTTTTCCAAGCTTGCCCTTCCGAGTTTATCCTTCTTGAAAAGAACGTCAGAGATGGCACGCTTCCGTCAACGGCCATTCTAAGCTGAATATGCATTCCCTCGTCAGATTGCAGCCGCTAAGCAGCTTGAGGCTGGGCCAGTACCGGCATGGGAGACTGGCTGGGAATCACTGGTCCTGTTGACATTTTGTACGTTTTTTTTCCAAGCTTGCCCTTCCGAGTTTATCCTTCTTGAAAAGAACGTCAGAGATGGCACGCTTCCGTCAACGGCCATTCTAAGCTCAATATGCATGCCCTCGTCAGATCGCAGCAGCTTGAGGCCGGGCCAGTACCGGCATGGGAGACTGGCTGGGAATCCCTGGTCCTGTTGACATTTTGTACGTTTTTTTTCCAAGCTTGCCCTTCCGAGTTTATCCTTCTTGAAAAAAACGTCAGAGATGGCACACTTCCGTCAACGGACATTCTAAGCTGAATATGCATCCCCTCGTCAGATCGCAGCCGCTAAGCAGCTTGAAGCCGGGCCAGTACCGGCATGGGAGACTGGCTGGGAATCCCTGGTCCTGTTGACATTTTGTACGTTTTTTTTCCAAGCTTGCCCTTCCGAGTTTATCCTTCTTGAAAAGAACGTCAGAGATGGCATTCTTCCGTCAACGGCCATTCTAAGCTGAATATGCATGCCCTCGTCAGATCGCAGCCGCTAAGCAGCTTGAGGGCGGGCCAGTACCGGCATGGGAGACTGGCTGGGAATCCCTGGTCCTGTTGACATTTTGTACGTTTTTTTTCCAAGCTTGCCCTTCCGAGTTTATCCTTCTTGAAAAGAACGTCAGAGATGGCATGCTTCCGTCAACGGCCATTCTAAGCTGAATATGCATGCCCTCGTCAGATCGCAGCCGCTAAGCAGCTTGAGGCCAGGCCAGTACCGGCATGGGAGACTGGCTGGGAATCCCTGGTCCTGTTGACATTTTGTACGTTTTTTTTCCAAGCTTGCCCTTCCGAGTTTATCGTTCTTGAAAAGAACGTCAGAGATGGCACGCTTCCATCAACGGCCATTCTAAGCTGAATATGCATTCCCTCGTCAGATCGCAGCCGCTAAGCAGCTTGAGGCAGGGCTAGTACCGGCATGGGAGACTGGCTGGGAATCCGTGGTCCTGTTGACATTTTGTACGTTTTTTTTCCAAGCTTGCCCTTCCGAGTTTATCCTTCTTGAAAAGAACGTCAGAGATGGCACGCTTCCGTCAACGGCCATTCTAAGCTGAATATGCATGCCCTCGTCAGATCGCAGCAGCTTGAGGCCGGGCCAGTACCGGCATGGGAGACTGGCTGGGAATCCCTGGTCCTGTTGACATTTTGTACGTTTTTTTTCCAAGCTTGCCCTTCCGAGTTTATCCTTCTTGAAAAAAACGTCAGAGATGGCACTCTTCCGTCAACGGCCATTCTAAGCTGAATATGCATGCCCTCGTCAGATCGCAGCCACTAAGCAGCTTGAGGCCGGGCCAGTACCGGCATGGGAGACTGGCTGGGAATCCCTGGTCCTGTTGACATTTTGTACGTTTTTTTTTCCAAGCTTGCCCTTCCGAGTTTATCCTTCTTGAAAAGAACGTCAGAGATGGCACGCTTCCGTCAACGGCCATTCTAAGCTGAATATGCATTCCCTCGTCAGATCGCAGCCGCTAAGCAGCTTGAGGCCGGGCCAGTACCGGCATGGGAGACTGGCTGGGAATCCCTGGTCCTGTTGACATTTTGTACGTTTTTTTTCCAAGCTTGCCCTTCCGAGTTTATCCTTCTTGAAAAGAACGTCAGAGATGGCACGCTTCCGTCAACGGCCATTCTAAGCTTAATATGCATGCCCTCGTCAGATCGCAGCCGCTAAGCAGCTTGAGGCCGGGCCAGTACCGGCATGGGAGACTGGCTGGGAATCCCTGGTCCTGTTGACATTTTGTACGTTTTTTTTCCAAGCTTGCCCTTCCGAGTTTATCCTTCTTGAAAAGAACGTCAGAGATGGCACGCTTCCGTCAACGGCCATTCTAAGCTGAATATGCATTCCCTCGTCAGATCGCAGCCGCTAAGCAGCTTGAGGCTGGGCCAGTACCGGCATGGGAGACTGGCTGGGAATCACTGGTCCTGTTGACATTTTGTACGTTTTTTTTCCAAGCTTGCCCTTCCGAGTTTATCCTTCTTGAAAAGAACGTCAGAGATGGCACGCTTCCGTCAACGGCCATTCTAAGCTGAATATGCATGCCCTCGTCAGATCGCAGCAGCTTGAGGCCGGGCCAGTACCGGCATGGGAGACTGGCTGGGAATCCCTGGTCCTGTTGACATTTTGTACGTTTTTTTTCCAAGCTTGCCCTTCCGAGTTTATCCTTCTTGAAAAAAACGTCAGAGATGGCACACTTCCGTCAACGGACATTCTAAGCTGAATATGCATCCCCTCGTCAGATCGCAGCCGCTAAGCAGCTTGAGGCCGGGCCAGTACCGGCATGGGAGACTGGCTGGGAATCCCTGGTCCTGTTGACATTTTGTACGTTTTTTTTCCAAGCTTGCCCTTCCGAGTTTATCCTTCTTGAAAAGAACGTCAGAGATGGCATTCTTCCGTCAACGGCCATTCTAAGCTGAATATGCATGCCCTCGTCAGATCGCAGCCGCTAAGCAGCTTGAGGGCGGGCCAGTACCGGCATGGGAGACTGGCTGGGAATCCCTGGTCCTGTTGACATTTTGTACGTTTTTTTTCCAAGCTTGCCCTTCCGAGTTTATCCTTCTTGAAAAGAACGTCAGAGATGGCATGCTTCCGTCAACGGCCATTCTAAGCTGAATATGCATGCCCTCGTCACATCGCAGCCGCTAAGCAGCTTGAGGCCAGGCCAGTACCGGCATGGGAGACTGGCTGGGAATCCCTGGTCCTGTTGACATTTTGTACGTTTTTTTTCCAAGCTTGCCCTTCCGAGTTTATCGTTCTTGAAAAGAACGTCAGAGATGGCACGCTTCCATCAACGGCCATTCTAAGCTGAATATGCATTCCCTCGTCAGATTGCAGCCGCTAAGCAGCTTGAGGCAGGGCTAGTACCGGCATGGAAGACTGGCTGGGAATCCGTGGTCCTGTTGACATTTTGTACGTTTTTTTTCCAAGCTTGCCCTTCCGAGTTTATCCTTCTTGAAAAGAACGTCAGAGATGGCACGCTTCCGTCAACGGCCATTCTAAGCTGAATATGCATGCCCTCGTCAGATCGCAGCAGCTTGAGGCCGGGCCAGTACCGGCATGGGAGACTGGCTGGGAATCCCTGGTCCTGTTGACATTTTGTACGTTTTTTTTCCAAGCTTGCCCTTCCGAGTTTATCCTTCTTGAAAAAAACGTCAGAGATGGCACTCTTCCGTCAACGGCCATTCTAAGCTGAATATGCATGCCCTCGTCAGATCGCAGCCACTAAGCAGCTTGAGGCCGGGCCAGTAACGGCATGGGAGACTGGCTGGGAATCCCTGGTCCTGTTGACATTTTGTACGTTTTTTTTCCAAGCTTGCCCTTCCGAGTTTATCCTTCTTGAAAAGAACGTCAGAGATGGCACGCTTCTGTCAACGGCCATTCTAAGCTGAATATGCATGCCCTTGTCAGATCGCAGCCGCTAAGCAGCTTGAGGCTGGGCCAGTACCGGCATGGGAGACTGGCTGGGAATCCCTGATCCTGTTGACATTTTGTACGTTTTATTTCCAAGCTTGCCCTTCCGAGTTTATCCTTCTTGAAAAGAACGTCAGATATGACACGCTTCCTTCAACGGCCATTCTAAGCTGAATATGCATGCCCTCGTCAGATCGCAGCCGCTAAGCAGCTTGAGGGCGGGCCAGTACCGGCATGGGAGACTGGCTGGGAATCCCTGGTCCTGTTGACATTTTTTCCTTTTTTTTTCCAAGCTTGCCCTTCCGAGTTTATCCTTCTTGAAAAGAACGTCAGAGATGGCACGCTTCCGTCAACGGCCATTCTAACCTGAATATGCATGCCCTCGTCAGATCGCAGCCGCTAAGCAGCTTGAGGCCGGGCCAGTACCGTCATGGGAGACTGTCTGGGAATCCCTGGTCCTGTTGACATTTTGTACGTTTTTTTTCCAAGCTTGCCCTTCCGAGTTTATCCTTCTTGAAAAGAACGTCAGAGATGACACGCTTCCGTCAACGGCCATTCTAAGCTGAATATGCATGCCCTCGTCAGATCGCAGCCGCTAAGCAGCTTGAGGCCGGGCCAGTACCGGCATGGGAGACTGGCTGGGAATCCCTGGTCCTGTTGACATTTTGTACGTTTTTTTTCCAAGCTTGCCCTTCCGAGTTTATCCTTCTTGAAAAGAACGTCAGAGATGGCACGCTTCCGTCAACGGCCATTCTAAGCTGAATATGCATTCCCTCGTCAGATCGCAGCCGCTAAGCAGCTTGAGGCTGGGCCAGTACCGGCATGGGAGACTGGCTGGGAATCACTGGTCCTGTTGACATTTTGTACGTTTTTTTTCCAAGCTTGCCCTTCCGAGTTTATCCTTCTTGAAAAGAACGTCAGAGATGGCACGCTTCCGTCAACGGCCATTCTAAGCTGAATATGCATGCCCTCGTCAGATCGCAGCAGCTTGAGGCCGGGCCAGTACCGGCATGGGAGACTGGCTGGGAATCCCTGGTCCTGTTGACATTTTGTACGTTTTTTTTCCAAGCTTGCCCTTCCGAGTTTATCCTTCTTGAAAAAAACGTCAGAGATGGCACGCTTCCGTCAACGGACATTCTAAGCTGAATATGCATGCCCTCGTCAGATCGCAGCCGCTAAGCAGCTTGAGGCCGAGCCAGTACCGGCATGGGAGACTGGCTGGGAATCCCTGGTCCTGTTGACATTTTGTACGTTTTTTTTCCAAGCTTGCCCTTCCGAGTTTATCCTTCTTGAAAAGAACGTCAGAGATGGCATGCTTCCGTCAACGGCCATTCTAAGCTGAATATGCATGCCCTCGTCAGATCGCAGCCGCTAAGCAGCTTGAGGGCGGGCCAGTACCGGCATGGGAGACTGGCTGGGAATCCCTAGTCCTGTTGACATTTTGTACGTTTTTTTTCCAAGCTTGCCCTTCCGAGTTTATCCTTCTTGAAAAGAACGTCAGAGATGGCATGCTTCCGTCAACGGCCATTCTAAGCTGAATATGCATGCCCTCGTCAGATCGCAGCCGCTAAGCAGCTTGAGGCCAGGCCAGTACCGGCATGGGAGACTGGCTGGGAATCCCTGATCCTGATGACATTTTGTACGTTTTATTTCCAAGCTTGCCCTTCCGAGTTTATCCTTCTTGAAAAGAACGTCAGAGATGACACGCTTCCGTCAACGGCCATTCTAAGCTGAATATGCATGCCCTCGTCAGATCGCAGCCGCTAAGCAGCTTGAGGCAGGGCCAGTATCGGCATGCGAGATTGACTGGGAATCCCTGGTCCTGTTGACATTTTGTACGTTTTTTTTCCAAGCTTGCCCTTCCGAGTTTATCCTTCTTGAAAAAAATGTCAGAGATGGCATGCTTCCGTCAACGGCCATTCTAAGCTGAATATGCCTTCCCTCGTCAGATCGCAGCCGCTAAGCAGCTTGAGGCCGGGCCAGTACCGGCATGGGAGACTGGCTGCGAATCCCTGGTCCTGTTGACATTTTGTACGTTTTTTTTCCAAGCTTGCCCTTCCGAGTTTATCCTTCTTGAAAAGAACATCAGAGATGGCACACTTCCGTCAACGGCCATTCTAAGCTGAATATGCATGCCCTCGTCAGATCGCAGCCTCTAAGCAGCTTGAGGTCGGGCCAGTACCGGCATGGGAGACTGGCTGGGAATCCCTGGTCCTGTTGACATTCTGTACGTTTTTTTTCCAAGCTTGCCCTTCCGAGTTTATCCTTCTTGAAAAAAACGTCAGAGATGGCACGCTTCCGTCAACGGCCATTCTAAGCTGAATATGCATGCCCTCGTCAGATAGCAGCCGCTAAGCATCTTGAGGCCGGGCCAGTACCGGCATGGGAGACTGGCTGGGAATCCCTGGTCCTGTTGACATTTTGTACGTTTTTTTTCCAAGCTTGCCCTTCCGAGTTTATCCTTCTTGAAAAGAACATCAGAGATGGCACGCTTCCGTCAACGGCAATTCTAACCTGAATATGCATGCCCTTGTCAGATCGCAGCCGCTAAGCAGCTTGAGGCCGGGCCAGTACCGGCATGGGAGACTGGCTGGGAATCCCTGGTCCTGTTGACATTTTGTACGTTTTTTCTCCAAGCTTGCCCTTCCGAGTTTATCCTTCTTGAAAAAAACGTCAGAGATGGCACGCTTCCGTGAACGGCCATTCTAAGCTGAATGTGCCTGCCCTCGTCAGATCGCAGCCGCTAAGCAGCTTGAGGCCGGGCCAGTACCGGCATGGGAGACTGGCTGGGAATCCCTGGTCCTGTTGACATTTTGTACGTTTTTTTTCCAAGCTTGCCCTTCCGAGTTTATCCTTCTTGAAAAGAACGTGAGAGATTGCACGATTCTGTCAACGGCCATTCTAAGCTGAATATGCATTCCCTCGTCAGATCGCAGCCGCTAAGCAGCTTGAGGCTGGGCCAGTACCGGCATGGGAGACTGGCTGGGAATCCCTGGTCCTGTTGACATTTTGAACGTTTTTTTTCCAAGCTTGCCCTTCCGAGTTTATCCTTCTTGAAAAGAACGTCAGAGATGGCACGCTTCCGTCAACGGCCATTCTATGCTGAATATGCATGCCCTCGTCAGAGCGCAGCAGCTTGAGGCCGGGCCAGTACCGGCATGGGAGACTGGCTGGGAATCCTTGGTCCTGTTGAAATTTTGTACGTTTTTTTTCCAAGCTTGCCCTTCCGAGTTTATCCTTCTTGAAAAAAACGTCAGAGATGGCACGCTTCCGTCAACGGCCATTCTAAGCTGATTATGCATGCCCTCGTCAGAGCGCAGCAGCTTGAGGCCGGGCCAGTACCGGCATGGGAGACTGGCTGGGAATCCCTGGTCCTGTTGACATTTTGTACGTTTTTTTTCCAAGCTTGCCCTTCCGAGTTTATCCTTCTTGAAAAAAACGTCAGAGATGGCACGCTTCCGTCAACAGCCATTCTAAGCTGAATATGCATTCCCTCGTCAGATTGCAGCCTCTAAGCAGCTTGAGGCCGTTCCAGTACCGGCATGGGAGACTGGCTGGGAATCCCTGGTCCTGTTGACATTCTGTACGTTTTTTTTCCAACCTTGCCCTTCCGAGTTTATCCTTCTTGAAAAAAACGTCAGAGATGGCATGCTTCCGTCAACGGCCATTCTAAGCTGAATATGCATGCCCTCGTCACATCGCAGCCGCTAAGCAGCTTGAGGCTGTGCCAGTACCGGCATGGGAGACTGGCTGGGAATCCATGGTCCTGTTGACGTTTTGTACGTTTTTTTTCCAAGCTTGCCCTTCCGAGTTTATCCTTCTTGAAAAGAACGTCAGAGATGGCACGCTTCCGTCAACGGCCATTCTAAGCTGAATATGCATGCCCTCGTCAGATCGCAGCCGCTAAGCAGCTTGAGGCCGGGCCAGTACCGGCATGGGAGACTGGCTGGGAATCCCTCGTCCTGTTGACATTTTGTACATTTTTTTTCCAAGCTTGCCCTTCCGAGTTTATCCTTCTTGAAAAAAACGTCAGAGATGGCACGCTTCCGTCAACAGCCATTCTAAGCTGAATATGCATTCCCTCGTCAGATCGCTGCCTCTAAGCAGCTAGAGGCCGGTCCAGTACCGGCATGGGAGACTGGCTGGGAATCCCTGGTCCTGTTGACATTCTGTACATTTTTTTTCCAAGCTTGCCCTTCCGAGTTTATCCTTCTTGAAAAAAACGTCAGAGATGGCATGCTTCCGTCAACGGCCATTCTAAGCTGAATATGCATTCCCTCGTCACATCGCAGCCGCTAAGCAGCTTGAGGCTGTGCCAGTACCGGCATGGGAGACTGGCTGGGAATCCATGGTCCTGTTGACGTTTTGTACGTTTTTTTTCCAAGCTTGCCCTTCCGAGTTTATCCTTCTTGAAAAGAACGTCAGAGATGGCACGCTTCCGTCAACGGCCATTCTAAGCTGAATATGCATGCCCTCGTCAGATCGCAGCCGCTAAGCAGCTTGAGGTCGGGCCAGTACCGGCATGGGAGACTGGCTGGGAATCCCTGGTCCTGTTGACATTTTGTACGTTTTTTTTCCAAGCTTGCCCTTCCGAGTTTATCCTTCTTGAAAAAAACGTCAGAGATGGCACGCTTCCATCAATGGCCATTCTAAGCTGAATATGCATGCCCTCGTCAGATCGCAGCCGCTAAGCAGCTTGAGGCCGGGCCAGTACCGGCATGGGAGACTGGCTGAGAATCCCTGGTCCTGTTGACATTTTGTACGTTTTATTTCCAAGCTTGCCCTTCCGAGTTTATCCTTCTTGAAAAGAACATCAGAGATGACACGCTTCCGTCAACGGCCATTCTAAGCTGAATATGCATTCCCTCGTCAGATCGCAGCCGCTACGCAGCTTGAGGCAGGGCCACTACGGGCATGGGAGACTAGCTGGGAATCCCTGGTCCTGTTGACATTTTGTACGTTTTATTTCCAAGCTTGCCCTTCCGAGTTTATCCTTCTTGAAAAGAACGTCAGAGATGGCACGCTTCCGTCAACGGCCATTCTAAGCTGAATATGCATGCCATCGGCAGATCACAGCCGCTAAGCAGCTTGAGGCCGGGCCAGTACCGGCATGGGAGTCTGGCTGGGAATCCCTGGTCCTGTTGACATTTTGTACGTTTTTTTTCCAAGCTTGCCCTTCCGAGTTTATCCTTCTTGAAAAGAACGTCAGAGATGGCATGCTTCTGTCAACGGCCATTCTAAGCTGAATATGCATGCCCTCGTCAGATCGCAGCCGCTAAGCAGCTTGAGGCCTGGTCAGTACCGGCATGGGAGACTGGCTGGGAATCCCTGATCCTGTTGACATTTTGTACGTTTTATTTCCAAGCTTGCCCTTCCGAGTTTATCCTTCTTGAAAAGAACGTCAGAGATGACACACTTCCGTCAACGGCCATTCTAAGCTGAATATGCATGTGCTCGTCAGATCGCAGCCGCTAAGCAGCTTGAGGCAGGGCCTCTACGGGCATGGGAGACTTGCTGGGAATCCCTGGTCCTGTTGACATTTTGTACGTCTTATTTCCAAGCTTGCCCTTCCGAGTTTATCCTTCTTGAAAAGAACATCAGAGATGGCACGCTTCCGTCAACGGCCATTCTAAGCTGAATATGCATGCACTCGTCAGATCGCAGCCGCTAAGCAGCTTGAGGCCGGGCCAGTACCGGCATGGGAGACTGGCTGGGAATCCCTGGTCCTGTTGATATTTTGTACGTTTTTTTTCCAAGCTTGCCCTTCCGAGTTTATCCTCTTGAAAAGAACATCAGAGATGGCACGCTTCCGTCAATGGCCATTCTAAGCTGAATATGCATGCCCTCGTCAGATCGCAGCCGCTATGCAGCTTGAGGCCGGGCCAGTACCGGCATGGGAGACTGGCTGGGAATCCCTGGTCCTGTTGACATTTTGTACGTTTTTTTTCCAAGCTTGCCCTTCCGAGTTTATCCTTCTTGAAAAGAACGTCAGAGATGGCACGCTTCCGTCAACGGCCATTCTAAGCTGAATATGCATGCCCTCGTCAGATCGCAGCCGCTAAGCAGCTTGAGGCCGGGCCAGTACCGGCATGGGAGACTGGCTGGGAATCCCTGGTCCTGTTGACATTTTGTACGTTTTTTTTCCAAGCTTGCCCTTCCGAGTTTATCCTTCTTGAAAAGAACGTCAGAGATAGCACGCTTCCGTCAACGGCCATTCTAAGCTGAATATGCATGCCCTCGTCAGATCGCAGTCTCTAAGCAGCTTGAGGCCGGGCCAGTACCGGCATGGGAGACTGGCTGGGAATCCCTGGTCCTGTTGACATTCTGTTAGTTTTTTTTCCAAGCTTGCCCTTCCGAGTTTATCCTTCTTGAAAAAAACGTCAGAGATGGCACTGTTCCGTCAACGGCCATTCTAAGCTGAATGTGCCTGCCCTCGTCAGATCGCAGCCGCTAAGCAGCTTGAGGCCGGGCCAGTACCGGCATGGGAGACTGGCTGGGAATCCCTGGTCCTGTTGACATTTTGTACGTTTTTTTTCCAAGCTTGCCCTTCCGAGTTTATCCTTCTTGAAAAGAACGTGAGAGATTGCACGATTCTTTCAACGGCCATTCTAAGCTGAATATGCATTCCCTCGTCAGATCGCAGCCGCTAAGCAGCTTGAGGCTGGGCCAGTACCGGCATGGGAGGCTGGGCCAGTACCAGCATGGGAGGCTGGGCCAGTACCGGCATGGGAGACTGGCTGGGAATCCCTGGTCCTGTTGACATTTTGAACGTTTTTTTTCCAAGCTTGCCCTTCCGAGTTTATCCTTCTTGAAAAGAACGTCAGAGATGGCACGCTTCCGTCAACGGCCATTCTAAGCTGAATATGCATGCCCTCGTCAGAGCGCAGCAGCTTGAGGCCGGGCCAGTACCGGCATGGGAGACTGGCTGGGAATCCTTGGTCCTGTTGCCATTTTGTACGTTTTTTTTCCAACATTGCCCTTCCGAGTTTATCCTTCTCGAAAAAAACGTCAGAGATGGCACGCTTCCGTCAACGGCCATTCTAAGCTGATTATGCATGCCCTCGTCAGAGCGCAGCAGCTTGAGGCCGGGCCAGTACCGTCATGGGAGACTGGCTGGGAATCCCTGGTCCTGTTGACATTTTGTACGTTTTTTTTCCAAGCTTGCCCTTCCGAGTTTATCCTTCTTGAAAAAAACGTCAGAGATGGCACGCTTCCGTCAACAGCCATTCTAAGCTGAATATGCATTCCCTCGTCAGATCGCAGCCTCTAAGCAGCTTGAGGCCGGTCCAGTACCGGCATGGGAGACTGGCTGGGAATCCCTGGTCCTGTTGACATTCTGTACGTTTTTTTTCCAACCTTGCCCTTCCGAGTTTATCCTTCTTGAAAAAAACGTCAGAGATGGCACACTTCCGTCAACAGCCATTCTAAGCTGAATATGCATTCCCTCGTCAGATCGCTGCCTCTAAGCAGCTTGAGGCTGTGCCAGTACCGGCATGGGAGACTGGCTGGGAATCCATGGTCCTGTTGACATTTTGTACGTTTTTTTTCCAAGCTTGCCCTTCCGAGTTTATCCTTCTTGAAAAGAACGTCAGAGATGGCACGCTTCCGTCAACGGCCATTCTAAGCTGAATATGCATGCCCTCGTCAGATCGCAGCCGCTAAGCAGCTTGAGGCCGGGCCAGTACCGGCATGGGAGACTGGCTGGGAATCCCTGGTCCTGTTGACATTTTGTACGTTTTTTTTCCAAGCTTGCCCTTCCGAGTTTATCCTTCTTGAAAAAAACGTCAGAGATGGCACGCTTCCATCAATGGCCATTCTAAGCTGAATATGCATTCCCTCGTCAGATCGCAGCCGCTAAGCAGCTTGAGGCCGGGCCAGTACCGGCATGGGAGACTGGCTGAGAATCCCTGGTCCTGTTGACATATTGTACGTTTTATTTCCAAGCTTGCCCTTCCGAGTTTATCCTTCTTGAAAAGAACGTCAGAGATGACACGCTTCCGTCAACGGCCATTCTAAGCTGAATATGCATTCCCTCGTCATATCGCAGCCGCTAAGCAGCTTGAGGCAGGGCCACTACGGGCATGGGAGACTAGCTGGGAATCCCTGGTCCTGTTGACATTTTGTACGTTTTATTTCCAAGCTTGCCCTTCCGAGTTTATCCTTCTTGAAAAGAACGTCAGAGATGGCACGCTTCCGTCAACGGCCATTCTAAGCTGAATATGCATGCCCTCGGCAGATCGCAGCCGCTAAGCAGCTTGAGGCCGGGCCAGTACCGGCATGGGAGTCTGGCAGGGAATCCCTGGTCCTGTTGACATTTTGTACGTTTTTTTTCCAAGCTTGCCCTTCCGAGTTTATCCTTCTTTAAAAGAACGTCAGAGATAGCACGCTTCTGTCAACGGCCATTCTAAGCTGAATATGCATGCCCTCGTCAGATCGCAGCCGCTAAGCAGCTTGAGGCCGGGTCAGTACCGGCATGGGAGACTGGCTGGGCATCCCTGATCCTGTTGACATTTTGTACGTTTTATTTCCAAGCTTGCCCTTCCGAGTTTATCCTTCTTGAAAAGAACGTCAGAGATGACACACTTCCGTCAACGGCCATTCTAAGCTGAATATGCATGTGCTCGTCAGATCGCAGCCGCTAAGCAGCTTGAGGCAGGGCCACTACGGGCATGGGAGACTTGCTGGGAATCCCTGGTCCTGTTGACATTTTGTACGTCTTATTTCCAAGCTTGCCCTTCCGAGTTTATCCTTCTTGAAAAGAACGTCAGAGATGGCACGCTTCCGTCAACGGCCATTCTAAGCTGAATATGCATGCACTCGTCAGATCGCAGCCGCTAAGCAGCTTGAGGCCGGGCCATTACCGGCATGGGAGACTGGCTGGGAATCCCTGGTCCTGTTGATATTTTGTACGTTTTTTTTCCAAGCTTGCCCTTCCGAGTTTATCCTCTTGAAAAGAACATCAGAGATGGCATGCTTCCGTCAATGGCCATTCTAAGCTGAATATGCATGCCCTCGTCAGATCGCAGCCGCTATGCAGCTTGAGGCCGGGCCAGTACCGGCATGGGAGACTGGCTGGGAATCCCTGGTCCTGTTGACATTTTGTACGTTTTTTTTCCAAGCTTGCCCTTCCGAGTTTATCCTTCTTGAAAAGAACGTCAGAGATGGCACGCTTCCGTCAACGGCCATTCTAAGCTGAATATGCATGCCCTCGTCAGATCGCAGCCGCTAAGCAGCTTGAGGCCGGGCCAGTACCGGCATGGGAGACTGGCTGGGAATCCCTGGTCCTGTTGACATTTTGTACGTTTTTTTTCCAAGCTTGCCCTTCCGAGTTTATCCTTCTTGAAAAGAACGTCAGAGATGGCACGCTTCCGTCAACGGCCATTCTAAGCTGAATATGCATGCCCTCGTCAAATCGCAGCCGCTAAGCAGCTTGAGGCCGGGCCAGTACCGGCATGGGAGACTGGCTGGGAATCCCTGGTCCTGTTGACATTTTGTACGTTTTTTTTACAAGCTTGCCCTTCCGAGTTTATCCTTCTTGAAAAGAACGTCAGAGATGGCATGCTTCCGTCAACGGCCATTCTAAGCTGA
The DNA here is from genome assembly GCF_039654945.1 of Dendrobates tinctorius. Lineage (NCBI taxonomy): Eukaryota > Metazoa > Chordata > Amphibia > Anura > Dendrobatidae > Dendrobates > Dendrobates tinctorius. The sequence goes on from NW_027361679.1 coordinate 120,602,901, forward strand.
ATATGCATGCCCTCGTCAGATCGCAGCCGCTAAGCAGCTTGAGGCCGGGCCAGTACCGGCATGGGAGACTGGCTGGGAATCACTGGTCCTGTTGACATTTTGTACGTTTTTTTTCCAAGCTTGCCCTTCCGAGTTTATCCTTCTTGAAAAAAACGTCAGAGATGGCACGCTTCTGTCAACGGCCATTCTAAGCTGAATATGCATGCCCTCGTCAGATTGCAGCCGCTAAGCAGCTTGAGGCCGGGCCAGTACCGGCATGGGAGACTGGCTGGGAATCCCTGGTCCTGTTGACATTTTGTACGTTTTTTTTCCAAGCTTGCCCTTCCGAGTTTATCGTTCTTGAAAAGAACGTCAGAGATGGCACGCTTCCATCAACGGCCATTCTAATCTGAATATGCATTCCCTCGTCAGATCGCAGCTGCTAAGCAGCTTGAGGCAGGGCTAGTACCGGCATGGGAGACTGGCTGGGAATTTGTGGTCCTGTTGACATTTTGTACGTTTTTTTTCCAAGCTTGCCCTTCCGAGTTTATCCTTCTTGAAAAGAACGTCAGAGATGGCACGCTTCCGTCAACGGCCATTCTAAGCTGAATATGCATGCCCTCGTCAGATCGCAGCAGCTTGAGGCCGGGCCAGTACCGGCATGGGAGACTGGCTGGGAATCCCTGGTCCTGTTGACATTTTGTACGTTTTTTTTCCAAGCTTGCCCTTCCGAGTTTATCCTTCTTGAAAAAAACGTCAGAGATGGCACTCTTCCGTCAACGGCCATTCTAAGCTGAATATGCATGCCCTCGTCAGATCGCAGCCACTAAGCAGCTTGAGGCCGGGCCAGTAACGGCATGGGAGACTGGCTGGGAATCCCTGGTCCTGTTGACATTTTGTACGTTTTTTTTCCAAGCTTGCCCTTCCGAGTTTATCCTTCTTGAAAAGAACGTCAGAGATGGCACGCTTCTGTCAACGGCCATTCTAAGCTGAATATGCATGCCCTCGTCAGATCGCAGCCACTAAGCAGCTTAAGGCTGGGCCAGTACCGGCATGGGAGACTGGCTGGGAATCCCTGATCCTGTTGACATTTTGTACGTTTTATTTCCAAGCTTGCCCTTCCGAGTTTATCCTTCTTGAAAAGAACGTCAGATATGACACACTTCCTTCAACGGCCATTCTAAGCTGAATATGCATGCCCTCGTCAGATCGCAGCCGCTAAGCAGCTTGAGGGTGGGCCAGTACCGGCATGGGAGACTGGCTGGGAATCCCTGGTCCTGTTGACATTTTGTACGTTTTTTTTCCAAGCTTGCCCTTCCGAGTTTATCCTTCTTGAAAAGAACGTCAGAGATGGCACGCTTCCGTCAACGGCCATTCTAACCTGAATATGCATGCCCTCGTCAGATCGCAGCCGCTAAGCAGCTTGAGGCCGGGCCAGTACCGGCATGGGAGACTGTCTGGGAATCCCTGGTCCTGTTGACATTTTGTACGTTTTTTTTCCAAACTTGCCCTTCCGAGTTTATCCTTCTTGAAAAGAACGTCAGAGATGGCACGCTTCTGTCAACGGACATTCTAAGCTGAATATGCATGCCCTCGTCAGATCGCAGCCGCTAAGCAGCTTGAGGCCGGGCCAGTACCGGCATGGGAGACTGGCTGGGAATCCCTGGTCCTGTTGACATTTTGTACGTTTTTTTTCCAAGCTTGCCCTTCCGAGTTTATCCTTCTTGAAAAGAACGTCAGAGATGGCACGCTTCCGTCAACGGCCATTCTAAGCTGAATATGCATTCCCTCGTCAGATCGCAGCCGCTAAGCAGCTTGAGGCTGGGCCAGTACCGGCATGGGAGACTGGCTGGGAATCACTGGTCCTGTTGACATTTTGTACGTTTTTTTTCCAAGCTTGCCCTTCCGAGTTTATCCTTCTTGAAAAGAACGTCAGAGATGGCACGCTTCCATCAACGGCCATTCTAAGCTGAATATGCATGCCCTCGTCAGATCGCAGCAGCTTGAGGCCGGGCCAGTACCGCCATGGGAGACTGGCTGGGAATCCCTGGTCCTGTTGACATTTTGTACGTTTTTTTTCCAAGCTTGCCCTTCCGAGTTTATCCTTCTTGAAAAAAACGTCAGAGATGGCACGCTTCCGTCAACGGACATTCTAAGCTGAATATGCATGCCCTCGTCAGATCGCAGCCGCTAAGCAGCTTGAGGCCGGGCCAGTACCGGCAGGGGAGACTGGCTGGGAATCCCTGGTCCTGTTGACATTTTGTACGTTTTTTTTCCAAGCTTGCCCTTCCGAGTTTATCCTTCTTGAAAAGAACGTCAGAGATGGCATGCTTCCGTCAACGGCCATTCTAAGCTGAATATGCATGCCCTCGTCAGATTGCAGCCGCTAAGCAGCTTGAGGGCGGGCCAGTACCGGCATGGGAGACTGGCTGGGAATCCCTGGTCCTGTTGACATTTTGTACGTTTTTTTTCCAAGCTTGCCCTTCCGAGTTTATCCTTCTTGAAAAGAACGTCAGAGATGGCACGCTTCCGTCAACGGCCATTCTAAGCTGAATATGCATGCCCTCGTCAGATCGCAGCCGCTAAGCAGCTTGAGGCCAGGCCAGTACCGGCATGGGAGACTGGCTGGGAATCCCTGGTCCTGTTGACATTTTGTACGTTTTTTTTCCAAGCTTGCCCTTCCGAGTTTATCGTTCTTGAAAAGAACGTCAGAGATGGCACTCTTCCATCAACGGCCATTCTAAGCTGAATATGCATTCCCTCGTCAGATCGCAGCCGCTAAGCAGCTTGAGGCAGGGCTAGTACCGGCATGGGAGACTGGCTGGGAATCCCTGGTCCTGTTGACATTTTGTACGTTTTTTTTCCAAGCTTGCCCTTCCGAGTTTATCCTTCTTGAAAAAAACGTCAGAGATGGCACTCTTCCGTCAACGGCCATTCTAAGCTGAATATGCATGCCCTCGTCAGATCGCAGCCACTAAGCAGCTTGAGGCCGGGCCAGTAACGGCATGGGAGACTGGCTGGGAATCCCTGGTCCTGTTGACATTTTGTACGTTTTTTTTCCAAGCTTGCCCTTCCGAGTTTATCCTTCTTGAAAAGAACGTCAGAGATGGCACGCTTCTGTCAACGGCCATTCTAAGCTGAATATGCATGCCCTCGTCAGATCGCAGCCGCTAAGCAGCTTGAGGCTGGGCCAGTACCGGCATGGGAGACTGGCTGGGAATCCCTGATCCTGTTGACATTTTGTACGTTTTATTTCCAAGCTTGCCCTTCCGAGTTTATCCTTCTTGAAAAGAACGTCAGATATGACACGCTTCCTTCAACGGCCATTCTAAGCTGAATATGCATGCCCTCGTCAGATCGCAGCCGCTGAGCAGCTTGAGGGTGGGCCAGTACCGGCATGGGAGACTGGCTGGGAATCCCTTGTCCTGTTGACATTTTGTACGTTTTTTTTCCAAGCTTGCCCTTCCGAGTTTATCCTTCTTGAAAAGAACGTCAGAGATGGCACGCTTCCGTCAACGGCCATTCTAACCTGAATATGCATGCCCTCGTCAGATCGCAGCCGCTAAGCAGCTTGAGGCCGGGCCAGTACCGGCATGGGAGACTGTCTGGGAATCCCTGGTCCTGTTGACATTTTGTACGTTTTTTTTCCAAGCTTGCCCTTCCGAGTTTATCCTTCTTGAAAAGAACGTCAGAGATGGCACGCTTCCGTCAACGGCCATTCTAAGCTGAATATGCATGCCCTCGTCAGATCGCAGCCGCTAAGCAGCTTGAGGCCGGGCCAGTACCGGCATGGGAGACTGGCTGGGAATCCCTGGTCCTGTTGACATTTTGTACGTTTTTTTTCCAAGCTTGCCCTTCCGAGTTTATCCTTCTTGAAAAGAACGTCAGAGATGGCACGCTTCCGTCAACGGCCATTCTAAGCTGAATATGCATGCCCTCGTCAGATCGCAGCAGCTTGAGGCCGGGCCAGTACCGGCATGGGAGACTGGCTGGGAATCCCTGGTCCTGTTGACATTTTGTACGTTTTTTTTCCAAGCTTGCCCTTCCGAGTTTATCCTTCTTGAAAAAAACGTCAGAGATGGCACGCTTCCGTCAACGGACATTCTAAGCTGAATATGCATGCCCTCGTCAGATCGCAGCCGCTAAGCAGCTTGAGGCCGGGCCAGTACCGGCATGGGAGACTGGCTGGGAATCCCTGGTCCTGTTGACATTTTGTACGTTTTTTTTTCCAAGCTTGCCCTTCCGAGTTTATCCTTCTTGAAAAGAACGTCAGAGATGGCATGCTTCCGTCAACGGCCATTCTAAGCTGAATATGCATGCCCTCGTCAGATCGCAGCCGCTAAGCAGTTTGAGGCTGGGCCAGTGCTGGCATGGGAGACTGGCTGGGAATCCGTGGTCCTGTTGACATTTTGTACGTTTTTTTTCCAAGCTTGCACTTCCGAGTTTATCCTTCTTGAAAAGAACGTCAGACATAGCATGCTTCCGTCAACGGCCTTTCTAAGCTAAATATGCATGCCATCGTCAGATCGCAGCCGCTAAACAGCGTGAGGCCGGGACAATACCGGCATGGGAGACTTGCTGGGAATCCCTGGTCCTGTTGACATTTTGTACGTTTTTTTTCCAAGCTTGCCCTTCCGAGTTTTCCTTCTTGAAAAGAACGTCAGAGATGGCACGCTTCCGTCAACGGCCATTCTAAGCTGAATATGCCTTCCCTCGTCAGATCGCAGCTGCTAAGCAGCTTGAGGCCGGGCCAGTACCGGCATGGGAGACTGGCTGGGAATCCCTGGTCCTGTTGACATTTTGTACGGTTTTATTCCAAGCTTGCCCTTCCGAGTTTATCCTTTTTGAAAAGAACGTTAGAGATGGCACGCTTCCGTTAACGGCCATTCTAAGCTGAATATGCATGCCCTCGTCAGATCGCAGCTGCTAATCAGCTTGAGGCCGGGCCAGTACCGGCATGGGAGACTGGCTGGGAATCCCTGGTCCTGTTGACATTTTGTACGGTTTTTTTCCAAGCTTTCCCTTCCGAGTTTATCCTTTTTGAAAAGAACATCAGAGATGAAAAGTTTCAGTCAACGGTCATTGTAAGCTGAATATGCATGCCCTCGTCAGATCGCAGCCGCTAAGCAGCTTGAGGCCGGGCCAGTGCTGGCATGGGAGACTGGCTGGGAATCCGAGGTTCTGTTGACATTTTGTACGTTTTTTTCCAAGCTTGCACTTCCGAGTTTATCCTTCTTGATAAGAACGTCAGACATTGCACACTTCCGTCAACGGCCTTTCTAAGCTGAATATGCATGCCATCGTCAGATCGCAGCCGATAAACAGCGTGAGGCCGGGACAATACCGGCATGGGAGACTTGCTGGGAATCCCTGGTCCTGTTGACATTTTGTACGTTTTTTTTCCAAGCTTGCCCTTCCGAGTTTTCCTTCTTGAAAAGAACGTCAGAGATGGCACGCTTCCGTCAACGGCCATTCTAAGCTGAATATGCCTTCCCTCGTCAGATCGCAGCTGCTAAGCAGCTTGAGGCCGGGCCAGTACCGGCATGGGAGACTGGCTGGGAATCCCTGGTCCTGTTGAAGTTTTGTACGGTTTTTTTCCAAGCTTGCCCTTCCGAGTTTATCCTTTTTGAAAAGAACGTCAGAGATGGCACACTTCCGTTAACGGCCATTCTAAGCTGAATATGCATTCCCTCGTCAGATCGCAGCTGCTAATCAGCTTGAGGCCGGGCCAGTACCCGCATGGGAGACTGGCTGGGAATCCCTGGTCCTGTTGACATTTTGTACGTTTTATTTCCACGCTTGCCATTCCGAGTTTATCCTTCTTGAAAAGAACGTCAGAGATGACATGCTTCAGTCAACGGTCATTCTAAGCTTAATATGCATGCCCTCGTCAGATCGCAGCCGCTAAGCAGCTTGAGGCTGGGCCAGTACCGGCATGGGAGACTGGCTGGGAATCCCTGCTTGTGTAGACATTTTGTACGTTTTATTTCCAAGCTTGCCCTTCCGAGTTTATCCTTCTTGAAAAGAACGTCAGAGATGGCATGCTTCCGTCAACATCCATTCTAAGCTGAATATGCGTGTCCTCGTCAGATCGCAGCCGCTAAGCAGCTTGAGGCCGGGCAAGTACCCGCATGGGAGACTTGCAGGGAATCCCTGGTCCTGTTGACATTTTGTACGTTTTTTGCCAAGCTTGCCCTTCCGAGTTTATCCTTCTTGAAAAGAACGTCAGAGATGGCATGATTTTGTCAACGGCCATTCTACGCTGAATATGCATTCCCTTGTCAGATCGCAGCCGCTAAGCAGCTTGAGGCAGGGCCAGTACCGGCTTGTGAGACTGGCTGGGAATCCCTGGCCCTGTTGACATTTTGTACGTTTTATTTCCAAGCTTGCCCTACCGAGTTTATCCTTCTTGAAAAGAACGTCAGAGATGCCACACTTCCTTCAATGGCCATTCTAAGCTGACTATGCATTCCCTCGTCAGATCGCAGCCGCTAAGCTGCTTGTGGCCGGGCCAGGACTGGCTGGGAATCCTTGGTCCTGTTGACCTTTCGTACGTTTTTTTTCCAAGCTTGCCATTCCGAGTTTATCCTTCTTGAAAAGAACATCAGAGATGGCACACCTCCATCAACGGCCATTCTAAGCTGAATATGCATGCCCTCGTCAGATCGCAGCAGCTAAGCAGCTAGAGGCAGGGCCAGTACCGCCATGGGAGACTGGCTGGGAATCCCTGGTGCTGTAGGAGTTTTGTACGTTTTATTTCCATGCTTGCCCTTCCGAGTTTATCCTTCTTGAAAAGAACGTCAGAGATGGCACGCTGCCTTCAACGGCCATTCTAAGCTGAATATTCCTTCCCTCGTCAGATCGCAGCTGCTAAGCAGCTTGAGGCAGGGCCAGTACCGGCATGGGAGACTGGCTGGGAATCCCTGGTCCTGTTGACGTTTTGTACGTTTTTTTTCCAAGCTTGCCCTTCCGAGTTTATCCTTCTTGAAAAGAACATCAGAGATTTGCAGGCACCCGTAAACGGACATTCTAAGCTCAATATGCATGCCCTCGTCAGATCGCAGCCGCCAAGCAGCTTGAGGCAGGGCCAATATCGGCATGGGAGACTGGCTGGGAATCCGTGGTCCTGTTGACATTTTGTACGTTTTATTTCCAAGCTTGCCCTTCCGACTTTATCCTTCTTGAAAAGAACGTCAGAGATGGCATGCTTCTGTCAACGGCCGTTCTAAGCTGAAGATGCATCCCCTTGTCAGATCGCAGCAGCTAAGCAGCTTGAGGCTGGGCCAGTACCGGCATGGGAGACTGGCTGGGAATCCCTTGTCCTGTTGACATTTTGTACGTTTTATTTCCAAGCTTACCCTTCCGAGTTTATCCTTCTTGAAAAGAACGTCAGAGATGGCGCGCTTCTGTCAACGGCCATTCTAAGCTGAATATGCATTCCCTCGTCAGATCGCAGCCGCTAAGCAGCTTGAGGCTGGGCCAGTACCGGCATGGGAGAATAGCTGGGAATCCCTGGTCCTGTTGACATTTTGTACATTTTTTTTCCAAGCTTGCCCTTCTGAGTTTATCATTCTTGAAAAGAACGTCAGAGACGGCACGCTTCCGTCAACGGCCATTCTAAGCTGAATATGCCTTCCCTCGTCAGATCGCAGCTGCTAAGCAGCTTGAGGCCGGGCCAGTACCGGCATGGGAGACTGGCTGGGAATCCCTGGTCCTGTTGAAGTTTTGTACGGTTTTTTTCCAAGCTTGCCCTTCCGAGTTTATCCTTTTTGAAAAGAACGTCAGAGATGGCACACTTCCGTTAACGGCCATTCTAAGCTGAATATGCATTCCCTCGTCAGATCGCAGCTGCTAATCAGCTTGAGGCCGGGCCAGTACCCGCATGGGAGACTGGCTGGGAATCCCTGGTCCTGTTGACATTTTGTACGTTTTATTTCCACGCTTGCCATTCCGAGTTTATCCTTCTTGAAAAGAACGTCAGAGATGACATGCTTCAGTCAACGGTCATTCTAAGCTTAATATGCATGCCCTCGTCAGATCGCAGCCGCTAAGCAGCTTGAGGCTGGGCCAGTACCGGCATGGGAGACTGGCTGGGAATCCCTGCTTGTGTAGACATTTTGTACGTTTTATTTCCAAGCTTGCCCTTCCGAGTTTATCCTTCTTGAAAAGAACGTCAGAGATGGCATGCTTCCGTCAACATCCATTCTAAGCTGAATATGCGTGTCCTCGTCAGATCGCAGCCGCTAAGCAGCTTGAGGCCGGGCAAGTACCCGCATGGGAGACTTGCAGGGAATCCCTGGTCCTGTTGACATTTTGTACGTTTTTTGCCAAGCTTGCCCTTCCGAGTTTATCCTTCTTGAAAAGAACGTCAGAGATGGCATGATTTTGTCAACGGCCATTCTACGCTGAATATGCATTCCCTTGTCAGATCGCAGCCGCTAAGCAGCTTGAGGCAGGGCCAGTACCGGCTTGTGAGACTGGCTGGGAATCCCTGGCCCTGTTGACATTTTGTACGTTTTATTTCCAAGCTTGCCCTACCGAGTTTATCCTTCTTGAAAAGAACGTCAGAGATGCCACACTTCCTTCAATGGCCATTCTAAGCTGACTATGCATTCCCTCGTCAGATCGCAGCCGCTAAGCTGCTTGTGGCCGGGCCAGGACTGGCTGGGAATCCTTGGTCCTGTTGACCTTTCGTACGTTTTTTTTCCAAGCTTGCCATTCCGAGTTTATCCTTCTTGAAAAGAACATCAGAGATGGCACACCTCCATCAACGGCCATTCTAAGCTGAATATGCATGCCCTCGTCAGATCGCAGCAGCTAAGCAGCTAGAGGCAGGGCCAGTACCGCCATGGGAGACTGGCTGGGAATCCCTGGTGCTGTAGGAGTTTTGTACGTTTTATTTCCAAGCTTGCCCTTCCGAGTTTATCCTTCTTGAAAAGAACGTCAGAGATGGCACGCTGCCTTCAACGGCCATTCTAAGCTGAATATTCCTTCCCTCGTCAGATCGCAGCTGCTAAGCAGCTTGAGGCAGGGCCAGTACCGGCATGGGAGACTGGCTGGGAATCCCTGGTCCTGTTGACGTTTTGTACGTTTTTTTTCCAAGCTTGCCCTTCCGAGTTTATCCTTCTTGAAAAGAACATCAGAGATTTGCAGGCACCCGTAAACGGACATTCTAAGCTCAATATGCATGCCCTCGTCAGATCGCAGCCGCCAAGCAGCTTGAGGCAGGGCCAATATCGGCATGGGAGACTGGCTGGGAATCCGTGGTCCTGTTGACATTTTGTACGTTTTATTTCCAAGCTTGCCCTTCCGACTTTATCCTTCTTGAAAAGAACGTCAGAGATGGCATGCTTCTGTCAACGGCCGTTCTAAGCTGAAGATGCATCCCCTTGTCAGATCGCAGCAGCTAAGCAGCTTGAGGCTGGGCCAGTACCGGCATGGGAGACTGGCTGGGAATCCCTTGTCCTGTTGACATTTTGTACGTTTTATTTCCAAGCTTACCCTTCCGAGTTTATCCTTCTTGAAAAGAACGTCAGAGATGGCGCGCTTCTGTCAACGGCCATTCTAAGCTGAATATGTATTCCCTCGTCAGATCGCAGCCGCTAAGCAGCTTGAGGCTGGGCCAGTACCGGCATGGGAGAATAGCTGGGAATCCCTGGTCCTGTTGACATTTTGTACATTTTTTTTCCAAGCTTGCCCTTCTGAGTTTATCATTCTTGAAAAGAACGTCAGAGACGGCACGCTTCCGTCAACGGCCGTTCTAAGCTGAATATGCATGCCCTCGTCAGATCGCAGCAGCTTGAGGCAGGGCCAGTACCGGCATGAGATATTTGCTTGGAATCCCTGGTCCTGTTGACATTTTGTACGTTTTATTTCCAAGCTTGCCCTTCCGAGTTTATCCTTCTTGAAAAGAACGTCAGAGATGGCACGCTTCCGGCAACGGCCATTCTAAGCTGAATATGCATGCCCTCGTCATATCGCAGCCGCTAAGCAGCTTGACGCAGGGCCAGTACCGGCATGGGAGATTGGCAGGGAATCCCTGGTCCTGTCGACGTTTTGCACATTTTATTTCCAAGCTTGCACTTCCGAGTTTATCCTTCTTGAAAAGAACGTCAGAGAAAAATTGCTTCCGTCAACGGCCATTCTAAGCTGAGTATTCCTTCCCTTGTCAGAGTGCAGCTGCTAAGCAGCTTTAGGCAGGGCCAGTACCGGCATGGGAGACTGGCTGGGAATCCCTGGTCCTGTTGACATTTTGTACGTTTTTTTTCCAAGCTTGCCCTTCCGAGTTTATCCTTCTTGAAAAGAACGTCAGAGATTGCATGCTTCCGTCAACGGCCATTCTAAGCTCAATATGCATCCCCTCGTCAGATCGCAGCCGCTAAGCAGCTTGAGGCCGGGCCAGTACAGGCATGGGAGACTGGCTGGGAATCCCCGGTCCTGTTGACACTTTGAACGGTTTTTTTCCAAGCTTGCCCTTCCGAGTTTATCCTTCTTGAAAAGAACGTCAGAGATGGCACACTTCCGTCAACGGCAATTCTAAACTGAATATGCATGCCCTCATCAGATCGCAGCCGCTAAGCAGCTTGAGGCCGATCCAGTACCGGCATGGGAGACTGGCTGGGAATCCCTGGTCCTGTTGACATTATGTACGTTTTTTTTCCAAGCTTGCCCTTCCGAGTTTATCCTTCTTGAAAAGAACGTCAGAGATAGCACGCTTCCGTCAGCGGACATTCTAAGCTGAATATGCATGTCCTCGTCAGATCGCAGCCGCTACGCAGCTTGAGGCTGGGCCAGTTCCGGCATGGGAGACTGGCTGGGAGTCCCTGGTCCTGTTGAAATTTTGTATGTTTTATTTCCAAGCTTGCCCTTCCGAGTTTATCCTTCTTGAAAAGAACGTCAGAGATGGCACACATCTGTCAACGGCCATTCTAAGCTCAATATGCATGTCCTCGTCAGATCGCAGCCGCTACGCAGCTTGAGGCAGGGCCAGTACCGGCTTGTGAGACTGGCTGGGAATCCCTGGCCCTGTTGACATTTTGTACGTTTTATTTCCAAGCTTGCCCTTCCGAGTTTATCCTTCTTGAAAAGAACGTCAGAGATGCCACACTTCCTTCAACGGCCATTCTAAGCTGACTATGCATTCCCTCGTCAGATCGCAGCCGCTAAGCTGCTTGTGGCCGGGCCAGTACCGCCATGGGAGACTGGCTGGGAATCCTTGGTCCGGTTGACCTTTTGTACGTTTTTTTTCCAAGCTTGCCATTCCGAGTTTATCCTTCTTGAAAAGAACATCAGAGATGGCACACCTCCGTCAACGGCCATTCTAATCTGAATATGCATGCCCTCGTCAGATAGCAGCCGCTAAGCAGCTTGAGGCAGGGCCAGTACCGGCATGGGAGACTGGCTGGGAATCCCTGGTGCTGTTAGAGTTTTGTACGTTTTATTTCCAAGCTTGCCCTTCCGAGTTTATCCTTCTTGAAAAGAACGTCAGAGATGGCACGCTGCCTTCAACGGCCATTCTAAGCTGAATATTCCTTCCCTCGTCAGATCGCAGCTGCTAAGCAGCTTGAGGCAGGGCCAATACCGGCATGGGAGACTGGCTGGGAATCCCTGGTCCTGTTGACGTTTTGTACGTTTTTTTTCCAAGCTTGCCCTTCCGAGTTTATCCTTCTTGAAAAGAACGTCAGAGATGGCACGCGCCCGTAAACGGCCATTCTAAGCTGAATATGCATGCCCTCGTCAGATCGCAGCCGCCAAGCAGCTTGAGGCAGGGCCAGTATCGGCATGGGAGACTGGCTGGGAATCCGTGGTCCTGTTGACATTTTGTACGTTTTATTTCCAAGCTTGCCCTTCCGAGTTTATCCTTCTTGAAAAGAACGTCAGAGATGGCATGCTTCTGTCAACGGCCGTTCTAAGCTGAAGATGCATCCCCTTGTCAGATCGCAGCAGCTAAGCAGCTTGAGGCTGGGCCAGTACCGGCATGGGAGACTGGCTGGGAATCCCTTGTCCTGTTGACATTTTGTACGTTTTATTTCCAAGCTTACCCTTCCGAGTTTATCCTTCTTGAAAAGAACGTCAGAGATGGCGCGCTTCCGTCAACGGCCATTCTAAGCTGAATATGCATTCCCTCGTCAGATCGCAGCCGCTAAGCAGCTTGAGGCTGGGCCAGTACCGGCATGGGAGACTAGCTGCGAATCCCTGGTCCTGTTGACATTTTGTACATTTTTTTTCCAAGCTTGCCCTTCTGAGTTTATCATTCTTGAAAAGAACGTCAGAGATGGCACGCTTCCGTCAACGGCCGTTCTAAGCTGAATATGCATGCCCTCGTCAGATCGCAGCAGCTTGAGGCAGGGCCAGTACCGGCATGAGATATTTGCTTGGAATCCCTGGTCCTGTTGACATTTTGTACGTTTTATTTCCAAGCTTGCCCTTCCGAGTTTATCCTTCTTGAAAAGAACGTCAGAGATGGCACGCTTCCGGCAACGGCCATTCTAAGCTGAATATACATGCCCTCGTCATATCGCAGCCGCTAAGCAGCTTGACGCAGGGCCAGTACCGGCATGGGAGACTGGCAGGGAATCCCTGGTCCTGTTGACGTTTTGCACATTTTATTTCCAAGCTTGCCCTTCCGAGTTTATCCTTCTTGAAAAGAACGTCAGAGAAAAAATCCTTCCGTCAACTGCCATTCTAAGCTGAGTAATCCTTCCCTTGTCAGAGTGCAGCTGCTAAGCAGCTTTAGGCAGGGCCAGTACCGGCATGGGAGACTGGCTGGGAATCCCTGGTCCTGTTGACATTTTGTACGTTTTTTTTCCAAGCTTGCCCTTCCGAGTTTATCCTTCTTGAAAAGAACGTCAGAGATGGCATGCTTCCGTCAACGGCCATTCTAAGCTCAATATGCATCCCCTCGTCAGATCGCAGCCGCTAAGCAGCTTGAGGCCGGGCCAGTACAGGCATGGGAGACTGGCTGGGAATCCCCGTTCCTGTTGACACGTTGAACGGTTTTTTTCCAAGCTTGCCCTTCCGAGTTTATCCTTCTTGAAAAGAACGTCAGAGATGGCACACTTCCGTCAACGGCAATTCTAAACTTAATATGCATGCCCTCGTCAGATCGCAGCCGCTAAGCAGCTTGAGGCCGATCCAGTACCGGCATGGGAGACTGGCTGGGAATCCCTGGTCCTGTTGACATTATGTACGTTTTTTTTCCAAGCTTGCCCTTCCGAGTTTATCCTTCTTGAAAAGAACGTCAGAGATAGCACGCTTCCGTCAGCGGACATTCTAAGCTGAATATGCATGTCCTCGTCAGATAGGAGGCCGCTACGCAGCTTGAGGCTCGGCCAGTTCCGGCATGGGAGACTGGCTGGGAGTCCCTGGTCCTGTTGAAATTTTGTATGTTTTATTTCCAAGCTTGCCCTTCCGAGTTTATCCTTCTTGAAAAGAACGTCAGAGATGGCACACATCTGTCAACGGCCATTCTAAGCTGAATATGCATGCCCTCGTCAGATTGCAACCACTAAGCAGCTTGAGGCCGGGCCAGTACCGGCATGGGAGACTGGCTGGGAATCCCTGGTCCTGCTGACATTTTGTACGTTATTTTTCCAAGCTTGCCCTTCCGAGTTTATCCTTCTTGAAAAGAACGTCAGAGATGGCACGCTTCCGTCAACGGCCATTCTAAGCGGAATATGCATGCCCTCGTCACATCGCAGCTGCTAAGCAGCTTGAGGCCGGGCCAGTACCGGCATGGGAGACTGGCTGGGAATCCCTGATCCTGTTGACATTTTGTACATTTTATTTCCAAGCTTTCCCTTCCGAGTTTATCCTTCTTGAAAAGAACGTCAGAGATGGCACGCTTCCGTCAACAGCCATTCTAAGCTGAATATGCATGCCCTCGTCAGATCACAGCCGCTAAGCAGCGTGAGGCAGGGACAGTACCGGCATGGGAGGCTGGCTGGGAATCCCTGGTCCTGTTGACTTTTTGAACGTTTTATTTCCAAGCTTGCCCTTCCGAGTTTATCCTTCTTGAAAAGAACATCAGAGATGGCACACTTCCGTCAACGGCCATTCAAAGCTTAATATGCATGCCCTCATCAGATCGCAGCCGCTAAGCAGCTGGAGGTCGGGCCAGTACTGGCATGGGAGACTGGCTGGGAAAACCTGGTCCTGTTGACATTTTGTACGTTTTTTTTCCAAGCTTGCCCTTCCGAGTTTATCCTTCTTGAAAAGAACGTCAGAGATGGCACACATCCGTCGACGGCCATTCTAAGCTGAATATGCATTCCCTCGTCAGATCGCAGCCGCTAAGCAGCTTGAGGGCGGGCCAGTACAGGCATGGGAGACTGGCTGGGAATCCCTGGTCCTGTTGACATTTTGTACGTTTTTTTTTCCAATCTTGCCCTTCCGAGTTTATCCTTCTTGAAAAGAACGTCAGAGATGGGACGCTTCCGTCAACGGCCATTCTAAGCTTATTATGCATTCCCTCGTCAGAGCGCAGCTGCTAAGCAGTTTGAGGCAGGGCCAGTACCGGCATGGGAGACTGGCTGGGAATCCCTGGTCCTGTTGACATTTTGTACGTTTTATTTCCAAGCTTGCCCGTCCGAGTTTATCCTTCTTGAAAAGAACGTCAGAGGTGGCACACTTATGTCAACGGCAATTCTAAGCTGTATATGCATACCCTCGTCAGATCGCAGCAGCTTGAGGCTGGGCTACTACCGACATGGGAGACTGGCTGGGAATCCCTGGTCCTGTTGACATTTTGTACTTTTTTTTTCCATGCTTGCCCTTCCGAGTTTATCCTTCTTGAAAAGAACGTCAGAGATAGCACGCTTCCGTCAAAGGCCATTCTAAGCTGAATATGCATGCCCTCGTCAGATCGCAGCCACTAAGCAGCTTGAGGCTGGGCCAGTACCGGCATGGGAGACTGGCTGGGAATCCCTGGTCCTGTTGACATTTTGTACGTTTTATTTCCAAGCTTGCCCTTCCGAGTTCATCCTTCTTGAAAAGAACATCAGAGATGGCACACTTCCGTCAACGGCCATTCTAAGCTGAATATGCATGCCCTCGTCAGATCGCAGCCGCTAAGCAGCTTGAGGCCGGGACAGTACCAGCATGGGAGACTGGCTGGGAATGCCTGGTCCTGTTGCCATTTTGTACTTTTTTTTTCCAAGCTTGCCCTTCCGAGTTTATCCTTCTTGAAAAGAACGTCAGAGATGGCATGCTTCCGTCAACGGCCATTCTAAGCTGAATATGCATGCCCTCGTCAGATTGCAGCCGCTGAGCAGCTTGAGGCATGGCCAGTACCGGCATGGGAGATTTGCTGGGAATCCCTGGTCCTGTTGACATTTTGTACGTTTTATTTCCAAGCTTGCCCTTCCGAGTTTATCCTTCTTGAAAAGAACGTCAGAGATGAAATGCTTCCGGCAACGGCCATTCTAAGCTGAATATGCATACCCTTGTCAGATTGCAGCTGCTAAGCAGCTTTAGGCCGGGCCAGTACCGGCATGGGAGACTGGCTGGGAATCCCTGGTCCTGTTGACATTTTGTACGTTTTTTTTCCAAGCTTGCCCTTCCGAGTTTATCCTTCTTGAAAAGAACGTCAGAGATAGCACGCTTCCGTCAACGGCCATTCTAAGCTGAATATGCATACCCTCGTCAGATTGCAGCCACTAAGCAGCTTGAGGCAGGGCCAGTACCGGCATGGGAGACTGGCTGGGAATCCCTGGTGCTGTTGACATTTTGTACGTTTTATTTCCAACCTTGCCCTTCCGAGTTTATCCTTCTTGAAAAGAACGTCAGAGATGGTATGCTTCCTTCAACGGCCATTCTAAGCTGAATATTCCTTCCCTCGTCAGATCGCAGCTTGAGGCAGGGCCAGTACCGGCATGGGAGACTGGCTGGGAATCCCTGGTCCTGTTGACATTTTGTACGTTTTTTTTCCAAGCTTGCCCTTCCGAGTTTATCCTTCTTGAAAAGAACGTCAGAGATGGCACGCTTCCGTCAACGGCCATTCTAAGCTCAATATGCATGCCCTCGTCAGATCGCAGCCGCTAAGCAGCTTGAGGCAGGGCCAGTACCGGCATGGGAGACTGGCTGGGAATCCCTGGTCCTATTGACATTTGGTACGTTTTTTTTCCATGCTTGCCCTTCCGAGTTTATCCTTCTTGAAAAGAACGTCAGAGATAGCACGCTTCCGTCAAAGGCCATTCTAAGCTGAAAATGCATTCCCTCGTCAGATCGCAGCCACTAAGCAGCTTGAGGCTGGGCCAGTATCGGCATGGGAGACTGGCTGGGAATCCCTGGTCCTGTTGACATTTTGTACGTTTTATTTCCAAGCTTGCCCTTCCGAGTTTATCCTTCTTGAAAAGAACATCAGAGATGGCACGCTTCCGTCAACGGCCATTCTAAGCTGAATATGCATTCCCTCGTCAGATCGCAGCCGCTAAGCAGCTTGAGGCCGGGCCAGTACCGGCATGGGAGACTGGCTGGGAATCCCTGGTCCTGTTGACATTTTGTACTTTTTTTTTTCCAAGCTTGCCCTTCCGAGTTTATCCTTCTTGAAAAGAACATCAGAGATGGCACACTTCCGTCAACGGCCATTCAAAGCTTAATATGCATGCCCTCATCAGATCGCAGCCGCTAAGCAGCTGGAGGTCGGGCCAGTACTGGCATGGGAGACTGGCTGGGAAAACCTGGTCCTGTTGACATTTTGTACGTTTTTTTTCCAAGCTTGCCCTTCCGAGTTTATCCTTCTTGAAAAGAACGTCAGAGATGGCACACATCCGTCGACGGCCATTCTAAGCTGAATATGCATTCCCTCGTCAGATCGCAGCCGCTAAGCAGCTTGAGGGCGGGCCAGTACAGGCATGGGAGACTGGCTGGGAATCCCTGGTCCTGTTGACATTTTGTACGTTTTTTTTTCCAATCTTGCCCTTCCGAGTTTATCCTTCTTGAAAAGAACGTCAGAGATGGGACGCTTCCGTCAACGGCCATTCTAAACTTATTATGCATTCCCTCGTCAGAGCGCAGCTGCTAAGCAGTTTGAGGCAGGGCCAGTACCGGCATGGGAGACTGGCTGGGAATCCCTGGTCCTGTTGACATTTTGTACGTTTTATTTCCAAGCTTGCCCGTCCGAGTTTATCCTTCTTGAAAAGAACGTCAGAGGTGGCACACTTATGTCAACGGCAATTCTAAGCTGTATATGCATACCCTCGTCAGATCGCAGCAGCTTGAGGCTGGGCTACTACCGACATGGGAGACTGGCTGGGAATCCCTGGTCCTGTTGACATTTTGTACTTTTTTTTTCCATGCTTGCCCTTCCGAGTTTATCCTTCTTGAAAAGAACGTCAGAGATAGCACACTTCCGTCAAAGGCCATTCTAAGCTGAATATGCATGCCCTCGTCAGATCGCAGCCACTAAGCAGCTTGAGGCTGGGCCAGTACCGGCATGGGAGACTGGCTGGGAATCCCTGGTCCTGTTGACATTTTGTACGTTTTATTTCCAAGCTTGCCCTTCCGAGTTCATCCTTCTTGAAAAGAACATCAGAGATGGCACACTTCCGTCAACGGCCATTCTAAGCTGAATATGCATGCCCTCGTCAGATCGCAGCCGCTAAGCAGCTTGAGGCCGGGACAGTACCAGCATGGGAGACTGGCTGGGAATGCCTGGTCCTGTTGCCATTTTGTACTTTTTTTTTCCAAGCTTGCCCTTCCGAGTTTATCCTTCTTGAAAAGAACGTCAGAGATGGCATGCTTCCGTCAACGGCCATTCTAAGCTGAATATGCATGCCCTCGTCAGATCGCAGCCGCTAAGCAGCTTGAGACCGGGCCAGTACCGGCATGGGAGACTGGCTGGGAATCCCTGGTCCTGTTGACATTTTGTACGTTTTTTTTCCAAGCTTGCCCTTCCGAGTTTTTCCTTCTTGAAAAGAAGGTCAGAGATGGCACGCTTCCGTCAACGGCCATTCTAAGCTGAATATGCATTCCCTCGTCAGATCGCAGCCGCTAAGCAGCTTGAGGCAGGGCCAGTACCGGCATGGGAGACTGGCTGGGAAGCCCTGGTCCTGTTGACATTTTGTACGTTTTATTTCCAAGCTTGCCCTTCCGAGTTTATCCTTCTTGAAAAGAACGTCAGAGATGGCACGCTTCTGTCAACGGCCATTCTAAGCTGAATATTCCTTCCCTCGTCAGATCGCAGCCGCTAAGCAGCTTGAGGCAGGGCCAGTACCGGCATGGGAGACTGGCTGGGAATCCCTGGTCCTGTTGATATTCTGAACGTTTTTTTTCCAAGCCTGCCCTTCCGAGTTTATCATTCTTGAAAAGAACGTCAGAGATGGCACGCTTCTGTCAACGGCCGTTCTATGCTGAATATGCATGCCCTCGTCAGATTGCAGCCGCTGAGCAGCTTGAGGCATGGCCAGTACCGGCATGGGAGATTTGCTGGGAATCCCTGGTCCTGTTGACATTTTGTACGTTTTATTTCCAAGCTTGCCCTTCCGAGTTTATCCTTCTTGAAAAGAACGTCAGAGATGGCATGCTTCCGGCAACGGCCATTCTAAGCTGAATATGCATACCCTTGTCAGATTGCAGCTGCTAAGCAGCTTTAGGCCGGGCCAGTACCGGCATGGGAGACTGGCTGGGAATCCCTGGTTCTGTTGACATTTTGTACGTTTTTTTTCCAAGCTTGCCCTTCCGAGTTTATCCTTCTTGAAAAGAACGTCAGAGATAGCACGCTTCCGTCAACGGCCATTCTAAGCTGAATATGCATACCCTCGTCAGATTGCAGCCACTAAGCAGCTTGAGGCAGGGCCAGTACCGGCATGGGAGACTGGCTGGGAATCCCTGGTGCTGTTGACATTTTGTACGTTTTATTTCCAACCTTGCCCTTCCGAGTTTATCCTTCTTGAAAAGAACGTCAGAGATGGTATGCTTCCTTCAACGGCCATTCTAAGCTGAATATTCCTTCCCTCGTCAGATCGCAGCTTGAGGCAGGGCCAGTACCGGCATGGGAGACTGGCTGGGAATCCCTGGTCCTGTTGACATTTTGTACGTTTTTTTTCCAAGCTTGCCCTTCCGAGTTTATCCTTCTTGAAAAGAACGTCAGAGATGGCACGCTTCCGTCAACGGCCATTCTAAGCTCAATATGCATGCCCTCGTCAGATCGCAGCCGCTAAGCAGCTTGAGGCAGGGCCAGTACCGGCATGGGAGACTGGCTGGGAATCCCTGGTCCTATTGACATTTGGTACGTTTTTTTTCCATGCTTGCCCTTCCGAGTTTATCCTTCTTGAAAAGAACGTCAGAGATAGCACGCTTCCGTCAAAGGCCATTCTAAGCTGAAAATGCATTCCCTCGTCAGATCGCAGCCACTAAGCAGCTTGAGGCTGGGCCAGTATCGGCATGGGAGACTGGCTGGGAATCCCTGGTCCTGTTGACATTTTGTACGTTTTATTTCCAAGCTTGCCCTTCCGAGTTTATCCTTCTTGAAAAGAACATCAGAGATGGCACGCTTCCGTCAACGGCCATTCTAAGCTGAATATGCATTCCCTCGTCAGATCGCAGCCGCTAAGCAGCTTGAGGCCGGGCCAGTACCGGCATGGGAGACTGGCTGGGAATCCCTGGTCCTGTTGACATTTTGTACTTTTTTTTTTCCAAGCTTGCCCTTCCGAGTTTATCCTTCTTGAAAAGAACGTCAGAGATGCCACGATTCCATCAACGGCCATTCTAAGCTGAATATGCATGCCCTCGTCAGATCGCAGCCGCTAAGCAGCTTGAGACCGGGCCAGTACCGGCATGGGAGACTGGCTGGGAATCCCTGGTCATCCCTGGTCCTGTTGACTTTTTGTACGTTTTTTTTCCAAGCTTGCCCTTCCGAGTTTATCCTTCTTGAAAAGAACGTCAGAGATGGCACGCTTCCGTCAACGGCCATTCTAAGCTGAATATGCATGCCCTCGTCAGATTGCAGCCGATAAGCAGCTTGAGGCAGGGCCAATACCGGCATGGGAGACTGGCTGGGAATCCCTGGTGCTGTTGCCATTTTGTACGTTTTATTTCCAAGCTTGCCCTTCCGAGTTTATCCTTCTTGAAAAGAACGTCAAAGATGGAATGCTTCCTTCAACGGCCATTCTAAGCTGAATATTCCTTCCCTCGTCAGATCGCAGCTGCTAAGCAGCTTGAGGCAGGGCCAGTACCGGCATGGGAGACTGGCTGGGAATTCCTGGTCCTGTTGACATTTTGTACGTTTTTTTTCCAAGCTTGCCCTTCCGAGTTTATCCTTCTTGAAAAGAACGTCAGAGATGGCACGCGCCCGTCAACGGCCATTCTAAGCTGAATATGCATGCCCTCATCAGATCGCAGCCGCCAAGCAGCTTGAGGCAGGGCCAGTATCGGCATGGGAGACTGGCTGGGAATCCCTGGTCCTGTTGACATTTTGTACGTTTTATTTCCAACCTTGCCCTTCCGAGTTTATCCTTCTTGAAAAGAACGTCAGAGATGGTATGCTTCCTTCAACGGCCATTCTAAGCTGAATATGCATGCCCTCATCAGATCGCAGCCGCCAAGCAGCTTGAGGCAGGGCCAGTATCGGCATGGGAGACTGGCTGGGAATCCCTGGTCCTGTTGACATTTTGTACGTTTTATTTCCAACCTTGCCCTTCCGAGTTTATCCTTCTTGAAAAGAACGTCAGAGATGGTATGCTTCCTTCAACGGCCATTCTAAGCTGAATATTCCTTCCCTCGTCAGATCGCAGCTTGAGGCAGGGCCAGTACCGGCATGGGAGACTGGCTGGGAATCCCTGGTCCTGTTGACATTTTGTACGTTTTTTTTCCAAGCTTGCCCTTCCGAGTTTATCCTTCTTGAAAAGAACGTCAGAGATGGCACGCTTCCGTCAACGGCCATTCTAAGCTCAATATGCATGCCCTCGTCAGATCGCAGCCGCTAAGCAGCTTGAGGCAGGGCCAGTACCGGCATGGGAGACTGGCTGGGAATCCCTGGTCCTATTGACATTTGGTACGTTTTTTTTCCATGCTTGCCCTTCCGAGTTTATCCTTCTTGAAAAGAACGTCAGAGATAGCACGCTTCCGTCAAAGGCCATTCTAAGCTGAAAATGCATTCCCTCGTCAGATCGCAGCCACTAAGCAGCTTGAGGCTGGGCCAGTATCGGCATGGGAGACTGGCTGGGAATCCCTGGTCCTGTTGACATTTTGTACGTTTTATTTCCAAGCTTGCCCTTCCGAGTTTATCCTTCTTGAAAAGAACATCAGAGATGGCACGCTTCCGTCAACGGCCATTCTAAGCTGAATATGCATTCCCTCGTCAGATCGCAGCCGCTAAGCAGCTTGAGGCCGGGCCAGTACCGGCATGGGAGACTGGCTGGGAATCCCTGGTCCTGTTGACATTTTGTACTTTTTTTTTTCCAAGCTTGCCCTTCCGAGTTTATCCTTCTTGAAAAGAACGTCAGAGATGCCACGATTCCATCAACGGCCATTCTAAGCTGAATATGCATGCCCTCGTCAGATCGCAGCCGCTAAGCAGCTTGAGACCGGGCCAGTACCGGCATGGGAGACTGGCTGGGAATCCCTGGTCATCCCTGGTCCTGTTGACTTTTTGTACGTTTTTTTTCCAAGCTTGCCCTTCCGAGTTTATCCTTCTTGAAAAGAACGTCAGAGATGGCACGCTTCCGTCAACGGCCATTCTAAGCTGAATATGCATGCCCTCGTCAGATTGCAGCCGATAAGCAGCTTGAGGCAGGGCCAATACCGGCATGGGAGACTGGCTGGGAATCCCTGGTGCTGTTGCCATTTTGTACGTTTTATTTCCAAGCTTGCCCTTCCGAGTTTATCCTTCTTGAAAAGAACGTCAAAGATGGAATGCTTCCTTCAACGGCCATTCTAAGCTGAATATTCCTTCCCTCGTCAGATCGCAGCTGCTAAGCAGCTTGAGGCAGGGCCAGTACCGGCATGGGAGACTGGCTGGGAATTCCTGGTCCTGTTGACATTTTGTACGTTTTTTTTCCAAGCTTGCCCTTCCGAGTTTATCCTTCTTGAAAAGAACGTCAGAGATGGCACGCGCCCGTCAACGGCCATTCTAAGCTGAATATGCATGCCCTCATCAGATCGCAGCCGCCAAGCAGCTTGAGGCAGGGCCAGTATCGGCATGGGAGACTGGCTGGGAATCCCTGGTCCTGTTGACATTTTGTACGTTTTATTTCCAAGCTTGCCCTTCCGAGTTTATCCTTCTTGAAAAGAACGTCAGAGATGGCATGCTTCTGTCAACGGCCATTCTAAGCTGAAGATGCATCCCCTTGTCAGATCGCAGCAGCTAAGCAGCTTGAGGCTGGGCCAGTACCGGCATGGGAGACTGGCTGGGAATCCCTTGTCCTGTTGACATTTTGTACGTTTTATTTCCAAGCTTGCCCTTCCGAGTTTATCCTTCTTGAAAAGAACGTCAGAGATGGCGCGATTCCGTCAACGGCCATTCTAAGCTTAATATGCATGCCCTCGTCAGATCGCAGCCGCTAAGCAGCTTGAGGCTGGGCCAGTACCGGCATGGGAGACTAGCTGCGAATCCCTGGTCCTGTTGACATTTTGTACATTTTTTTTTCCAAGCTTGCCCTTCTGAGTTTATCATTCTTGAAAAGAACATCAGAGATGGCACACATCCGTCAACGGCTGTTCTAAACTGAATATGCATGCCCTCGTCAGATCGCAGCCGCTAAGCAGCTTGAGGCAGGGCCAGTACCGGCATGGGAGATTTGCTTGGAATCCCTGGTCCTGTTGACATTTTGTACGTTTGATTTCCAAGCTTGCCCTTCCGAGTTTATCCTTCTTGAAAAGAACGTCAGAGATGGCATGCTTCCTGCAACGGCCATTCTAAGCTGAATATGCATTCCCTCGTCAGATTGCAGCCGCTAAGCAGCTTGAGGCAGGGCCAGTACCGGCATGGGACACTGGCAGGGAATCCCTGGTCCTGTTGACATTTTGTACGTTTTTTTTCCAAGCTTGCCCTTCCGAGTTTATCCTTCTTGAAAAGAACGTCAGAGATGGCACGCTTCCGTCAACGGCCATTCTAACCTCAATATGCATCCCCTCGTCAGATCGCAGGCGCTAAGCAGCTTGAGGCCGGGCCAGTACCGGCATGGGAGACTGGCTGGGAATCCCTGGTCCTGTTGACATTTTGAACATTTTTTTTCCAAGCTTGCCCTTCCGAGTTTATCCTTCTTGAAAAGAACGTCAGAGATGGCACACTTCCGTCAACGGCCATTCTAAGCTGAATATGCATGCCCTCGTCAGATTGCAGCCGATAAGCAGCTTGAGGCAGGGCCAATACCGGCATGGGAGACTGGCTGGGAATCCCTGGTGCTGTTGCCATTTTGTACGTTTTATTTCCAAGCTTGCCCTTCCGAGTTTATCCTTCTTGAAAAGAACGTCAGAGATAGCACGATTCTGTCAACGGCCATTCTAAGCTGAATATGCATGCCCTCGTCAGATCGCAGCCGCTAAGCAGCTTGAGGCCGGGCCAGTACCGGCATGAGAGACTGGCTGGGCGTCCCTGGTCCAGTTGAAATTTTGCATGTTTTATTTCCAAGCTTGCCCTTCCGAGTTTATCCTTCTTGAAAAGAACATCAGAGATGGCACACATCTGTCAACGGCCATTCTAAGCTGAATATGCATGCCCTCGTCAAATTGCAGCCACTAAGCAGCTTGAGGCCAGGCCAGTACCGGCATGGGAGACTGGCTGTGAATCCCTGGTCCTGCTGACATTTTGTACGTTTTTTTTCCAAGCTTGCCCTTCCGAGTTTATCGTTCTTGAAAAGAACGTCAGAGATGGCACACTTCCGTCAACGGCCATTCTAAGCTCAATATGCATGCCCTCGTCACATCGCAGCTGCTAAGCAGCTTGAGGCCGGGCCAGAACCAGCGTGGGAGACTGGCTGGGAATCCCTGGTCCTGTTGACATTTTGTACATTTAATTTCCAAGCTTGCCCTTCCGAGTTTATCCTTCTTGAAAAGAACGTCAGAGAGGGCACACTTCCGTCAGCGGCCATTCTAAGCTGAATATGCATGCCCTCGTCAGATCGCAGCGTGAGGTAGGGACAGTACCGGCATGGGAGACTGGCTGGGAATCCCTGGTCCTGCTGACTTTTTGTAAGTTTTATTTCCAAGCTTGCCCTTCCGAGTTTATCCTTCTTGAAAAGAACGTCAGAGATACCACACTTCCGTCAACGGCCATTCTAAGCTTAATATGCATGCCCTCGTCAGATCGCAGCCGCTAAGCAGCTTGAGGCAGGGACAGTACTGGCATGGGAGACTGGCTGGGAAACCCTGGTCCTGTTGACATTTTGTACGTTTTTTTTCCAAGCTTGCCCTTCCGAGTTTATCCTTCTTGAAAAGAACGTCAGAGATGGCACACACCCGTCGACGGCCATTCTAAGCTTAATATGCATGCCCTCGTCAGATCGCAGCCGCTAAGCAGCTTGAGGCCGGGCCAGTACCGGCATGGGAGACTGGCTGGGAATCCCTGGTCCTGTTGACATTCTGTACGTTTTTTTTTTCCAAGCTTGCCCTTCCGAGTTTATCCTTCTTGAAAAGAACATCAGAGATGGCACGCTTCCGTGAACGGCCATTCTAAGCTGATTATGCATTCCCTCGTCAGAGCGCTGCTGCTAAGCAGCTTGAGGCAGGGCCGGTACCGGCATGGGAGACTGGCTGGGAATCCCTTGTCCTGTTGACATTTTGTACGTTTTATTTCCAAGCTTGCCCGTCCGAGTTTATCCTTCTTGAAAAGAACGTCAGAGATGGCACACTCATATCAACGGCCATTCTAAGCTGAATATGCATGCACTCGTCAGATCGCAGCCGCTAAGCAGCTTGAGGCTGGGCCAGTACAAGCATGGGAGACTGGCTGGGATTCCCTGGTCCTGTGGACATTTTGTACTTTTTTTTTCCAATCTTGCCCTTCCGAGTTTATCCTTCTTGAAAAGAACGTCAGAGATGGAACAATTCCGTCCATTGCCATTCTAAGCTGAATATGCATGCCCTCGTCATATCGCAGCCGCTAAGCAGCTTAAGACCGGGCCAGTACTGGCATGGGAGACTGGCTGGGAATGCCTGGTCCTGTTGACATTTTGTACGGTTTTTTTCCAAGCTTGCCCTTCCGAGTTTATCCTTCTTGAAAAGAACGTCAGAGATGGCACGCTTCCTTCAGCAGCCATTCTAAGCTGAATATGCATACTCTCGTCAGATCGCAGCTGCTAAGCAGCTTGAGGCCGGGCCAGTAACGGCATGGGAGACTGGCTGGGAATCCCTGGTCCTGTTGACATATTGTACATTTTTTTTCCAAGCTTGCCCTTCCGAGTTTATCTTTTTTGAAAAGAACGTCAGAGATGGCACGCATTCGTCAATACCCATTCTAAGCTGAAGATGCATTCCCTCGTCAGATCGCAGCTGCTAAGCAGCTTGAGGCTGGGCCAGTAACGGCATGGGAGACTGGCTGGGAATCCCTGGTCCTGTTGACATTTTGTACGTTTTTTTTCCAAGCTTGCCCTTCCGAGTTTATCCTTCTTGAAAAGAACGTCAGAGATGGCACACTTCCGTCAACGGCCATTCTAAGCTGAATATGCATGCCCTCGTCAGATCGCAGCCGCTAAGCAGTTTGAGGCCGGGACAGTACCGGCATGGGAGACTGGCTGGGAATCACTGGTCCTATTGACATTTTGTACGTTTTTTTTCGAAGCTTGGCCTTCCGAGTTTATCCTTCTTGAAAAGAACGTCAGAGATGGCATGCTTCCGTCAGCGGCCATTCTAAGCTGAATATGCATACCCTCGTCAGATCGCAGCAGCTAAGCAGCTTGAGACCTGGCCAGTACTGGAATGGGAGATTGCCTGGGAATCCATGGTTCTGATGACATTTTGTACGTTTTATTTCCAAGCTTGCCCTTCCGAGTTTATCCTTCTTGAAAAGAACGTCAGAGATGGCTCGTTTCCGTCAACGGCCGTTCTAAGCTTAATATGCATTCCCTCGTCAGATCGCAGCCGCTAAGCAGCTTGAGGCAGGGCCAGTACCGGCATGGGAGACTGGCTGGGAATCCCTGATCCTGTTGACATTTTGTACGTTTTTTTACCAAGCTTGCCCTTCCGAGTTTATCCTTCTTGAAAAGAACGTCAGAGATAGCACACTTCCATCAACGGCCATTCTAAGCTGAATATGCATTCCCTCGTCAGATCGCAGCCGCTAAGCACCTTGAGGCTGGGCCAGTACCGGCATGGGAGACTGGCTGGGAATCCCTGGTCCTGTTGACATTTTGTACGTTTTTTTTCCAAGCTTGCCCTTCCGAGTTTATCCTTCTTGAAAAGAACGTCAGAGATGGCACGCTTCCGTCAACGGCCATTCTAAGCTGAATATGCATACCCTCGTCAGATCGCAGCCTCTAAGCAGCTTGAGGCAGGGCCAGTATCGGCATCGGAGACTGGCTGGGAATCCCTGGTCTTGTTGACATTTTGTACGTTTTATTTCCAAGCTTGCCCTTCCGAGTTTATCCTTCTTGAAAAGAACGTCAGAGATGTCACACTTCGGTCAACGGCCATTCTAAGCTGAATATGCATGCCCGCGTCGTATCGCAGCCGCTAAGCAGCTTGAGGCTGGGCCAGTACCGGCATGGGAGACTGCCTGGGAAACCCTAGTCCTGTTGATATTTTGTACGTTTTATTTCCAAGCTTGCCCTTCCGAGTTTATCCTTCTCGAAAAGAACGTCAGAGATGGCATTCTTCCGTCAACGGCCATTGTAAGCTAAATATGCATGCCCTCGTCAGATCGCAGCCGCTAAGCAGCTTGAGGCTGGGCCAGTACTGGCATGGGAGACTGACTGAGAATCCCTGGTCCTGTTGACATTTTGTACGTTTTTTTTCCAAGCTTGCCCTTCCGAGTTTATCCTTCTTGAAAAGAACGTCAGAGATGGCATGCTTCTGTCAATGGCCATTCTAAGCTGAATATGCATGCCCTCGTCAGATTGCAGCCGCTAAGCTGCTTGTGGCTGGGCCAGTACCGGCATGGGAGACTGGCTGGGAATCCCTGGTCCTGTTGACATTTTGTACGTTTTTTTTCCAAGCTTGCCCTTCCGAGTTTATCCTTCTTGAAAAGAACGTCAGAGATGGCAAGCTTCCGTCAACGATCTTTCTAAGCTAAATATGCATGCCCTCGTCAGATCGCAGCCGCTGAGCAGCTTGAGGCTGGGCCACTACTGGCATGGGAGACTGACTGAGAATCCCTGGTCCTGCTGACATTTTGTACTTTTTTTTCCAAGCTTGCCCTTCCGAGTTTATCCTTCTTGAAAAGAACGTCAGAGATGGCACGCTTCTGTCAACGGCCATTCTAAGCTGACTATGCATGCCCTCGTCAGATCGCAGCCTCTAAGCAGCTTGAGGCTGAGCCAGTACGGGCATGCGAGACTGGTTGGGAATCCCTGGTCCTGTTGACATTTTGTACGTTTTATTTCCAAGCTTGCCCTACCGAGTTTATCCTTCTTGAAAAGAACGTCAGAGATGGCACGCTTCCGTCAACGGCCATTCTAAGCTGAATATGCATGTCCTCGTCAGATCGCAGCCGCTAAACAGCTTAAGACCGGGCCAGTACTGGCATGGGAGACTGGCTGGGAATCCCTGGTCCTGTTGACATTTTGTACGTTTTTTTTCCAAGCTTGCCCTTCCGAGTTTATCCTTCTTGAAAAGAACGTCAGAGATGGCACACTTCCGTCAGCAGCCATTCTAAGCTGAATATGCATACTCTCGTCAGATCGCAGCTGCTAAGCAGCTTGAGGCCGGGCCAGTAACGGCATGGGAGACTGGCTGGGAATCCCTGGTCCTGTTGACATATTGTACATTTTTTTTCCAAGCTTGCCCTTCCGAGTTTATCCTTTTTGAAAAGAACGTCAGAGATGGCATGAATTCGTCAACACCCATTCTAAGCTGAATATGCATTCCCTCGTCAGATCGCAGCCGCTAAGCAGTTTGAGGCCGGGACAGTACCGGCATGGGAGACTGGCTGGGAATCCCTGGTCCTATTGACATTTTGTACGTTTTTTTTCGAAGCTTGGCCTTCCGAGTTTATCCTTCTTGAAAAGAACGTCAGAGATGGCACTCTTCCGTCAACGGTCGCTCTAAGCTGAATATGCATGCCCTCGTCAGATCGCAGCTGCTATGCAGCTTGAGGCAGGGCCAGTACCAGCATGGGAGACTGGCTGGGAATCCCTGGTCCTGTTGACATTTTGTACGTTTTATTTCCAAGCTTGCCCTTCCGAGTTTATCCTTCTTGAAAAGAACGTCAGAGATGGCACGCTTCCGTCAACGGCCATTCTAAGCTGAATATGCATGCCCTCATCAGATCGCAGCCGCTAAGCAGCTTGAGGCAGGGCCAGTACGGGCATGCGAGACTGGTTGGGAATCCCTGGTCCTGTTGACATTTTGTACGTTTTATTTCCAAGCTTGCCCGACCGAGTTTATCCTTCTTGAATAGAACGTCAGAGATGGCACGCTTCCGTCAACGGCCATTCTAAGCTGAATATGCATGTCCTCGTCAGATCGCAGCCGCTAAGCAGCTTGAGGCAGGGCCAGTACGGGCATGCGAGGCAGGGCCAGTACGGGCATGCGAGACTGGCTGGGAATCCCTGGTCCTGTTGACATTTTGTATGTTTTATTTCCAAGCTTGCCCTTCCGAGTTTATCCTTCTTGAAAAGAACGTCAGAGATGGCATGCTTCCGTCAACGGACATTCTAAGCTGAATATGCATGGCCTCGTCAGATGGCAGCCGCTAAGCAGCTTGAGGCTGGGCCAGTACGGGCATGGGAGACTGGCTGGGAATCCCTGGTCCTGTTGACATTTTGTACATTTTATTTCCAAGCTTGCCCTTCCGAGTTTATCCTTCTTGAAAAGAACATCAGAGATATCACACATCCGTCAACGGCCATTCTAAGTTGAATATGCATTCCCTCGTCAGATCGGAGTCGCTAAGAAGCTTGAGGCAGGGCCAGTACCGGCATGGCAGACTGGCTGGGAATCCCTGGTCCTGTTGTCGTTTTGTTTCCAAGCTTGCCCTTCCGAGTTTATCCTTCTTGAAAAGAACATCAGAGATGGCATACTTCTGTCAACGGCCATTCTAAGCTGAATATGCATGCCCTTGTCAGCGCGCAGCCGCTAAGCAGCTTGAGGCTGGGCCAGTACCGGCATGGGAGACTGGCTGGGAATCACTGGTCCTGTAGACATTTTGTACGTTTTTTTTCCAAGCTTGCCCTTCCGAGTTTATCCTTCTTGAAAAGAACGTCAGAGATGCCACACTTCCATCAACGGCCATTCTAAGCTGAATATGCATTCCCTCGTCAGATCGCAGCCGCTAAGCAGCTTGAGGCCGGGCCAGTACCGGCATGGGAGACTGGCTGGGAGTCCCTGGTCCTGTTGACATTTTGTACGTTTTATTTCCAAGCTTGCCCTTCCAAGTTTATCCTTCTTGAAAAGAACGTCAGAGATGGCACACTTCCATCAACGGCCATTCTAAGCTGAATATGCATTCCCTCGTCAGATCTCAGCTGCTAAGCAGCTTGAGGCTGGGCCAGTACCGGCATGGGAGACTGGCTGGGAATCCCTGATCCTGTTGACATTTTGTACGTTTTTTTTACAACTTGCCCTTCCGAGTTTATCCTTCTTGAAAAGAACGTCAGAAATGGCACACTTCCGTCAATGGCCATTCAAAGCTGAATATGCATTCCCTCGTCAGATTTCAGCCGCTAAGCAGCTTGAGGATGGGTCAGTACCGGCATGGGAGACTGGCTGGGAATCGCTGGTCCTGTTGTTAATTTGTACGTTTTATTTCCAAGCTTGCCCTTCCGAGTTTATCCTTCTTGAAAAGAACGTCAGAGATGGAGCACTTCCGTCAACGGCTGTTCGAAGCTGAATATGCATTCCCTCGTCACATCGCAGTCGCTAAGCAGCTTGAGGCCGAGCCTGTTCCAGCATGGGAGACTGGCTGGGAGTCCCTGGTCCTGTTGACATCTTGTACGTTTTTTTTTCCAATCTTGCCCTTCCGAGTTTATCCTTCTTGAAAAGAACGTCAGAGATAGCACACATCCGTCAACGGCCATTCTAAGCTGAATATGCATTCCCTTGTCAGATTGCAGTCGCAAAGCAGCTTGAGGCTGGGCTAGTACCGGCATGGGAGACTGGCTGGGAATCCCCGATCCTGTTGACATTTTGTACGTTTTATTTCCAAGCTTGCCCTTCCGTGTTTATCCTTCTTGAAAAGAAAGTCAGAGATGGTACACTTCTGTCAACGGCCATTCTCAGCTGAATATGCATTCCCTCGTCAGATCACAGCCGCTAAGCAGCTTGAGGCTGGGCCAGTACCGGCATGGGAGACTGGCTGGGAATCCCTGTTCCTGTTGACATTTTGTACGTTTTTTTTTCCAAGCTTGCCCTTCCGAGTTTATCCTTCTTGAAAAGAACGTCAGAGATGGCACACTTCCGTCAACGGCCATTCTAAGCTGAATTTGCATGCCCTCGTCAGATCGCAGCTGCTAAGCAACTTGAGGCTGGGCCAATACTGGCATGGGAGACTGGCTGGGAATCCCTGGTCCTGTTGACTTTTTATAAGTTTTTTTTCCAAGCTTGCCCTTCCGAGTTTATCCTTCTTGAAAAGAATGACAGAGATGGCACACTTCCGTCAACGGCCATTCTAAGCTGAATATGCATGCCCTCGTCAGATCGCAGCAGCTTGAGGCCGGGCCAGTACCGGTATGGGAGACTGGCTGGGAATCCCTGGTCCTATTGACGTTTTATTTCCAAGCTTGCCCTTCCGAGTTTATCCTTCTTGAAAAGAAGGACAGAGATGGCACACTTCTGTCAACGGCCTTTCTAAGCTGAATATGCATGCCCTCATCAGATCGCAGCTGCTAAGCAACTTGAGGCCGGGCCAGTACCGGCATGGGAGACTGGCTGAGAATCCCTGGTCCTGTTGACATTTTGTACGGTTTTTTTTCCAAGCTTGCCCTTCCGAATTTATCCTTCTTGAAAAGAACGTCAGAGATGGCACACTTCCGTCAACGGCCATTCTAAGCTGAATATGCATGACCTCTTCAGATCGCAGCCGCTAAGCAGGTTGAGGCCAGGCCAGTACCGGCATGGGAGACCTGCTGGTAATCTCTGGTCCTATTGACATTTTGTAAGTTTTTTTTCCAAGCTTGCCCTTCCGAGTATATCCTTCTTGAAAAGACCGTCAGAGATAGGCCACTTCCGTCAACAGCCATTCTATGCTGGGTTTGCATTCCCTCGTCACATCGCAGCCGCTAAGCAGCTTGAGGCTGGGCCAGTACTGACATGGGAGACTGGCTGGGAATCCCTAGTCCTGTTGCCTTTTTGTACGTTTTTTTTTTTCCAAGCTTGCCCTTCCGAGTTTATCCTTCTTGAAAAGACCGTCAGAGATTGGCTACTTCCGTCAACAGCCATTCTAAGCTGAATATGCATTCCCTCGTCAGATTGCAGCTGCTAAGCAGCTTGAGGCTGGGCCAGTACCGGCATGGGAGACTGGCTGGGAATCCCTGTTCCTGTTGACATTTTGTACGTTTTTTTTCCAAGCTTGCCCTTCCGAGTATATCCTTCTTGAAAAGACCGTCAGAGATGGGCCACTTCTGTCAACAGCCATTGTAAGCTGAGTTTTCAATCCCTCGTCACATCGCAGCCTCTAAGCAGCTTGAGGCTGGGCCAGTACCGACATGGGAGACTGGCTGGGAGTTCCTGGTCCCGTTGACATTTTGTACGTTTTTTTTTCCAAGCTTGCCCTTCCGAGTTTATTCTTCTTGAAAAGACCGTCAGAGATGGGCTACTTCCGTCAACAGCTATTCTAAGCTGAATATGCATGCCTTTGTCAGATCGAAGCTGCTAAGCAGCTTGAGGATGGGCCAGTACTGGCATGGGTGACTGACGGGGAATCCTTGGTCCTGTTTACATTTTGTACTTTTTTTCCAAGCTTGCGTTTCCGAGTTTATTCTTCTTGAAAAGACCGTCAGAGGTGGGTTAAGTCTGTTAACAGCCGTGCTAAGCTGAATTTGCATTATCTCGTCAGATTGCAGCTGCTAAGCAGCTTGATGCCGGCCCCGTGCCGGCATGGGAGACGGGCTGGGAATCCCTGGTCCTGTTGACATTTTGTATGCTTTTTTCCAAGCTTGCCCTTCCGAGTTTTTTCTTCTTGAAAAGACCGTCAGAGGTGGGCCACTTCTGTCAACAGCCATTCTAAGCTGAATTTGCATGCCCTCGTCAGATTGAAGCTGCTAAGCATTTTGAGGCCGGGCCAGTACTGGCTTGGGATACTGGCTGTGAATCCCTGGTCCTGTTGACATTCTGTACTTTTTTTTCCAAGCTTACCCTTCTGAGTTTATTCTTCTTGAAAAGACCGTCAGAGATTGGCTACTTCCGTCCATAGCCATTCTAAGCTGAATTTGCATGGCAATATAACTCCGCAGCATCCTGACCCTGGTTCAAAGCTAATAAGGTTTTCTCAGCTTGATCAATAGCATTAGGTTCATCATACAACAAACTGAGGGCCTGAAAAAATGCATCTACATTAGCCAGAATAGGATCTCCAGGTGTCAGAGAAAAAGCCCAATCCTGGGGATCGCTGCGCAGCTGGGAGATGACAATTTTAACCTGCTGCACAGAGCTCCCCGATGAATTAGGTTTCAAAGCAAGAAATAGTTTACAGTTATTCTTGAAATTCAAAAATTTTGACTGATCCCTCGAAAGCACATCAGGAGTAGGGATTTTTGGATCTACAGCAGATGATTGAGCGAGATAGGCAGAAATTCCCCACACCTCAGCGGCGAGCTGCTCAACACAATTGAACAATTGTTTAGTCTTAAGGAAAAAAATCCTCCTACGGCCCCAGAGAAAAAGAGGAAAAAATACATTAAAAAATTCTGACCCTTTTTTTTTTTTTTTTACAATTCTTTCCTTCTTTTGAGTACCCTAGAGTCTACAGTTTGGCTGGTGATTCTGTTATGAATGGGTCACCGAGGAGGATGGCAGGAACAGGCTAAGCCACAAGAAAACCAGAGAGGTTGGTAACTAAGCGGATTGTAGACCCCTGATCATATCATCACAACTATCTGTAGCCGTGGAGCGATTCCTACGATGCCCTAGACGCCTCGGCACAGCTGGAGAACTAACTAAGCCTACAGCCAGAAAGGTGAGCAGATCCCCAATGGAATAGATAGCCCCCAAACATATATTGTCGGTGAGACAAAATGAAAACACAAACGCAGGCAGGAAAATAGACTGAGCAAATCATGATGGGGCCCACGCTGACTAGACAGGACAGGAAAGGAAAGACACTGTTTACAATCATGCAAAAAACCCTGCAAAAAGTCCAACATGTCTTATGCACAAAAAACACTGAAGTCGCACGACTTCGCCCCCACTATATCACCACTCTGGTATATTCTGAAAGCAAAGCAAAAAGAGACCAATATAACAGGGGACAAACAAAGATGAGACACAAACACAGGCAGAGAACAGACTGAGTAAACGGTGAGGCCCAAGCTGTCTAGACAGGACAGAAAATATATTGTCTGCAATCACGCACAAAACCCTAAAAAAATCTAACACATCTGATATACAAAAAACCTGAGGCCACACGACCTCACCCCGCTAGATCAGCACTCTGGTATGAACTGGAAGCAAAGCAAAAGATACTAACATAACAGGGGACTGAACAAACTGACACAAGCTGTAACATATGAGTGGGGCCCAGTGCTGCCCCCAGCAGGGAGTACGCTGAACCCTAGCAACAAAGCAGAAAGCAAAAAAAAAAGGCACAACCAGATTAGATGCAAAGGATTAGCAAAAGAATCACTTAACCGAACCATGCAGATCAGTCAGGAGACAAAAGAACTCCAAATGCACAAGGAGGAAATCTCCAGCAACCACCAAGGGAAGCCTGCTCAATTATATGCTCCCAGCCAGTAATCCCAGATTCCCAATTATCATCGTCAGGTGGCAGACTTCCATCAACCTGGCCAGCTCCACTACTCCCAGTAACCACCAGAGGGAGCAGAGGGAGCTCCGGCTCAGAAGTCCGAGCAAGGGAATTCACAACAGGCCCCTCATGATTCATACTGTATAATGGCCCCCCATGATGATGCATACTGTATAATGGCCAACACATGATGCTGCATACAGTATAATGGCCCCATATGATGATGTATACTGCATAATGGCCCCACATGATGATGCATACAGTATAATGGTCCCACAGGATGCTGCATACTGTATAATGGCCCCACATGATGCTGCATACTGTATAATAGCCCACATGATGATGCATGCTGTATAATGGCCCCACATGATGATGCATTCTGTTTAAAGGCCCCATATAATGATGCATACAGTATAATGGCCCCACATGATGCTGCATATAGTATAATGGCCCCACATGATGATGCGCACAGTATAATGGCCCCACATGATGCTGCACACAGTATACTGGCCCTACATGATGCTGCATACAGTATAATGGCCCAACATGATGCTGCATACAATATAAAGGCTCCACATGATGCTGCATACAGTTTAATGGCCCCACATGATGCATACAGTATAATGGCTCCTCATGATGCTGCATACAGTATAATAGCCCCACAGGATGCTGCATACTGTATAATGGCCCCACATAATTATGCATACTGTATAATGGCCTTGCATTAAAAAAAAAAAAAAAACTATTCACCTCTGCCCGTTCCAACGCTGATCTGGTCTCTTCACCTATCAGTCCTACCTGTGGGCACGCTCGCCATCTCGGCAATAGCGCCGCTGCCACTCTCCTCAGCCGCTGTCTGATGGGAGAGTTAGGAGAAGAGGAGAGTGGCCTCGGCGCCGGCGCTAGTGATGAGGCTTCTGGAGATTACGAGGGGGCTGAGGAGAGTACAGGGGCAGACTTGGCACATTATTAAATGTAAAGTGGACACTTATTTTTATAGGGGAACTCTAGGGGGACAAAATGTGGGCACTGTTTTCTAGGGCACGAGCACCCGGCATTACTATATTGTAGAGGGTTGCTTTAGAATTTAGAGGCCACAGAGAACCACACAGCAAGTACAGTAATAGGGACACATAGGGCAGCAGCATTGGGGTACCAGCAGGATAAGGGGTTTGTGCAGGTTGGGAATAGTCCCATTGGGGACAGTGCTGAAAACATTAGAAGTGAAATGTGTCTTTGTTGTAATCTCTGCAGACGAGTCCTGGCTGGAAGAAGTTGTCATGTCGGTCTGGGCCAGATGGAAAAGATGTGAAAAGTGAACGATTCCATCAGAAAGAACGTCAGTGGTAAGTCACCAACTATAACTGTGCAGTAATCACTTATATGTTTTGTAGAACTGTTATTTACCACTGACCATATGGCGGTAATATCCATGTTGGTGTTTATATAGAGACTAGCTGAAGAGCCAAGCGTTGCCCGGGCATAGTACTAACTACGGTTAGTTATAACAAATTATAATGATTATATCTATATATATAAAGCTGAGTGTAGAGGCCCTCCCACTCCGCATAGTCACATTTACGCTAATGTCCCAGAGCCACCGGACTACTACTCCTAATATCCCACATCATCCCATCAGCCAGAGCCACCGGACTACTACCCATAATATCCCACATCATCCCATCAGCCAGAGCCACCGGACTACTACCCCTAATATTCCACATCATCCCCTCAGCCAGAGCCACCGGACTACTACCACTAATATTCCACATCATCTCGTCAGAGCCACCAGACTACTACCCCTAATATCCCACATCATCCCGCCTGACATTGTTTTCTCGTGACATATTGTACTTCATGTTAGTGGTAAAATTTCATTCAAATAACTTGCGTTTATTTGTGAAAAAAGCGAAAATTTGGCGAAAATTTTTAAAATTTCGCAATTTTCCAACTTTGAATTTTTATGCCCTTAAATCACAGAGATACGGCACACAAAAAACTTAATAAGTAACATTTCCCACATGTTTACTTTACATCAGCACAATTTTGGAACCGAAATTTTTTTTATTAGGAAGTTATAAGGGTTAAAAGTTGACCAGCGATTTCTCATTTTTGCAACACCATTTTATTTTTACGGACCACATCACATTTAAAGCCACTTTGAGGGGTCTATATGATAGAAAATACCCAAAAGTGACACCATTCTAAAAACTGCACCCCTTAAGGTGCTCAAAACCATATTCAAGAAGTTTATTAACCCTTCAGGTGCGTCACAGGAATTTTTTGAATATTTAAAAAAAATTAACATTTAACTTTTTTTCACAAAAAAATACTTCAGGTTCAATTTTTTTTATTTTACCAAGGGTAACAGGAGAAATTGGACTGCAAAAGTTATTGTGCAGTTTGTCCTGAGTACGCTGATACCTGATATGTGGGGGGAAACCACTGTTTCGGCGCATGGCAGAGCTCAGAAGGGAAGGAACATTGTTTGACTTTTTCAATGCAAAATTGGCTGGAATTCAGATCGGACGCCATGTCACGTTTGGAGAGCCCCTGATGTACCTAAACAGTGGAAACCCCCCACGAGTGACCCCATTTTGGAAACTAGACCCCCCAAGGAACTTATCTAGATATGTGGTGAGAACTTTGAACCCACAAGGGCTTCACAGAAGTTTATAAAGTACAGCGGTACAATTAAAAAATCATATTTTTTCCACAAAAATGATCTTTTCACCCCCAATCTTTATTTTTCCAAGGGTAAAACTTATTGTGCAATTTGTCCTGAGCAGGCTGATACCCTATATGTGGGGGTAAAACACTGTTTGGGCGCATGGCAGAGCTTGGAAGGGAAGGAGCACAATTTGACTTTTTCAACGCAGAATTGCCTGGAATTGAGATCAGACGCCATGTTGCATTTGGAGAGCACCTGATGTGCCCAAACAGTGGAAACCCCCCAATTCTAACTCCAACCCTAACCCCAACACACCCCTAACCTCAGCCCTAGCCCTAATCCTAACCCTAATGGAAAAATGGAAATAAATACATTTTCTTTTAATTTTATTATTTTTCCCTAACTAAGGGGGTGATAACGGGGGGTTTGATTTACTATTTATGGAGGTTTTTATTTTTGGCAGCGGTCACACGCTAAAAGACGCTTTTTATTGTAAAAATAGTTTTTGCATCACCACATATTGAGACCTATAATTCTTCCATATTTTGACCCACCGAGTCATGTGAGGTCTTATTTTTTGCGGGACGAGCTGACGTTTTTATTGGTATAATTTTCGGGCACATGACTTTTTTGATCGCTTTTTATTCCGATTTTTGGGACGCAGAATGAATAAAAACCAGCGTTTCATGAATTTCTTTTGGGGGGTGCGTTTACACCGTTCCGCCTGTGGTAAAATTGATAAAGCCCTTTTATTCTTCGGGTCAGTATGGTTACAGCGATACCTCATTTATGTCTTTTTTTATGCTTTGGCACTTTTATGCAATGAAAACAATTTTATATAAAAATAATTATTTTTGCATCGCTTTATTCTGCGAGCTATAACTTTTTTTTTTTTGATGATGCTGTGTGGTGGCTCGTTTTTTGCGGGA
The DNA here is from genome assembly GCF_039654945.1 of Dendrobates tinctorius. NCBI lineage: Eukaryota > Metazoa > Chordata > Amphibia > Anura > Dendrobatidae > Dendrobates > Dendrobates tinctorius. The sequence continues at coordinate 120,640,474 of NW_027361679.1, forward strand.
CAAGATGATGTTTTCAGCGATACCATGGATATTTATATGCGTCTTTTTGATCGTGCGTTATTGCACTTTTTGTTCGGCGGTATGATAATAAATCATTATTTATTTTTTTTTTTAACTTTATTACATTGTCCCAGGTGGGACATCACTGTCCTCTGACAGATCACTGATCTGTCACATCACAGATCACTGTGACAGATAAGCGATCTGTCACAGGCACTACACATGGCTTCCTCATGCCTGCGCTTTGCAGGCATGAGGAAGCCAGCTCCTTGCCGGCCCCCGTCCCCATCTTGAATTCGGGGACCTGCAGGGATAGAGCCCCCCGCAGCAGCGCTGCACATTGCGCTGCTGTGGGGGGCTCAGGGAAGCACAGAGGGAGCCCCCTCCCTGCCGATGCTTCCCTTTAACCCCCGGTACACCCCGATCGTGTTTGATCGCGGTGTGCAAGGGGTTAACGTGTCTGGGCCGGTCCGTGACCGCCCGACACATTGTGCCGGGTGTCAGCTGTGATAATCAGCTGACACCCGGCCGCGATCAGCGGCGCTCACCACGTGGGCGCCGCTGATCGCTGTGACGTACTATCCCGTCCCTGGGAATTAAGTCCCAGGACACATGGACGGGATAGTACATCACATGGGAGTAAGGGGTTAATAGAATCCTGGGGTCAGAATCAGAGCGCTGAGGGATTTGCCCTAACTTCCATACCGGAGATCCCTTTAAGAGAGGCCTGGGGTCAGTACCAAAGCACAGTTTGGATTTTCCCTCACTTCCATACCGGGAATCCCTTAAGGCCGGGGTCACACTAACTGACGCAAAATACGGTCCGTAGTTTACATGCGTAATACGGAAGAATGACCCCTAAATAGTGCTCCGTATGTCATCCGTAAGCAAGGTGTGGTCGCGTATTTTGCGCATGTCAGCATCCGTATGGCATCCGTATGGCGAGATTTTCTCGCGGCCTTGCAAAATGGACATATAATGGAGCCCTATGACAGGGTTTCTAACAGAAACGAAAGTATAGATATAGACACATAGAATGGCATATATATATACACTCACTGGCCACTTTATTAGGTACACCATGCTAGTAAGGGGTTGGACCCCCTTTTGCCTTCAGAACTGCCTCAATTCTTCGTGGCAGAGATTCAACAAGGTGCTGGAAGCATTCCTCAGAGATTTTGGACCATATTGACATGATGGCATCACACAGTTGGCGCAGATTTGTCGGCTGCACATCCCTGATGCGAATCTCCCGTTCCACCACATCCCAAAGATGCTCTATTGGATTGAGATCTGGTGACTGAGGAGGCCATTTGAGTACAGTGAACTCATTGTCATGTTCAAGAAACCAATCTGAGATGATTCGAGCTTTATGACATGGCGCATTATCCTGCTGAAAGTAGCCATCAGATGTTGGGTACATTGTGGTCATAAAGGGATGGACATGGTCAGCAACAATACTCAGGTAGGCTGTGGCGTTGCAACGATGCTCAATTGGTACCAAGGGGCCCAAAGAGTGTCAAGAAAAAATTCCCCACACCATGACACCACCACCACCAGCCTGAACCGTTGATACAAGGCAGGATGGATCCATGCTTTCATGTTGTTTACGCCAAATTCTGACCCTACCATCCGAATGTCGCAGCAGAAATCGAGACTCATCAGACCAGGCAACGTTTTTCCAATCTTCTACTGTCCAATTTCGATGAGCTTGTGCAAATTGTAGCCTCAGTTTCCTGTTCTTAGCTGAGAGGAGTGGTACCCAGTGTGGTCTTCTGCTGCTGTAGCCCATCTGCCTCAAAGTTCGACGCACTGTGCGTTCAGAGATGCTCTTCTGCCTACCTTGGTTGTAACGGGTGGCAATTTGAGTCACTGTTGCCTTTCTATCAGCTCGAACCAGTCTGCCCATTCTCCTCTGACCTCTGGCATCAACAAGGCATTTCCGGCCACAGAACTGCCGCTCACTGGATTTTTTTTCTTTTTCGGACCATTCTCTGTAAACCCTAGAGATGGTTGTGCGTGAAAATCCCAGTAGATCAGCAGTTTCTGAAATACTCAGACCAGCCCTTCTGGCACCAACAATCATGCCACGTTCAAAGGCACTCAAATCACCTTTCTTCCCCATACTGATGCTCGGTTTGAACTGCAGGAGATTGTCTTGACCATGTCTACATGCCTAAATGCACTGAGTTGCCGCCATGTGATTGGCTGATTAGAAATTAAGTCTTAACACACAGTTGGACAGGTGTACCTAATAAAGTGGCCAGTGAGTGTATATATATATATATATATATATACACACAACTCATTGAGACACATATATATATATTTATATTTCTTCATAGCAGAATAGCCGCTAATTAAATTGCCGGCTTCTATCAAATCATTCCCCAACCCGACATGAAGTGACACATGGTTTACATTTAGTAAAGCATTTCATTTCATGTTTTTTTATATGTCCCTGACTAATAATTAGATGAGGGTTTGTGTGCAAAATTTGGGAGTTGTAGTTGTTATTTTAAGGGGTTAATTCGTTGTTAAAAAATGTGTGGGCTTCCCATTGCGATGTAGCGTTGGCGAATGGGTTAATCTAACAAAGGGTTAATGTCACCTTACAATCGAATGGTGACATTAACCCTTTGTTAGAGTAACCCACTCGCCACCACTATAGGGCAATGGGAAGCCCACGCATTTTGTAACAACGAATTAACCCCTTAAAATAACAACTACAACTTCCAAATTTTGTACACAAACCCGCATCTAATTATTAGTCTGGGACATATTAAAAAACATGAAATGAAACAGCTTACTGAATGTAAACCATGTGTCAGTTCATGTCGGGTTGGGGAATGATATCATAGAAGCCGGCAATTGAATTAGCGGCTATTCTGCTATGAAGAACTCTGTGAAATACAAATATATATATATGTTTGTCACAATGACATGTATGTATATATATATATATGTATTCTATGTGTCTATATCTATTCTTTCGTTTCTTTGTTAAACCTGTCAGTGTGAGTTTACTGTATAGCGCACTGAATTGCCGGCTTTGCTAAAAGACACCTGGTGCGTATTTCTCGCAAGTCACATGTGTGGTCCGTGTGTAATGCGTATTTTTTGCGCACCCATAGACTTGCATTGGCGTACTACGGGCGTAGTACGCTGACAATCGCAGCATGCTGCGATTGGCACGGATCGTAGAATACAGACGAGAAATATACGGCTGATGGCAGCTGCCCCATAGAGAATCATTGGTCCGTGTGTAATGCGTGCTTTTAACGCCTCTCACTCGTCCATATTCCTCGCCAGTGTGAGCCCGGCCTTAAGAGGGGCCTGGGGTCAGAACCAGAGCGCTTAGTGGAATTGCCCTAACTTCCATACCAATGATCCTTTTAAGGCTGGTTTCACATTGGCATTTCACAGACCTGCGTCGGTCTGCGCACGGCCGCCGCTAAGCTCCGCCCCCTGCAGCGCCTCCTCTGGTTAGCTCTGCCGTGCGCAGGTATGCGTTTGGCGGTGCATGAGTCCTTTTAACGGTGCGCCAAACGCAACCTGTTGCATTTTGGTGCGCTCGGCGCACCGTCAAAAGGACGCATGCGCCGCCAAACGCCTACCTGCGCACGGCCTGCGTCCCCAATGGTAAAGATAGGGGACGCAGGTCGCATGCAGCATCCTGCGCCCATAGGCGGAGCTAACCGGAGGATGTGCGGCAGGGGGCGGAGCTTAGTGGCGGCCTTGCGCTGACCGACGCAGGTCTGTGAAACGCCAATGTGAAACCAGCTTAAGAGAGACTGGGGTCAGAACCAGAGCGCTGAGTGGATTTGCCCTCACTTCCATACCGGGGATCCCTTTAAGAGGGGCCTGGGGCCAGAACCAGACTGCTGAGTGGAATTGTCCTAACTTTTATACCAATGATCCCTTTAATAGAATCCTGGGGTCAGAATCAGAACTCTGAGGGATTTGTCCTAACTTCCATACAGGAGATCCCTTTAAGAGAGCCTGGGGTCAGTACCAGAGCAATTGAAGGCAATTGCTCTGACTTCCATACCAGGGGTCCCTTTAAGAGAGCCTGGGGTCAGAACCAGAACGCTAAGTGGAATTGCCCTAACTTCCATACCGGGGATCCCTTTAAGAGAGGCCTGGGGTCAGAACCAAAGCGCAGAGTGGATTTGCCCTGACTTCCATACCAATGATCCCTTTAATAGAAGCCTGGGGTCAGAATCAGAGCGCTGAGGGATCTGCCCTAACTTCCATACCGGAGATCCCTTTAAGAGAGGCCTGGGGTGAGTACCAAAGCGCAGAGTGGATTTGCCCTCACTTCCGTACCGAGGATCCCTTTAAGAAGGGCCTGGGGTCAGAAACAAAACGCTGAGTGGAATTGCCCTAACTTCCATACCACTGATCCCTTTAAGAGACCCTGGGGTCAGAACCACAGCGCTGAGTGGAACGGTCCTAACTTGCATACTGGGGATCCCTTTAAAAGATGCTTGGGGTCAAAATCAAAGTGCTGGATGGATTTGCCCTGACTTGCATACCAATGATCCCTTTAATAGAAGCCTGGGGTCAGAATCAGAGCGCTGAGAGATTTGCCCTAACTTCCATACAGGAGATCCCTTTAAGAGGGAAGATGTGCCTATATGATGGAGGATGTGTGATGTGTATATAGGCACAGGAGCGGGGGATTCATTTCTGTCATGTGCTCTTTGCTCCTTTCAGTGGGGGCAGACAATGGCTGGGCGCTTATGTTTCAGGGATGCTAGATTTCTCCCACCCAGCCAGTGTCTGCTGAGGTGTTGTCGAGTGGGAAAACTGTTGCTCATAGCAACCAATCACAGCTCAGCTTCTTTTAAACAGCTCTGGTGAAATGAAAGATGCTTCGTGATTGGTTGGTGATACACACATACATACACACATACAATTTTATATAGAGAGATTATTTTCAGTAACAGCGCAGTCGTCTCCGACATCCACTATTAGGGTGCGTCACCGAGTTGTAATCAAGGTTACCTGATTAGGGGCCCACTCAGACGTTTTGTTCCCCCCGAACCAAAACCCTAGCTACGCCTTTGGATGGGGCACTGGCATGGTTGCCATGATGAGGAGGTCTAGAGACAAAGCTTTTATATTTAAATAATAATAACTTGCTTCCTAACTGGACAGGTGAGGTCACAGCAGTGACATTGTGTTCCCTGTATTTTGTGAGCAGTGTGTGTCTATGTATATATATATATAATGGCTATGTATATCCATTACTAGAGCCGCACACTACATACAGACACTTGGCTTATAAGCAGAGGTTTCCCTCGGCGCAGCAGTTGTCACACGACCCCTTACGTGGCTTTATGTACACTGCGCACTGAGCGCTGCGCGGCGGGGAATTTGCAGACCGCCCCTTAATTCGCTGGCCATTTTTAAACTTCCCCGCTGACTACTGTAGATGATCATTACACACTGTGCCTACTCGCACTTGTTTGCAGACGCTCCCTTTAGGTTAGTCCTCCAGTACTCGGCAGCGTAACGAGGTTGGAAGTTTGCCGACTCTCCCTGGATTGTGGCCAATCAGGTACCCCCTCTCGTGGTGGCTCCGCCTTTCGCTCAGATCCCAAGTTTCTCCTCCGAGAAAAAGCAGCGGAGACAGTGGGGGTAAGAGTGGGGTACGGCGGGGGGCACCCAGCTCCAGCCGGTGGGGGGCGGGAAAGTCAGCCACTGGTCGCTTGGATTATTCCAGGGGCATTATTATGCGCCTGGTGGGGGAGGGGAGGTGGTGGTAAGGGTGACGTGGGTGGGGTGCAGGCTGGGGTGCCTGGGAGGCCATGGTGGTGGGTACAGGTGTTAACTAGGGGTGCCATGGAGGGTGGGCGGGGTGCCAGGGCTTTGGCGAGCAGTGACCCCGCGCATAGGGTGGGGTTGGGGCAGGGACGGGCATGTGGCACCCCAGCCTAGGCCTGACCTGTGCCCAGTGCGGGCATCATTGCTGCCAGCTGCATACACGGCATTGCCCAGAGGTTCATGTAGCAGGCCTCTCTCATGTCTGGACTTCCCACCACAATGGTGGAGCTCGTAAGATTATCGAATAATAATAAAGAAGCCAGCTTCACCAGGTTACAGTACTGTACACCTTAACCTGTTCAGTGTCTCCATGGAAGCCTCTCTAAGGGGGCGCTTGGCATTTGTACAGCTGGCTGGCACACTTGGAGGGGAAGTGCCAGGCAGTTTCACTTTTCATCCAGATAGTAGTGAACTAAACATGGGAGCGCTCAGATTTATGGTATAGATATATGGAAAACTGATCATCCTGGGGGGCTGTTATCAATGGCTAATCTAGATATTATATAGCGCCATCTATTCCATGGCGCTTCACATGTGAAGAGGGGTATATGCAACAAAAACTGTTACAACAATGAAAGTCACAGACTGGTACAGGAGGAGACCGGACCTCACAGTCTGCATGGGCTTGGGGAGATTGGATGTTATCATTGTAGAACTGCGGCTTGGATGAATGGGCCTTGGGTGGCCCTGCGGCTCGCATTGACGGGGCCTGCGTGGCCCTGCGGCTCGCATTGACGGGGCCTGCGTGGCCCTGCGGCTCGCATTGACGGGGCCTGCGTGGCCCTGCGGCTCGCATTGACGGGGCCTGCGTGGCCCTGCGGCTCGCATTGACGGGGCCTGCGTGGCCCTGCGGCTCGCATTGACGGGGCCTGCGTGGCCCTGCGGCTCGCATTGACGGGGCCTGCGTGGCCCTGCGGCTCGCATTGACGGGGCCTGCGTGGCCCTGCGGCATGCATTGACGGGGCCTGCGGCTCGCATTGACGGGGCCTGCGTGGCCCTGCGGCTCGCATTGACGGGGCCTGCGTGGCCCTGCGGCTCGCATTGACGGGGCCTGCGTGGCCCTGCGGCTCGCATTGACGGGGCCTGCGTGGCCCTGCGGCTCGCATTGACGGGGCCTGCGTGGCCCTGCGGCTCGCATTGACGGGGCCTGCGTGGCCCTGCGGCTCGCATTGACGGGGCCTGCGTGGCCCTGCGGCTCGCATTGACGGGGCCTGCGTGGGCATGCATTGACGGGGCCTGCGTGGCCCTGCGGCTCGCATTGACGGGGCCTGCGTGGCCCTGCGGCTCGCATTGACGGGGCCTGCGTGGCCCTGCGGCTCGCATTGACGGGGCCTGCGTGGGCATGCATTGACGGGGCCTGCGTGGCCCTGCGGCTCGCATTGACGGGGCCTGCGTGGCCCTGCGGCTCGCATTGACGGGGCCTGCGTGGCCCTGCGGCTCGCATTGACGGGGCCTGCGTGGCCCTGCGGCTCGCATTGACGGGCCTTGCGGCTCGCATTGACGGGGCCTGCGTGGCCCTGCGGCTCGCATTGACGGGGCCTGCGTGGGCATGCATTGACGGGGCCTGCGTGTCCCTGTGGCTCGCATTGACGGGGCCTGCGTGTCCCTGTGGCTCGCATTGACGGGGCCTGCGTGGGCATGCATTGATGGGGCCTGCGTGGCCCTGTGGCTCGCATTGACGGGGCCTGCGTGGGCATGCATTGACGGGGCCTGCGTGGGCATGCATTGACGGGGCCTGCGTGGCACTGCTCTCAAAGTGCTACTTTAGTAGTGTCGGCTGAGACTTGAATGTCTTCATTATTGTGCACCATGTCCAAAACAAACCTCCCTTTGTGCCAGAAAGGAGCACTGACCCTGTGTACAGGCACACTTTGGGGAGTGTCCCCTCCCCTCCTCCTTGGAAACATCCAGTAGCTATAGTAAAAAAGAGGGGGGGGTCCGGCTGCTGTATTAACCCTTTGCATGTCTGGTCTGGATCCATTTGTTCCACAGGACAATGCTGGAGCACAAGTCTGGCCTCAGGCAAGATACACCATGCTGGCTGTTTACACGTATTTGTGAAACCAGAACTTCATGGGGGTGGGGGAGGTTTCTCTATTGCTTACAGTTCTCTGGTTAAATATTTTCTATCCAAATATTAAGTAGGAAAAAGTGGAGTGAGAACTGCTGGAAGGAGACCGTGCAGTGTGTGGCCTGTTCTGTACTGGGCCCATTGATAACTATGTTCTGGTAGGGGTCATGTGTGGCGAGGGGCCTGTGCATGGCCTACTCCACAGCCCTGCTCGATCATGCTGACTACTGTGGCACATAGTCAGTTAATCCAGTCTATCTGCTTAGATAATTAAGAGCTAATGTCCATGGGGGAGGGGGTACGCAGCCCCTCCCTCCATTAATCTCCCACCCAGTCTCCAGTTGGTGTATTTGTTTAATCTGTGAACACCCAGTGTGTGATCCCTCTTCTGTGCATTCACTTAGTGCCTGGATCTCCTGTGCTGGTCAGTGGAGCATTGGGGGTACAAGGAGCCTGATGTATATGGGTAGCTGTGTCCTTTTTTGGGGAGGGGGTGTTGAAATCTGACTTGATGTACATTGCTTGCTGCACTATTTTGGGAAAGGTGGGGAGGATGGGGACTTGTTACAGACATGGGTCTTTTTTCTGTCTGGCCAGATAGACCTTGTGCTGTGATAGTGACTAATATTTAACCTTTAGTTGGCGCAGGATAGTTGAGGTAGCGGTGACATTAATAGAGCACGTCTACTGCAGGCCTTTTACACTGGGTTATGTCAGCTCTTCTGGCCATATATATATTTTTTTTTTTTGTAGGAAATGCATGAAGCCCACTCCCAACAGGATGGGGGAGGGGAGGTTTTCCCTTTTAATTTCCTCTAGTTTTACAGAAGTTGCCCCCTTGTAAATGAAGTGTTATGTATTTTCCAGATGATATGATCTCTGGCAAGCGCTAGGTACTTGTGCAAACTGGTCTACAAAAGCATTTTTTATTTTTTTTTTTTTTTTTGTTTGACCATTGTGTGGGGTCATCTATGCACGTCTTGTACAATAATATTACATGGCACAATTTTACTTTTTTCTTGTCTGAATGAATATGCAGTAAAACTGCACTAATATATAATTTTTTTTTTTCATTTGCATAATTTTTTTTTTTTTTTTTAACTTATTAGGATTACTGTATTTTTAAAAAAAAAGAAACTAAAGACCCTTTTTCTAGACGCTGGCCAGAAGAACTAGGTGGGCCCCTTGCATTGCCACCTGGCTTGCGTTGTCGGTGAGTTGCAGGTAGCTGAACATCCAGTTGTGTGGGGTATCAGGTTGCTTATCTATCTAGTCATTCAGCAGTCATGATCTGTCAGACTGCAGGATGTGTGGTCACCATTATCGTATGCTGTGTGGTAGAACAGGTTTTTATCTGTTTTTTTGTTTTTTTTTGTTTTTTTTTGTTTTTTTAATCCCCATTTGAAAATTTCTTAAACTACAGTAAATCTTTATAACTTGAAAGTTTGTTCTTATTAAAGGGGTTGTCCTCCTTCTTGAAATCAAAGTGGAGCCACAGTCAGCTTATCACTGAGCCTCCAGCTATTGTAACCGGGGAACCACATTTCTAATGGCCATTTATCTAAATGGTTCTACATGTAGTGCATGCATGGTCTGCCTGTTACACACAGTGAGGGTCCTACCTGGTACTACCGTGTTCCACCTCAATAATGTCCGTCTGTCCTTGGAGGGAAGAATTTACCCGGAGACCAAATCCTGTTAACCATTTTTGTCATTCTTCAAGGAAGCCTACTTTAAATCTGTTTTGTAATGTGAAATTTCGCTAAGAGTTGAGTTGGACCAAACTAGTTTTCTGTACAGTGTATACATTTTCTGGAATGGCTTGATTACATATCTATAGCACTGTGAGCACACACATGATTGATAACTCGCTCTGCCCATGCACGCTGCAGAGCTGGCTGTCATTTAAAGTGCTGTGGTGCTCACAGCCGCTATGAGCGGGGTGACCTGCTGCTCCATCACGCCTTGGTCTGAAAGCTGGCTGCTCCGGAAGGAAACTAGTTCACTTTCTCTTGGGGTGCTTTCAACAGCATTGTAACACTAGCCACTTACAGACTTGCCCTCTATCTGCAGCTAAATGGTGTTTTCCGAGCTAACGTTCCCTTTAATAGTTTACAGTTTGCTAATTGATAAAAATAAAGTGAAGGAACATAAGAAAAATCTAAATCAAACCAATATTACGGTGTCTGGAGCAGCCTCCATGCCGAGTTTCTTCATAATCTGTGCACAAATGTACTTAGAATAGATGCTGGTGAAGGCCCATCGGGTGGTCGCACCAACTACTCATCTGATTTAGATTTGTTTTGTCTGCTCGCTAAACCTAAACTACTGACACTTCCCTTCTTGAAAGCATTCTTACTTGGCAGCATTTTTGCACACCTACCTAAAACATTTTTACAGTACTGTTTATATTTTATGCTTTGCCTATTTCCTCATGCACGCAGCAGAGCCATGTATGAAGGAACATGGAGTCCATAAAGTTCTGTATTATGGAGCCGTAGACACTGAACCCTGTACACCACCTCTTTGCAGTCTTGTTTTTTTTTTTTGTGTGTGTGTGTGTCAGAAGCATACATAATCTCTACTGCATGCCTTTTATTTGATGACTTGCTCTAGGGCCTCATAGACTTCTATAGGGGTAGTTTTACAGCTTGAACGTTTTATTGAGCCATGGTACTATGGCTTCAGTCAAAAAATGTAAAGATTGTGTAGTCCAGTGCCCTGTTGTTAATTTGTAAGTGATCTCGGTTGTTTGTGCTGTCTTCCTAAAGTCCTCTGTGTCCATTGTGCAACTGTTTGATCGTTAATATGTGGTAACTATGGTTAGTGATCATGTTATAGTAATGCAATGCTTGGCTCACTGCACATAATATCAGACAGTTGTCCTGACTTTTTGGTGTCATTTTGTCCCTCTCCCACCCCTCTTTTTCTCCTGTTAGATTTGATGCTGCAATCACATGGTTTGCCACCAGTCTAGTTTGGAGCAAGGATATCTTCGACCTGGCATTTTATAAAGAAGTAATTGAAACCTTGCCATGCAAAGAACATCAGTTTACCCTAGCTGAGTCTTTAACGCAGCTGACTGCTGGGACTTCAGCGCTGCAGGCCCCCCACAAGTCTTCGTTGTTTAGCTTTAGTACATTCAGAAGGTGGAGGAGGCAGCACGTGGCCCCCCTCGCCCGCCTCACCGCGCAATGAAGCTGCAAGCGGTGATGGAGACGCTTCAGCGCCAGCAGCAGGCGCGTCTGCAGCAGGAACATGAAGCTAAGCAGCTTCAGCAGGATTCGGCACGCGCTCACCCCGAAGGGGGTTATCCTACCAATGGTACGGAAGATGCTGAGCCAGAGTCCTTAAAAATGCAGCGTGCGCAGGCAGCAGCTCTTGCCGCCATGAGGGCTGTAGCTGCTGGCTTAAGTCAACAACCAAGTCCAGCTGCTTCAGAAGAAGACGACGATGATGAGGAGAGCATGCCATCGGAGGATGAAAGAGAAAGGGATGTGGATAGTGAGCACTTCCAGGACATGGGTTCGGAGGAGGATGAACTGTGAGTGATTAGTGTTTCTCTCTACCATTTGTAACCATTGTGTGTGTTACTGTGTGTGGGAGGCCATGCACCTTACTTGTACTCTGTGTGTTTTCCTGCAGTTCCTAACTTTGTTTGCACACTTTATGTCCTGTCTAAGGGTCAGGGTTATCCATGTTAAGCAGGCATAAATGTAAATGCAGTAAGTAATTGCAGGTAGAAAAGTGTTTGAGGTCTATTTGCTGTCATTTTTCAGATGAGTTGAAAGTAGTGGTAGATGACCGCAGGTTTTGTATTGATTAAAATATAGATATATTGCTTTATTTTCAATATCTAGAATCTGTTAAGCAGTTCTTCTCTCTTCCCCAAACACTGAGCATGCATGTGCTCTCAATGTTGAATTAACCTTTCCCAGACTCCTGGCAGCTGCTCATCTCCCATGATGATAAAACCACTAACATGCCGGATCCTTGTTTTCCATGTAGTCGGCAATTGGTGAAGAGTCAGAACAGCCACATACATATTGGATAGACGGACAGCCCCCTGAAATTGTGCCATAATCTTACAGTCTTGTTAACTAATATTCTAAAGAGAAAGTAGAATGTACTTGTTATTGTATCCTACAAGATTAACGCTAACAGTGGAGGAAATCATTAACATACTGATCTAATTAACAACTTTAATTGTGGCGTCCTGCTTCATAAAGAGAAGCAGTAATGTGTGGTGCCCCTTGGATGACCTAGCGATACAGTGTGTGCCAGAAGCTGGCAGCAGGCCCGCATGTGTTGGCAGTCAGTCAGATGCGGTTAGAAACCTCAGACATCGGGTTTGAAGTGGCAGGATCTTTTGTTTGCACGATCTGTGCCAAGTTGTAGAATGGTTTGGAGCAACTCTGACTGGCTAATGTTACCCACTTTGACTATCGTTTGCTAATATGTACATACATTTTCATCTCTAGTAGATCTGTCTACTCCTCATCTGGGAATGATATAATTGGACAATTGTTGAAATGCCTCAAATTCTTTTTTTTTTTTTTTTTTTTTTGCTAACTCAGGAAGGGAAAATGGGATGAAGATGATTTTGAAGAAGAAGAGGACTATGATGATATGGAGGAAGGACTTGATGTGGGTGAAACTGTCAGGCCGGGTAAGGGGGCAGGCTTGCAACCTAAGCATCCTACCCAACAGACCTTACCGTCACGTCCAGCGGGTGGTGCAGAACGTCCAGGACTTCCACAAAATGCACATCCTCCAATTCAGGATCATGGGGATTGGACATATGAAGAACAATTCAAACAGGTGTGTACATCAATGAACGTGGTATGTGAATTGTTAACATGGAATTTCAGTGATTCAGTCAGCTTGTAAATTACCATCTTGTTAGGGCATTGGGATAGCCTAGGTGCGGCCCACTGGAACGCCTCTCTGATGTGTTGTGCTTTAGTGGCACACATTCTGGTAGATCCAGTGCGTCCCTTTGTTAAATGGACAGACATGTAATGCTACTGGTTACACTGGAGGGTGAATGTATGCAGATGCTGGACTCTCATGCTCTGCTCATTGCTGTGTTTGCTTCATATTTTTTTTTTTTAGAAATTTTAACTGAAATTGTGTATTCCATATAGTGTTTAGCTCACTGGGATTGCACCTCTCTAACAGAACTGGGGGCTTTCAAATTTTTAAAGCGACTATTTGCCACTTCAGTTGTTACTCAACTCGACTGTTTCAGTATCTCCTATATCTCACTGTAGAGTGACCACAAATGTGTAGAAAACACTTCTACAAGGCATCCATCCATGTTCTGTTTCACTGGGGTCAGACCTCTACACCTCAGGTAGCTACAGAAATTAAAGTTCTTCCTATTAAAAAAAAAAAAAAAAAATACAATGCATTTGCGGTTGGCTTCTCTTGGCAGCACATTGTTGTGTCGCTTGCAAAGCTGACGATTGCTTGGTGGAAATGTGCATGCGAAATGGCACTGGTGTCCTGGTGGTCTATGATGTAGTATCTGTGTGAGTGTATAGACACTTCTGCAGAGAGTCTATGTAAATTACTGGGACCAAGCAGCAGTCTGTTTATGGAATATACTGTATGTCCTGCTGCCATATAATATATCTGTCTATAGCAATATAATGAACCTAACAGTATATAGTGTAACATACTAGAGCAGAAATAGAAGGGTCCATGATGACTGGGTTTTAGCACCAGTGGGAAAATGTTGAGACAACTTTTAAATGGACAGTAAAAGTTATGGTGAGAAAAAGCAAAAAAAAGAAAGATTAAGGATCCATAAGCTTACATGTTTCAGGTTAGCTACCCGTGACTAAGGGTATATTAGCAGTGTTATATAGAGAAGTAATGTTCTTCGTTTCTCCCATATAACCAGGCTGGGCAGGGAAGTGAATGGGACCAGGCAGTCTGTGTCCCTTTCAGTTTAGGAATTGGTGGTCTTTACACTCTGATAATGTGTTTTAATGCTTGACGTAAAATCTACAAGTGTGTTATACGCATCAGACATTCATGGTCCGATTACGGATTTCTTGACCCAAATTCAACAGCTTTACATATGCCTATGAGGCTCTTCTGTTCGGGTTGGGATACCCATGGCCGATACGTACTAGGACCATCCTTGGGGTGTGGCAAGTCCATCATTTTGTGGTAATCTTATCCACTTGGCACATAAGCAGGTCATCAGACTCTGGTTTCCATGCCAGATCATCAAGCGATGGCATCAACGCACCTATCTGCAGGTTCAGTCATGTACAAGTTATCCATGCACCTTGGCTTACTGAGAGATAAATGGGCCTAGCTATGTATCCACATTCCTGACAGGGGACATTGCAATATTTTCTAGTTGGGCAGAGGCCATCAGTATATTCGTTAGTGGCTTTTCTCTCTGACTAACATAGGAGAGCCCAGAGTAGACAGATCCTGCAAGCGCTTCTTTTGCGTCCCATGTTCTCTACTAGTATGATATTAACAGGGTACATCCTCGTGAGACATTGCTCTTGGGCAGCACCATAAACATGTTTAAGGAGGATTTACTAAAACTAGGGCAAAGTCTAAATGAAGCAATTGCCTATAGCAACCAATCGGGCTGTAGCTGAAGAAAAATGAAAAGCTAGAAGCTGACTGGATGTTGTGGACAACTGGTTTCCATGCAGCGTGTAGACAAATGTCAGCAAGCTGTGGTGAAGCCATGTGTTGTGGAGGGAATGCTTTCTGTCTCTCATTGTAACTGCTGTCGTTCTGCCTAGCAGCAGGTATTGCGTGACTAGATCCTTGTTTATATCTCTGAGCTTCCCCTCTCCTCCCCTGATAATGCTTCTGTGTGTGGGTTTTCTCTCTCACTTCCTGTAGCGGGGGAGGGAGAAAGCCGGGTGTGACGCCGCAGGGTGGGCACATAAGGGGCAGCTGGAGGTGCATGTTTCTGCCTTACTTGTGGCATCTTGAAATCGTGTGATTTTTCTGGAGACTAATTGATATTAGATGGTTTGGACTCCATTAACATAACTGTATCCGCTCCGTTAGGACATGGCTCTGTGGCGACATTCGCCTAGATTAAGCAATTGCTCCAAATTTCACATTTTGCATTGCGAAGGGTGAAGTCCAAGTGAAATAAAATGTCAGATGTGAAATGTGCAGCACCATGTAGTTTTCTGTCCAGCATGTAGTAGAGACTTTATACTTGTACGTTACTGGGAAGTGTGCCGTGCATAATAATGGCAGCATAGGTGGCGAGATTGTACCAAATCTTGTCCATGCTCTGCACAAGAAATCTCAGTTTGGTGGTAAGTGCTCATCGGGACCGTACGTAGCATATTATCCAGGCAGAATCCGCAGTTTATTACAGCAGAATTTGGGAGAATGTCTTTATATATCTTCATTCGTATGTTACCACGGGCATTACAAAGGATGAAGTGTCCTGCTCCGTCTTTACAATGACATACTGCTTTTGTTGCAGCCCCATGTGCATTTACCCTTGATTAAGCTCCACTACTGATTTTTCTGTGGATTTTCTCTTTGGTATGCAAATTCATAGCATTTTAGTGCTGATTGTATGTGCAGTATGGAAAGTGTTCTGATTGCATTATAGAAAATGTGGTTCCTACGGACCAGCTGATAAAAAATTTAACCCACTTTGAGGCATAAGACTGTATTATAAAGCATGGAGAATTTTTCGGCCCATGTTACATGGCACATAGTTATAAGATCCGTCAACTGATTTTTTTTTTTCTTCCGCGAGGAATCCGCAGGTCAAAATACCCGCGTTTTAAGGCTATGTGCACACGTATGCAGAAAATTCCTGACTGAAAACCAGACTCCTTCCCAGAAAACACGCGTTTTTTATGCGTTTTTTTTTCCAGCACGGCCCCAGTCTTATAGAAAATAGTTAGAAATGCGGAATTTTCCGTGAAATGAGCATGCGGCATTTTTTTTTTTTACCGCGATGCGTTTTTTTTCCACGGGGGGAAAAAAAAGCATCAATATGCACAAAGTGCAGAATTCATTAAAATGAATGGGTTGCTTCTTTTAAGCATTTTATTTGGTAAAAACGCGGAAAAAAAAAAAAAAAGCTTACATGTGCACATACCCTTACTGTGGATTTCCTGCGTATTTTGTGTGGACTTATTGCGGATTTTGTGCCGATTTTCCCCTACATTTTTACACCTGCGGATTCCTATAATGAAGTAATAGTATAAAAACGCTGCGGAATGCGCACAAAGAATTGACATGCTTCTGAAAATCGCTGTTTCCGCGTGGATTTTTCCGCAGCATGTGCATTTTTTTTTTTTGTTTTGTTTTTTCATCAGATAACATAGTGCTGGACATCACTAGCGAATCTGGAGCAGATCCGCAGGGCCAAATCCGCTGCAGATCCACACATGAATCCGCAATGCGTGCACATACCCTTACTGGCCCGATGTGACCTAACATACGCGCCATGCCACAACTGTCGCACCAGCACGGCTAATAAAAGTAGGAACTGGGGATGCCAACGGGTGACCGGCTATATATATATATATATATATATATATATATATATATATATATATATATATATATATATATATATATATATATATATATAAATAATTTTTTTAGTTCTGGCCTCAGAAAACCCCTTAGTACCCACAAACTCCTAGCACAATTTCTGATTGCTTTGTCACATAATCCTGATGTATTACAGTTTGTGGAATGGGTTAACTTTCTAATACATGTGTAAGCCTTTCTTACCTGTAATTAATATTTGCTGAATTTATGAAGTTTATTCCATTCGTTTAGTTTACTAATTGAGCAGTGAAGGGGTTAGGAGAACACATGGGCGCTTTGTCAGGTACAGGTGCACGCATGTTCCCACCTTCCCAGAGAGGTTCTTTTTACCCCACTCTTTCATCTCTGTGGAGGGAGGAGATCAGCCGGCTGCACCTGTCTGACTTTTTGTGTAGCAGAGTTGCACAGAGGTGTCACTGTACATGTGGGGGGTTGTTCTTTTGTCTCTGGGCCAGGTAATATTTGTTAAAAGCAGCACGTCTGGGGTCTGTAACCTGTTTATATGCTATGTAAAAAAAAAAACAAAAAAAAAACAGAACCTGAATGGTGAGGTTGTAATGGTGAGGGGGAGGACAAACTGACTTGCTGTATCCATGTGTGTGTATATATGATCTCTATCGTATGTGTGCGTATGAGGGACTGCAGTTATATAATGGCTGTAATTTCTCATGGCTCAGCATCACGGTTGAACGATAACTCACAGGTTCTCTCCAGGAATCATGGTTTGGCTGCTTGCCTGCCCGTCTGTTGATTGTTTCCCGTCTTTGGTTTGGGTATGAGCCATGTTCTATAAACCTTAATCACTTGAACTAACTCCTTCTGTTGCGCGACCGCTAGCTCTGATTGCAAGAGTCACAGGTTAGCAAAGTCTGTTGTTGAGTCAGGTTTTTGGCCAGCATTTCAAAGCATGACACTGCAACAGTTAGGAAGACGTTAGTAGCTACAGTGCCTCCGCATTATTTGGCTCGGATCACCTGTCAGATCCTGTTAATGTAAAGGTGCCCAATGCGAGTTTAAAGTTGCTGCTGAACTGTGGTTGGTTTGTTTTTTTCCATATAGACTTTTTCCAACTGTTCAGTACTAAAAAGCGCTGCCTCAAATCTGCACTAGAAACATCAAAAATGGCAAATTGCATGAAAATCAGAGCAGATAGCTTTTGTGCGTTTTGGTGCTGACAGCAGATGTATGTGTATTGTCTCTCGGAAATTTACATTTATTACATTGCATGTAAAGAAATCAATTTAGAATGTAGTCATTGGACATGTCTGTTTTCTATACTGGGGATACCTTTTACGTGTGCACACTACATGGTCCAAAGTATGTGGCTGCCTAAGCATTACAGCCAGGGGGGAATATGTCATCCATTTCATTTTGAAAGCTTTGTGCTAGATTTTGTAACAAGGGTCCAGAGATTAGAGCAGTATAGTGGCTCAGTGGTTAGCACTGAAGAGCCTGGGTTCTGGGTTCAATTCCCACCAAGGACTTGTGCAAGGAGTGTGTATGTTCTCCCCGTGTTTGCGTGGGTTTCCTCCGGTTCTCCTGTTTCCTCCCACACTCCAAAGACATACTGATCGGGAATCTAGATTGAGCCCTAATGGGGACAGTTTCTGTAAAGCGCTGCTGAATAAGAGAGCTCTATATAAGCAATGCATAATAATGCATATCAATCAAAAATCAGAACTGAAAGCTCAATGTGTTGTGTTTTGGTGCATAGCAGAGTAATAAAAATCCAAGTTAAGGTTCACTCCAAATCTGTGGCTTGCCACCCTATAATTATAGAAGTCTGGCTGATTAAATGTGAAGTAGTAATATACTAGACTCATAATTGTGTGTTTAAGCATACAGTATATATATTACAGTTGCAGCTTCAGCTCTAACGTGGCTGTGGACCCTCAGATTATCTGGCAATTTTCTGGATTTTGCTAAATCTTTGGTTTATGGTTAATGTTCATGCCATAATGCAATATCGCGTGAGAAGTATTAAGCTTGTGCAAACTTCCTCTGTGGGCTGCCCAGCCACAATATAAAACCCTGCATGCAGATTTGTGGTGTTTTACAATATAACTTTGTAAGCATGATATAATTTTACCATTTAACTCTTGCAACTTAAGTTTTCCTACCTAATGATGATTGCATTGTCCCTCCACTGGATATTGGAAGAATGATTCTGTGGGTGTAACGCTACGGAGGTTAAACGGTAACTTACACTCTTATTGATCGGAGGCCTCCCTGTAATTGGCTGTCATAACACAACCCTCTCACCGGTCAGAGACATCCTTAGTGTTGTCTGACTGCTTCATGGTGATGTGTATAAAGCTAGGCATATGTGGCTGTGTGGAATGGGTTTGTGACACACATTCCACTTTTCAGAATAACTCCTTCAGTTTGAGGCACTGAATGCGTTGCCAGTCAAGAACTACTGTTGGTTATGGAAGGGTGCAGACCATTTAGAGCCATAACAAATTGGAAACCTCCAGATGAATGGGAGGTGGGAATCCATGCTTGGTCTTAACTCTTTCAAACAAAGGACACGTGGAAAGGGCGTGACCTTGACATAGAATGTCCATGATGTACAAAGGGTCTTCTCTGGGCATATTTAATGCATCGGTGACTAAAGATGGAGGTTGAGGAGCCCATTTCATTTGTCCTCTTTTTTGACTATGGTAGGAATGTTGCAGTTAAATGTGTCCACTTTTTGCATTGTTATGTTAGAGAGGGTGTCAATTTTCAAATTTGGGAGATTACGGTACATTTCACCTGATTATTAAAGCCACATATAC
Organism: Dendrobates tinctorius; assembly: GCF_039654945.1. Lineage (NCBI taxonomy): Eukaryota > Metazoa > Chordata > Amphibia > Anura > Dendrobatidae > Dendrobates > Dendrobates tinctorius. Next base: position 120,659,734 of record NW_027361679.1, read on the forward strand.
ATAAAATCATGTTCCCTCTCTTATGGTCCACCACAGGAAGCCTTAACAGCTACAAAACACTTGTTCTTCTAGATTTTGATACATTGAGCCTGTATTTATTAGTGTTCACAGATCATCTGTGGGGAAAGTGTTGTATACTTTTATTTCCCAGATCTGCCAGAATACAGTTTGGAGTTGCTTCCTGATTATATTATCGTCGTCTGTCGCCCCTCCCCAGCTTCTGATGAGTGAGCTGCGGAATTCAGATTATTACTGTCACATGCCCTTGGATATTCATATCATGGCTGCTCATGCACCAGTGCAGAAAGTGAGTCAAGCACGTCATCAAATCTTGAAAGAAAACACTTTTTTGCATATATGGATTTTATTTTTTTTTTCTGTGATTCTAAAAACTAGGGCAATCATATTAAAGCATTCATATTAACGTTCAAGAGCCTGTGTCACCAGATCAAAAGTCGAGTTTTTGCTCTTGTTTTAATTCCATTCTGCTACGTGCTTCCAGAGATGCTATTTGTGGTCTTTACTAAGGGGACATGGCTTTAGGCTGCTCTGCATTATTTGTTGAGCAATGACCTTGTATAATCAGTAAAAATAAGAATAAAGACCCATATCTCTGGAACCTTATGGCAGTTTTATTAAAACAAAAAACAGATTACTCTGGGGAGCAGTGGGTAGAAAATTAGAGCAAACACAAGCCTCTTTGAACCTGGTGACAGGACCTCCCTAAATAGTGACTTTGTGTTCTGCAGCGCTTTGCAGACACTGTCATCACTGTTTTCAGTGGGGCTCACAATCTAAGCTTCCTATCGTTATATCTGTTGTGAGAACTTAAGAAGGCCACACAATACAGAGGGAATGTGCCCAATTCTATGCATATGTAGACATTGGTTGGTGTTAGCCCCAGATCACCAGTGCTGCAAGGCATTGGTGCTGAAAACTACACCACCTTGCTGATGAGGCCATCTGATTAATTTGCTTTGTGTTTCCCTTTGAGTGCCCTTTAACAATACCTCATCTGTATATAGTACATGTATGGCAACACCTGATAACCTTGTGGTCTGTACTTTGTCATCATTCTGTACTGGAAATGTCTCCCATGTAGGACTTCATAATCTAGTGTGGTTCAGGCTGCAGCTCCCTCCCATCCCACCCGGTTAACAATCAGGAGACAGGAGGTGTGACTCAGACTATCCTGGACTTCCGGTAGTCCCAGATGACTACTTTGCCCCAATAAAGCTGATCTAAAAAGCAGCAAGATCTGGGGAAAACAAATGTCAGGTAGTCTTTGCCTGTAGGTTTGGTCTTGCATATAAATTTTTGACTAGTCCGATTATAGCTGTTGGGGAACGGACACACTTTGACCCATGAATTATCCGGGAGACACTATTGGTAGGACTATGTTGTAAACCATCACCTCCACAACGTTCAGTTTTCTGCATAGTCTTCTGCCATGTTATGTCGTTTCCTGTCTTGACAATAGTGTTGACCTTCAGCTGTATGTATAGCATATAGCCGCCACACCAACGTTGGGATCCTGATAGTTGTTAGCTGGGCTTTGTTTGGATCCCTGTTTCCATATTCTTTTGTTCTCCTTTACAAATGTATAGGCTTTTAAACCTGCTGAAGCAAACCTTACTAGCCAAGTGGGGAAACAAGTCTGTGGAGTCTTAATGGAAATTTCCAGGCCTGGGTTTATGTACGCAGGGTAATGTAACAAACAGGCCTATCCAGTCTGTCCAATCTGTGTTGAAAGCACAAGTGCTAAAGTTTAGAAGTACATATTGTGATGGTATTTTGCTTGTAGTCTGTAGTTACAACGGCAGACTTTTATGGTGTGCAGCTACTTCCCAGTAACGTCTGTGGGATAGGGCCAATTTCCTGTCCTTGGAACCCTAAGGGTATGGGCCCACGGTCAAAAACTGCTGCGGGTTTCATGCTGCGTACTTACTGTATGCAGTGTCAAACCTGCAGCAGCAAGATGTTATAGCATAGTTTTTGGGATTTCTAGAAAAGAAAAATTTCACTTATACAATGTATTGGATGCGGTGAATCCGTACGGTTCAGTGACTGCATGAGGTTTTACCTGTGTTCAAACATGGGCTTCATCCAAAGCGCTGCTACTTAATAATATCTTTATATAGTGCCAACATATTCCGCAGTGCTTTACAGTTTCACAGCTGCAAACACAACGGTCGTAAGTAACAACGTTAACAATGGGGCTCATGTCGCATATGGAGGAGGCTGTTGGGGTGGGGGGAGGCTCATACGATATACAGAAGGGGCTGTGCTCGGGTTCAAACGATATATAGGGGGATGTCAGCATACTTCTGCTCAATGTACAATTCTGATACTATTAATAAAATTAATAATAATAAAATATCTATTAATATTGAGCAGCATTAATTTTGGTCTATTGGTTCGGCCCTCCACAACGGTCACGGTCTTTCATTTGGCCCCTCGGGAAAATTATCCACCCCTGGTTTTGAGGGAGCGCCTAAAACTGTTCAAGTTGTGGCTGGTCCTAATTTCTTGGGGTAGAGCATTTTAGACGATTGGCGCAACACGGGAGAAGTCCCGGAGTCAGGAGTGGGTGGTACAGATTACTGCAGAGGTTAGTCAAAAGTCAATAGACAGAAATGAGGGAGGAGATGTAAGGGGGTGCTGCACTGTGGAGAGCTTTGTGGGTGAAAACAAGTACTTTGAATTGGATCCTATAATGAATGGGCAGCCAGTGTAACGTCTGGATAAGAGCGGATGTGTCTGAATACCAATTAGCTAGATGGACGACTCTGGCTGCTGCATTAAGGATGGACTGGAGAGAGGAGAGTTGAGTGAGGGGGAGGCCAATTAATAGTGTTACAGTAGTCCAGGCGGGAGTGGATCAGGGCGACTGAGGGTTTTTGTTGTCTCCATGGTGAGAAAAGGGCTGATTGTAGAGATGTTCTTTAGGTGTAAGCGGCAAGAGATTGTATATGGGATGTGAAGGATAGATTGGTGTCAAATATAACACCCAGACAGCGCGCCTGCTCCCGGGGTGTAATTATGGTGCCACCCTTGGAGGGTAAGGGGATGACGTGTATAGTTGTGTCATCAGCATAAAGATGATACTGAAACCCAAACCTGCTGATGGTCTGTCCTATTGGGGCCATGTAGAGAGAGAAGAGAAGGGGGCCAAGGACTGAGGTACCCCAACAGTGAGAGGAAGAGGGGATCAAGTGGAGCCAGCTAACAAAACACTGAAAGAGCAGTCAGAAAGATAGGAAGAGCTGCTTCTGGATTGTGGGCACCCAGCCTAAAAAAAGCATTTGGGGCTGAATTACACCAACACGTTTCATACAGTTTGGCTTTTTTTTTTGGGCAGAAGTTTATTCAAAAGGATATGTACCGTATATACTCGTGTATAAGCCGAGATTTTCAGCCCCTTTTTTTGGGCTGAAAGTCCCCCTCTCGGCTTATACACGAGTCCTATACCGGGGGGGGGGAGCGGGGGTGTCAGATCATACTCTCCCTTCTCTGCAGCTCCCCTGCTTGTTCCATGTTGTCGGCGCTGCTCTCTTCCTGCTTCAGCTGTCAAGTGGTACCCGCTCATTAAATATGCGCATATTTAATGAGCGGGTACCACATGACTGCTGAACCAGGAAGAGAGCAGCGCAACATGGAACAAGAAGCAGGGGAGCTGCAGAGACAAGCGCCAGGACCCGGTGAGTATGAACGGGGGGGGGGAGAAGGCATAGTCACCTGTCCCTGCGCTCTGCTGTCTTGCGTCCTCTGCAGTGACATTCAGGTCAGAGGGCGCTATCGCGCTCTCTGCCTGCACAGTCACTGCAGAGTGCAACGCTGATGAGCAGGGGGCAGCGACTGAGGTGAGTATGCAGGTTTTTGTTTTGTTTTTTTGTAAGGGAGGCAGCGGCAGCAGCAACATGATGGGGCCACTCACTGTGCAGAAAAGCTGGGGCCACTCACTGTGCAGAAAAGCTTATACTCGAGTATATACGGTAGGCGTGGGTCGGTGGAAGACAGAATGGCTGCGTATTTGTGCAGTGGAATACTGTAGTAGGCAGATGAGATGGTAACAATTCACGTCCACATACTTTGAATGCCTCTAAATGAATTGGGAGCATCTGACTCCATCACTTCACCACAAGACTGGCTTAGGCCTGTTTCACACTTCAGTTATTTGTATCAGTTAAAATCCGCCAAAAAGGCGGAAAGCGGATCTGTTCCTAACTGATGTGAACGGATGCCACCGTATCATTTTTTTTTTTTTTTTTTTACGGATCCGCCGAATGAAGAATTTTAAAGGAACCGCTGCCCAGGGGAAAAAAAAAAAAGAGAGAGTGAATTTTTTCTGTTCGCCAGAAATGATTTCAGGGTTAAATTTCCGCCTGACGTCATTCCTCCGGGCATGCGCACTATAAAAATGCGGATCCTTCAGCACAAAAAACGTTACATGGTCCGTCCAGGCATCTCGGCGGACGCAAAAAAATTGACGGATCCGCAAAAAAAACGGATCCAACGGATGGCCATCTGTCAAGATCCGCTGGTAATGCAAATCAATGGGGAAAAAACCGGATCCGCCAAAAAAAATGGCTGATCCGTTTTTTTGCAAAAAAACGGTGGATTTTGACTGATGGTCAATAACGGAAGTGTGAAACAGGCCTTAGAACAGTCTTGATTAATAGGGGCTTATAGGTAAAAATGGAAGCCTAGTATGTCCATAGCTGTTATGGTGCAAATACGTGTTCCGAAATGTGTCTACTCTTGTGCTGTATACATCAAGAAACTGTGAAGGATCTCCCCATTTCTGGATCTCTTCTTTCTCCACTTCACCCTAAAACATAACTACTTTTCATATAGAGGCCTACCATACTTTCTTGGGTAACTGGCTGCTTTCAGGTGTGTGGAGTTTCATTTCAATTTCCTCTCAACGTGTCTTTCCAGAGCCTTTAAATTCGCTTTACGTCCCCCTCCCCCGCCATATCTTTATTTTGATCTCTAACCCCCACCCTCTCGTTTTAGCTGATGCTGCAGCAACTCATTAAATAATTAATCTTGGGAAGTGGTGTATAGCAGGTCTCATCTTTTATTTATCCTGGCTTTTCAGAAGGGACGGGCTCCACACACTGTAGTCACTAAACACCTCTATATGTGTTGTCAGGCAATGAAGCGGTTTCATGGCAAATCTAGCTGCATGGAAATGGTGGTCTGTAGTTATCGGAATAAAATGATTTTTAGCGTCTGCATGAAGGTGTGTATGTGTAGGTTATGGGTTTCGGTATATGTGTACAGACTTGGGAATAAAGAATGTAACGTTAGTCTGCTGTGTGTGTGTGTGTGTGTATACGTAAGAGCATGCAGAAGAAAATCTAATTGTTAATTTTGTGTGTTTTCCCTTTTTTCGGAGTATTCGCTTCACAAGTTGTTTAGCATGTTTTGATCATAACAATTTGTGAGTTGCCAAAAGTGACTTTTCTTTCTCTGCATTTGTGCAACCAAGATCTCATTTTGTAATTGACCCTAGATATATACCAAAATCCAACCTGCTATGGCACTGTCTTTTCTAAGCAAGTAAGCAATGGGCAGCGTTCAATGACCATTCAATACGCCTAGGCCGCCGTTGTGGTTGCCAATGAAGGTCTTGATTATGCAGGATCATGTGTTGCAGAGGACAGCTCTCTTTTGAGGAAAGCAAAAAAAAAAAATTTTACGCTATCAACAAGTAGGCATCCTGCTCAGGGCTCTTGACCTTATATTTGGTCGCATGTGATCCGATAAAACGTCTCCATCTTCTTGTCCAAGACACACTGATCACACAATCATCCCGATTCTCTCAGACAATACCCTAGCCTAAGATTGCACAACAGTCATGAACCGAGCAGTCCTATGGACTCTTGTTCACAATCTTGCACCTTACTTGCTGTTGCTTTGGGTACTACCTATCCAAAATATTCTGCAGCCTTGTACAGAGGGATTAAAGTCCTACAAGCAGGGTCATCCTGGATTAAAGACAAACTAGATATGTCTGGCGGACATTAAACTGTTCTACTAAGTGTTATGATTTGCGTTTTGTTACAATGAACTTTGTGTATATGCATGAATACTGATATTCTTATGATCCATTTAGGTGAGCAGACAACTGGCCATTGAGCATTTGTAGGAACTCTAGTTTCATATTTATTTGCCTGTGTAACATGCTGGTGAACACCCAAAATCACATCATGAAAAGTAGCCTCACCAAACCTTATCAAATGACCAATGCACTAGCAGGATGCAGCAGGCTCCCACCAATAAAGGCAGAGGCAGCACAGGTGCCCTCCACTGATGAAAACAGCCACCTTATCACTAAAATAGCGATGATCAAGGTTTTAGCTGCCTAGTGGAAAAAAGCACACAGTTAGGACTTGCTTAAGACATAAGTCACACAGGAAAGTGCGATGCACAGTGTCTGGATAGCAGCCTATTTATAACGCCTATAATAAGTCATTTAACCGTGCATGCGCCTTCCTCGGGGTCAGACAGTTTCTGCGCAAGATCTCTGGCAAGGGAGGCCGGTGGCTCAGACAATTAACCTGTCATTCGGTGACCTGAGGGAGGCCAAGCTACCTGCACTTATGGCTCGTATGCATAGAAATTGGGAAAGCAATTACTCAGGAATGGAGTTGGAGAGAAAAAAACAAGGTACCAAATTAATCTGCATTAAGCCAGGTGCAGACAACCATTTCATATATCCTAGAAAATCGGTCTGATAATGCTAATCTGATCCGAGTGGGATCATGTGCCCTTTTTTTTTTTTTTTTTTTTTTAAGGCTGCATGCACAGTCTGTAAGAGTTTAAAAGAAATCTGCATTTAATTGTACAAGTAAAATAAATGTGACTTCATTATATCCGGGGTGGTGGGGGAAACACAGCTCTTACATTAGTGGAAACGTTCAAAACCCAAGAACAAAGCTAAATGATCAAATACCCTGCAGTAAATAAACAGCAATGGTGCATGAAAATAATATGAAGGGTACTTAGTTGATATATTTTTGATGATTAAAAAAATGTAAAAGCCATCCCACCATGTCACAGTGACCCTATCGGTTAATAGTAAAACTTTACCATGTGTCTGACTTACCGTAATGTAAGGGCTGCGAAGTACGAGACACCCCCAACTAATGGACTCTGAGCAGTAAGGGGCTTTCTAAGGCCTGTTTCACACATCAGTTTTTTTTTGTCAGTTAAAATCCGCCAAAATGGCGGAAAGCGGATCCGTTGTTAACTGATGTGAACGGATGCCACCGGACCGTTTTTTTTGTTTTTTTTTGACGGTTTTGTCAAATGAAGAATTTTAAAGGAACCGCTGCCTGGGAAGGAGAGAGAGAGAGAGAGAGATATTTCATGGTTAAATTTCCGCCTGACTTCATTCCTCCGGGCATGCGCACTAGAAAAATGCGGATCCTGCAGCACAAAAAACGTTACATGGTCCGTCCAGGCTTCTCGGCGGATGCAAAAAATTGACGGATCCGCAAAAAAACAGATCCAACGGATGGCCATCCGTCAAGATCCGCCGGTAATGCAAATCAATGGGGGGAAAAAAATGGATCCGCCAAAAATGGCGGATCCGTTTTTTTGCAAAAACTGCAGATTTTGACTGATGGTCAAAAACGGAAGTGTGAAACGGGCCTAAACGTGATGTCCAGCTCAAAGAAAATGGAGACCATACCCCTATCTGCACAGCATGCAGAAACTGAAATGTAAGTTGGTGGACATGTTCACTCTGACCACTAAACAAACAAAACCGAAGAGTTGGGCTTTGTCTATTTTAGTGGCCAGTGAGGACATGCACTTACATGCTGCAGGCACACCAACTTACATTCCAGTTCAGAAAGGAAGCTAAAGCCACTTCAAACAAATCTTTTATTAATATACAAAAAACCTTGAAATAAAGGGGACGCACATGCAGAGAATGCTATGCTAAACAATCTTTCCCAAAGGGGACTGAACTGGTTAGATAATGCTTAGACTATGAAGTTTATATGCATCCAAATCAGAGAACCTAATCCTAGACTATACTGTATATATTATCATATATATATATATATATATATATATATATATAATTTTCCATGAGGCACAATAAGTAAAGGGCCTAATTATAGTCATACTACATATTTGAACACTTCTAGTACATTTTATATGCCACATGGCTAGAGTGCGTGCAGTATTGGGGGTTAAGCAGTAAGGCAGTGGTAAAATTCACAAAATATCTCCATTAATCAAGGTACAACCCAATGAGTAATTACCATAATTAGCTCAAATCCAAGAGTAACAGGGCTGTGCAAAAAAAGTGCATAAAATAGTTCACTGAGAATACTGCGTGCAACATTGCCATAATGGTCAATTACACTGACATGCTAATGAATCAAGCCACAATGAATGTATACATAAAGAGAAGGAGCAAATGCAACCTGAGAGCATAGCAAAAGGCCCCAACGTGCGTTTTGCGTCTAGCTTTTTCTCGGGGGATTAGTGTCACTAATGTCGCTCAGGTCGTATTTGCGCTGTGTCAGTGTAGTTGAACATGTCAGCTGTGCGTATGCCGTACTCCCATTGCACTATTTTATTCCATTTTTTTTTTTTTTTTTTGCTCACCACTTTTACTCTTGGATTTGAGGTAATTTGTCAATTATTCATTGTGTTGCACCTTGCTTAATGGTATTATATATTTTATATTATATATTTAGTGACTCTACCACTGCCGTACTGCTTAACCCCCATACTGCATGCACTTTAGCTATGTGGCATATAAAATGTACTCATTGTTGAAATATGTAGTATGACTATATTTAATTAGGCCCTTTACTGTCAAATGGCTGTTATAAGTACGGTACTTTCCAGCCATCTGAGTAATGAATATTTATACTGTCTTAAATTAGTGCCTCTCTGATTTGGATCTATACAAACTTTAAGGTTCTAAGCGTTTTGTTTTTTCTTACTAGCTCAGTCCTCTTCAGGAAAGGTTGTTTTGGCATAGCTTGTGAGTATAGCATTCTCTGCATGTGATTCCCTTTTTTCTCAAGTCTTGCGTATTGTATTTTTATATATTAATAAAAGATTTGTTTGATTTTGAAGTGGCTTCGGCTTCCTTTCTTCATAGGTTTACTTAATTTTTGGAAGTGCCAAAAATGGGTGTTTTTTCCATTGCAGTTCATAGTTCTTGCCTGAATGTTAAGGATGCTTGCTGCTTGTATTTGGAAAGGGAACAACATGCTACACCATATTAAAAGGACTTTAGGGCATGCACACATTGCTTTCATTTTCTACAGCAGAGCACATCAAAAGAAAAACGATCACTATATAAGTTTGTATGTGCCGATTGCTGTTGCATACCTTGTAACTTGAAGAAAAGCGCAGCTTTTTCCGCACGTGGGAAGAAGGGCCTGGTGTGGTGTATCTGCAAATTTGCTAATTGTGTTGTTGGAAAGTTTTGGGATAATAAATGCCCTGCTGTGAGGGGCTGTGGCTGCAGTGGTTGGTGTTGGAGGGATGTCCCTTTGTTAGCCAGCAATTAGGCGGTCTTGTTCTGCACCCTGTGTCCATTGTGCGGCTGCCTGAGCCTACTCCCCGGCTTATAGGAGCAGATGTTGAGCTGGAGTTAAACACACCGCATAATCGTTGTTGGCAAGCTTGTCATGTAAATGAGTACACTGATTCTGGCAGATTTGCACAGTTAGAGTGGCTGCATGCCAATTCTCCGCTACCACGTGTCCCGGCTAGAGGTAAACACTGCTTACACATCTGTATGCCGTCATGCCGCATGTCTAGAGAATCTTTGTGACGAAGATCTTCCATTCTCTTAGAATTGGGACCTCACGAGAGTTGTACGCCCTGCGGGTTTATTATCCCGGCTGACAAATGCTGGAACTGGTCCAAAAAACGTCTGACTCATTCATGCAGCCTGACGCTTTAATTTCCTCCTAGCAGCAGGTGTTAGGAGCCGTACGCTTTTAGCTACGGAATCCCTGTTCTTTTCCTGAGAGATTTTTCGGTGAGGGTTTTTTCCAATTTGTTAAGCAGATTTATGGTGCCATCTGTACAAAACTGTTTCCATCCAGCATCATAGAGAAAATGAAATCTTCTAAGTTCCTTCTCATACAGGACTTCAATTTGTCTTTCTACAGACGAAAGGAAACCACAGTCTTGGGCTACATTCCCACGATGAGCATTTGGTGCGTTTTTGATGCAGAATTTCTGCACCTATAATTTAAATTATGTAAGTTTTGATTTGTTTTTTTTTTTTTTTGTTTTTTTTGTTTTAACATTCGTTTTTGATGCAGCGTTTTTTCTAGTCATGCTTTAAATGAATCTACTTTGTTTTTGCTTTTTTTTTTTTTTTTCTTGTTTTTTGCTTTGACAATACTTTTTGCTAAATTTTGGAGTGGATTATATGCATTTTTGATGCATTTCCACTGCGGAAATGCACTAAAAATGCATGTTTGTGTTTTGGGGGTGGTTTTAGACAGATTTTCCACATCTAATGTAAATCTATGGAGAAAATCTGCACAGAAGACTCGGCCTACCAGCAAGAGAAATTGACATGCTGCGAATCTGAAAAACTTATGTTGGGTGAGTTTACACAAGAGTTACCAATAAGCCCAGTGGCCAGGAGACTTCTATAAATTCTATCCACTAAAACCGCAAGATGCTGCGCCGCATTTTTGACACAGAAAAGATACTCAGCGTCACACGCTCAAAACTCATCGTGGCAACGTAGCCTTGGGGTGCTTTCACATTGCATTCAGGCTTCTGTCCTAGTCCCCCACATAACGGAATATAGACGTTTGCGCCGACTGTGCCATAGACTATAATGGTTCCGTCAAAGCGCATGTGTGCAACGCCATGCATAACTTTTGAGTGTGTATGCCTACTGGAGGCGGACACTCTGACTTGGTAGACTACGTCTCAATGTTCGCGTCCAGTAGACTTGTACGCCCAAAAACGATTGACTGCATTGCGCACGTTCTCTCTGCTGGCATCGTTAGGTAGCCCATCGACACCTGCATCTGAATCCCGTTATGTGGGGGAGCCAGACATTAGCACTGAGTAAAAGAATGGATACCCGAATGCAATGTGAAAGCACCCTTAGATAGGCTGTAATCATATGAAACATTACTGCTAGTTGCAAGTGTCCCAAGACTGGTTATCTAAAGTGTATGGGCACCTTCAGTCTTAATAAACCTTTCACCCTGAAGATTTGCTTTGTGAGTCTGTTGTACAACATTGACAGGAACTTATTTCTCCGAAATCTGATACATTACTGCTCCAAAACCAACAATCCATTCCTACTAGTATGTGTGCAAGTTTCTGTTCCATTACTGAGGGTGAGACTGTACAAATTGGAGTTAAGATACTTCTTAAAACTCAGTCATCCCATAGATTTCACCAATCACCAGTGTTCCTCTCTTTGCCTGGTAACTACATATAGAAAAATTAAATTTTGGTGCACATGTGAATGCAGATGGTCCTTTTTGATGGCAATTAGAAATGGCTTAACTGCTTTTATATTTTAGCAACATTTAAAAAAAAAAAAAAATTAAAAACCCATATAAAGTTTTGTAGTAAGATTGCTGGATTAAAGTGAACCTATCTGATTCACGCTGGCCAAACACTACAGCGTTACACAGAAAAATATGCCTGGCCGCAATCGAACCACGGTGTGGAGCACAATGAATGTGATATTTGCTGCATTTAAGTAAACCCATCATCCAATTCAGGATGCCTAAATCGTGGTTCTGCAAGCACAATTGCAGCTAGGTAGGTTTTTCTGTGTAAAGCTGTAGTGTTTGGGCAGCATAAATCAGATTGCTGCATTAAAGTGAACCTATCTGATTCATGCTGCCCAAACACTACAGCGTTACACGGAAAAACCTACCTGGCTGCAATTGTGCTTGCAGAACCACGATTTAGGCATCCTGAATTGGATGATGGGTTTACTTAAATGCAGCAAATATCACATTCATTGTGCTCCACACCGTGGTTCAATTGCAGCCAGGCATATTTTTCTGTGTAACGCTACTGTGTTTCAGAGCATAGGCTTCAAAGGTACAGATGGCGACCGTATCTGGAAACTAGCCTGGCCCAGCACCGTTCCCGTATGGCTCTTCCCAACACTGCTAAAGGTCTGACAAGTCTCTTCCCCTAGCAAGAAACCTGGCAATCACCTTCAGCAGCGCTGGATCTTCCAGACTGGGGCAGAGCTGAATTCATCTAATCTCTGGCTGTATCTTTAAAGCATGGACCATAACCAGGAACCCATAATCTGTGTTGTACGGCTGTCTGCTAGACCAGGTGTTAATGCACCAAGCTGTCAAAACGGTTATGACCAAGTTTCCAGATGGTGACTTTTGTGAGTAGTTCTGCACAGGAGAGCACTTCTGGCCTTGGTATAGGAGGATACCACCAGTCCAAGAAGGTACTTGAAGTTGGATGTGATATTGAGGTATGATATCTTAATGTGTGAACTCTCTAGATGTAATTGTATTGCCTCAGTGTGTTTTCAATAGGCTTTGTTTGTCATTATACTGACAATGGGGGCTATGTGTATCACAACTGGGGGGAAGCAGGACCTTTGTGTCACTATGAAGAGCACTCTGGAAGTGGCCTTCAGTCAGAGCCGAAATGTGGCTCTCCTGGTAAGAAAGGTTAAGGACCACTGCTTTTAAAATATATTTTCTCTGAAACACTGGAGTGTTTCACACTAAAATGTACCATGCTGCAATTGTGAAGTCAGGGTCTGAGTCATGTGGTTTGGACAACATGAATCCGATGACCGGTTCCCTTTTAAGGAACATGTTTTGAACACCTGCTTTTTTTTCTTATTCATGTTACATCCATGAACCATAATTAAAATCAGTGAAGTTTTTATCTGTATCGGTTGGACGATTCACATTTATAAGGAAAAGGTTGTCCATGCCATGGATCAAACTAAGCCTGTGTAATAGGTGAACTGGTTTTATCCCTCTGTCAGCTATGGTGTGTGGTTCTCACTATCATTCAGAGTACCCTCAGGGGTTAACTAGTGAATATAGCCTGGAGGGGTCCCCAAATATTAAAGCATAACCATTAATTATTAAAGAGACAAATATCACAAACAAACCAAATAAAGTGCTTGTGCAAACCAGTGTTCATTAAAAAATGGTTTGGTCTCACCACTGACGGACAAAAGATCCCGGCCTCCTTCCGGAAGTACCTTGCCGGGAGATGGATCCAAACAAGGGAAAGGGGGAATATATATGGGGAGAGAGATGTAAGTGGTATGTACTCCCTCTGTGTTTCTTCCCCAATGGTGGGGATTCATCAGGGGAGTTTATATAAAGATTTGGGAAGTAAGAAAAAACTAATCCAGTCCGTATTCAGCCCCATATCATTGGAGGTATCACTATAGGGTCTACTTGTGGCCTGTCCTTGTTAGGACAGGAGCAATACTGGGGCACGACAGGGGAAGTCTAGGAAACTAATACATACCACTTATGCCTCTCTCCCCATATATATATTCCCCTTTTCCCTTGTTTGGATCCATCTCCCGGCAAGGTACCTCCGGAAGGAGGCCGGGATCTTTTGTTCATCAACAGTGGTGAGACCAAACCATTTTGTAATGAGCACTGGTTTGCATGAGCACTTTATCTGGTTTGTTTGTGATATGTCATTTTAATTGATTAAAGGTTATGTTTTAATATTTGGGAACCCTCCAGGCTATATTCACTGGTTTTATCCCTGCACCCTAGAAAATTGGGATGTTGGCTGCAGTAAGCTGGCGTGTTTGACCACAAATGGTTTTAATGTGCAAGTTTGTTTCCTATGTATTTAGTAATCGTCTAGGCTTTCTGTTAATGTAGACAGTTTAGTGCTGCTTCTTCAGATCGGTCTGTCGACAGAAACATAGAATTCTGAAGCCCTCTCTAGCTGTTTTATGTCATGAAACCTGTTTTCTTCACTTCAACCTTATGTGGCTCAGTTTTCACTCTCCATATTTCTTTAATAGCTTTATGAGCTGGATGGTGACCCAAAAAGGAAAGAGTTTTTGGATGATTTGTTCAGTTTCATGCAAAAGCGAGGTAAGTGCTGTGCCCATGTTAAAGGTGTAGTAAATGGGTGCAATTCAGAGGTGGTGGTGGGGAGGTGCAGAAATTCCAGCTGGGGTCTGGTGTTTGATCAAATGGCCTCACCCACCTGGGAATGTGGCTTTCCAACCCCCCACCCGCTCCCCCACCCGCTTTCAGCCCTGAGGGGGATTTGGCTTTATCAACAAAGCAATTAGTGGAATATGCAGAGCTACTGGCAAGTGAGAAATGTATTTTTCCTTTTTTTTTATTTATTTTTTTCTCCCAGTTTTTTCCATGGCTTTGTTTTAACTTATATTTGTGTTCTGTTTTTTGTTGTATGTAATTTACTTTAAATATACGTCCCAGACAAAATCAGTGTGTGCGTGAACATAGACAGATGAATGGCCAAGTATGTAGGGAATATATCATTATCCATTTTCCTTGAATTTTCCCATACTTGAGATTCTGATTTCATACGTTTTTGTACATATCAGAGGAAACAGTTTTTATATACGAATAGTGCACGCACTTTTTTTTATCTGAATTATACAATATCGTCCTGTATCAAAATCTCCTATATTATCACTTTTTTTTTTTTTTCTAATAGTAAAAAAGAGTGATTTTAATACAACTGTATGCATGAGTTTCTGTAGCGAAAGGGGAGAGGTCTTGTGATCTATCTTCGACTATAATGGGTCTGCCCTTTCACTGGACACTGGCACAGAATATTGTGGCATTTTGCCTGGAGCGTCTTGCTGGTTCTGTGGCAGAGGCCTAGAATAAAGCTTAATATGTATGGTCATCTGCAGTTCATTGTTCTTACTCTCTGGTACGATTCTGTTTCTCCAAGTAAACTATATAAATTTTGGTTCCATTCATCTGAACGGGGTTGTTTTTAAGATGAAACGTTTGAGTGTTACACAGCAAAATCTACATTTGACTTCACCCTTAAAAGTTATAATTCCACCAGTTTTTATAGAACTGCTAAGTGTGGTTTGTTTATTAGGAACACCCGTGAACAGAATTCCAATAATGGCCAAGCAGGTTTTAGACTTGTACATGTTGTATGTCTTGGTGACTGAGAAGGGAGGACTGGTGGAAGTCATCAATAAGAAGCTGTGGCGAGAGATCACCAAAGGCCTGAATCTGCCAACATCGATCACCAGTGCAGCCTTTACTCTGCGCACTCAGTAAGTAGTATGTGTTCAAAACAATGATGAATGGCCATTTTTACACTGGCAAATGGTGTATGCTGTGGAACTTGCTCTAGTGCCATGAGTCCTTCATTGTGCTGATTTGCGAGAGTTCTGATAGGAGGATCACCACTGATCATAAACCATATGGGCCAAATTTAAGACCTAAAAATCCTCTGAGTTAGCTAATTGGTTATAGTTAAGCCATTTTTAAATTAAAAATGTCTTCCTGTCTCTGCAAAAGTAGGCTGCAACTATATTATTCATCTTTGCAGATACATGAAGTATTTATACCCCTATGAATGTGAGAAGAGATGCCTTAGCAATCCTAATGAACTTCAGGCTGCTATTGACAGTAACCGACGAGAGGGGCGCAGACAGAGCTTTGGGGGCTCCCTCTTCACATATTCTCCAAGTGGAGCTCCAAATATGCTTTCTCCACCAAAGATTCAGATGCCTGCCATGGTGTTAGCAGGAGCTGCTACCAATGGCAGCCCCCTAACCTCCATACAGAAGATAAAGAAGGGTGAGTGTGCATAGGAATGTTTGACCCCGTCAAGTGATAAATCTGTAACAATTGGCATGATGACTTTTTTATAAAACAGGATTGTGCTTAGAATTCTTTTCCTTTTTATTTTTTTTTTTCTTTCCAGAAGAGGACTCTCCACTGTCTTTGACTGTGCCACCACGGATTCCAGTCACATTGGCTGGGCACTCTGTGGTGGCAGCTCAGGTGGCTGCACAAGCTGCTGCTCTGGAACAGCTACGAGAAAAACTGGAGTCAGGAGAGCCCCCTGAGAAAAAGTTGGCGCTAGGAACTGAAGAGCAACAACGCTTGGTGCAGCGAGCTATCCAGCAAAACCTTTTGGCAATGACCACACAGTTTCCCATGAATATCCGCATTAACAGCCAAGGTAGTTTACTATGTAGATTAGGAGACTGAAATTTAAATGGGCTTTGACATAAGACTTGACAACTATGATTGTGTACAATGGCGATCAATTCTAAAGTACCGTATTTTTCGGACTATTAAGACGCACATAGGTTTCAGAAGATGAAATTTGAAAGAAATCGAAGCATAAAATGTCATGATGTAATGTTAATGAGGGGGGGTGCTGACTGCTATACAGGTAATGTCCCACAATACTGTACTAATTTCCTCCATCCTGATATGTATGTTCCCCTCCAGGCACCCATCCTGGTATACATGTCCCTCATGTCACCTGTCTCTATCTGGAGTTGGTTTTGTGTTAGTCCTATTCTAAGTACTTGTGTTTTGTCCCATAATTTACAGCGTACGTTTTGGTGTTAATCATCTGTTTAGAATACTTGCCCAGTGCATCATTGCATTGGGCCTCATTTAAAAACTATTAATGGGAGTGATTATAGCTGTTGTGAAGTGCTGCATGCGTGGATAATAGCATAAACATGGAGGGAGTCAAAGCGTGTAAGTAGTCTTTTGTTTTTTGTTTTTTTTTTAGTAAAAAACCTGTTTTTACATGCCATCTTAAAGGTTTTTTTTCTTCAGGCACGCACTGCTTCTAGTCCCCAGCTTCCTTCTTTTCTGGAGACTTTGGTTTCCTGCAGATTATCAGTTCAGTCGAGCAGCATGTTCTTGCCGCTTTTTCCAGCTTGGTGCGCTTTCATTCTGCTAGCAGAGGAAGCTTTGCCTCCACAGCCACCCTGAAGCTGGCCGACAGGCTGTAAAGCAGAGCTTGCATGCTCCTTACCATGGCAGTCAGCCAGGCTATGCCCACAGGCTGTAAAGCAGAGCTTGCATGCTCCTTACCATGGCAGTCAGCCAGGCTATGCCCACAGGCTGTAAAGCAGAGCTTGCATGCTCCTTACCATGGCAGTCAGCCAGGCTATGCCCACAGGCTGTAAAGCAGAGCTTGCATGCTCCTTACCATGGCAGTCAGCCAGGCTATGCCCACAGGCTGTAAAGCAGAGCTTGCATGCTCCTTACCATGGCAGTCAGCCAGGCTATGCCCACAGGCTGTAAAGCAGAGCTTGCATGCTCCTTACCATGGCAGTCAGCCAGGCTATGCCCACAGGGTGCCAGTACGCTAGGCAGCAAGATGTACACAATAGAATAAAAAAATCGCCCCCCTTTCTTGAGAACGGAGAGGATTTTCAATAACGGGTAAACTGCAAAGTTGCTTGTTTTTACAAACCTTTTATTTACTTGACCCAAAGATCCCTTTATTAATCTGGGGGGCTGGTTTAAGCTTTTTTTTGTTTTGTAGCACCTATGTTTAAGGGGGAATGTCTCTCGTCGTAGAGTGCAGTTTTCATCTGGGAAGCTGAATATGCACTGATGAGTGGCAAACCTTCTGAAACACCTGTCAAATTTGGCGTTTATCCAAAGTTGCATGGCAAGGCTAGTTGAAGAAGCCGAAAAAGTGACATACATAAATCACGTGTTTGAGGGAAAACAGACAGTGAAAGTGTGCAGACATCCACACACACACACACACACACACACACACACACACTGAAATCTGCATGCAGTATATATGAATTGTTTCTGGAGGTGGGACTAAATATCTTCTTGTACATGTTTCCATCTTCTTTTTTTCAGCTGAAGGTAGACAGGAGTCTGCTGTTAACCTTACTACCAATGGCACTAACAGTATTAGCATGTCTGTGGAGCTGAATGGAATCGTATATACTGGTAAGTGGTGTGTGGTTTTGTTTGTTTTTTTTGATGCATGTAGGTGTTTCCTATTCCTGAACATTTTGCTTCTATTGGCCATATCCTCTCAATTGAGGAATGCTTTATCGGTCTCAGAGGGCTAAGAATAGTGTAGCTCATGAGACTAGAATTGAAATGGATTTCCAGACTTGACATTTTGACCCCTGAATGGTATAAATTATGAGTTTTAAATTGGGGGGCCCTCTTTTGATATACTTGGGCGTTTTTTTTTTAATCGGTTGTATAACATGGGCCTCGGTACAGGTTTAAATGAGCATGTGTTGTGCAGTCTTTATATGGTCTTGGGCGGAGGGCCATTTTGTACCCCACTGTTCTACCTCCCAAAATGCCCTGTGACGAAAACAATCATGTTTGGTGACTTGGTCTCATCATATAGTTGTCTGTCCATTATTTATGGATATAAACTACTTGGGAGGGTTTGAATGTGTGTGTGTGTATGCACTAGTGGCCTTTGTGAACACTTGCACACGGTCAGTATTTTACCTCAGTATGTGTAAGCCAAAACCAGGAGTGGGTGATAAATACAGAAGTGGTAACCTATTTATATTATTGTTCCTCTCCTGGTTTTGGCTTACAAATACTGAGGTAAAAAAAACTGACCAAATACTGAAAGTGTAAATAATGTGCACCACTTCTAAAATTTTCATTAATATATGTTGACTCTGTATGTCAGCCCTTTGTAACATGATAAGCTCTTAATAAGGCTTGGTTTATTTGTATGCTCTGCTGACACTAAATATGTTGGGATGTCGATCAATCTTTTCGAGAAAAATGCTCAATTTGTTTACATTTTAGGCGGTTACTATAGTGTTGCCGTGGTGAATTGAGGGGGTGAACAGTGTTGATGTGGACCTCCCCAAGTCATGTGATTTGGGAAAGCAGGAAGTATACTTTTATTGCCTGGCAGCCGTTCTTTCCTAAGCGACTGCACTTAAGCTTTTCTGCCTGTTATGTTATCCTGCCATTATATATTCTATTACATAAGTGACCTTTTTAACACTCATGTTTTATATTCTGTCAGTATATGCATGTGACTGACTTCGCAAATGCGACCCTGATGTAATGGAAGCATTGGCATAACTGATCATGTGTTACCTTTTAAAGGGGTTATCCACTACTAGGACAACTCCTTCTTAAACGAAATGTTTGGCCCCGATAAAATATAGTCTGTACTCTCCTCCCGTGCCGGCTCTGTTCCAGCGGTGTCAGCAGTTGTGATCCCTGGGCCGTGATGCGGTGTTGTGACACGTGACGCCGGCGCCCAAACCTTCAGACGATCTGAAAATGAAGTCCGGAGTCAGGTGTAGCCGGTGCTTCCTCTTCTTGTTCAGTTTGTCAGAAGGCGGAGAGAGTGGCGCCATCGCTGATTGGGTGCCGGCGTCACGTGTCACAGCACTACATCACAGCCCCGGGGAGAGCGAGTACAAACCCTGCAGGAACAGCGCGGGAAATGAGTATAGGTTTTATTTGATCGGGGCCGAACATTTAGTTTAAGAAGGGGATTGTCCTAGTAGTGGACAGCCCCTTTAAGACCAATATCTTGCAGACTGTCCTTGCACTTTAACACCTTAAGAACTTGGTAATTTTTCATTTTTGTGTTTTTACCCCTTCAGCGTCACTGTAAACAAAAATCTAGTCAATACCAAAACTGTTTTGGAAAACTGAAAGGAAGTGAAACAAAAATTATATTTTAAATGTTAAAAAGATAATTGCATTAACTCAGTTTAGCTTATTACATAAGCAGGAAAAATCCCTTTTGGTAGACCATATATTTACAAGTGAGCTGCTTCCTTAAAGGGATTTTTCAAAATGACAATTTTAACCCCTTAGTGACAGACAATTTTGTACTTACTGACCAAGCCAATTTTTACAATTGTGACCAGTGTCACTTTGAGAATCTTAATTTTTGTGCCCTTAACCCCTTTCTGACCTTTCACGTACTATTCTGTCCATGTACCCTGGGCCTCTAGGACCATGGACGGAAGAGTACGTCATGAGCGATCAGCCGCCCTCACGGGGGGGAGGGGGAGCGCAGCTGATAGCGGCCGGGTGTCAGCTGATTCTCACAGCTGACACCCGGCACTAAGTGGCAGCACTTTTAACACCTGGAACACAGCGATCAAACATGATTGCTGCGTTCCCGGAGCCGGCAGAGGGGCTGTGAGCTCTGACAGCCCATCTGCCTTTGGATCGGAGACCCCGCAGCATAACAGAGAATACCCAAACTTGACACCATTCTAAAAACTGCACCCCTCAAGGTGCACATAACCACATTCAAGACGTTTCAGATGCTTCACGAGAACTAAAGCAATGTGGAAGGAAGAAATGAACATTTTATTTTGGAACCAAATTTTTTTGTTTTCACAAGGTTATCAGGAGAAAATGGACCACAAAATTTGTTGTGTAATTTCTCCTGAGTACGCCAATACCCTGTTTGTGGGGGAAAGCCACTGTTTGCGTGCATGGCAGGGCTCAGAAGGGAGCACTGTTTGACTTTTTGAAAGCAAAATTTGCTGGAATCAAAGGTGGGCGCCATATTGCGTTTGGAGACCCCTTGATGTACCTAAACAGTGGAAACCCCCCAAATCTAACCGTAACACGGCTCCAATTGTAACCCTAGCACAGCCCTAATCCAATGGAAAAAAAAAATACATTTTTAACTTTATTTTTACATAACTAAGGCTGGTTTCACATTCGCGCTTTTTAAGCGCACACACGGCCGGGGATAGCTCCGCCCCCGAGCCGGCTCTCTGCCCGGCGTGCCCGCCCCTTCCTTGTAGCGCCGCCTCCTAGCGCACAGCGGCGCCTGCGATCGGCGCACCCTATCTTTGGCATAGGGTGCGCAGGCCGTGCGCTAGTTGCGCTTTGACCTGCGCTGCGCACTTTTGACGGTGCGCCGTGCGCGCCAAAATCCGAAAAGTTTGATTTTGGCGCGCACGGCGCACCGTCAAAAGTGCGCAGCGCAGGTTAAAGCGCAACTAGCGCACGGCCTGCGCACGATCTGCGCACCCTATGCTAAAGATAGGGTGCGCCGATCGCAGGCGCCGCTGTGCGCTAGGAGGCGGCGCTACAAGGAAGGGGCGGGCACGCCGGGCAGAGAGCCGGCTCGGGGGCGGAGCTACCCCCGGCCGTGCGTGCGCTTAAAAAGCGCGAATGTGAAACCAGCCTAAGGGGGTGGGTTTATGTAAAGGGGTGTTTTTTTCTTATTGGTGCCAGCCGACAGATCTCGGCTGCCATTTACTTTCCGGAAGAAGACACCGGGGAGTGCCGGAGGGCTCGGAGGACCCCATTTCTCTCATCTTTTGTGCTAGATCATATCAGAGGAGAGAGAAATAAATGGGCAATCTGACTTTTGTGGTCGCTGTTATAAAGTGAATAACAGTGATCGCAACACTGGGGACGGTAAAAACCCACCCAAATCAGGTAGCCGAGACCCTGGAAATTTTCTGACGCCATTAAAAAGTGACGCTGAGGAATAAGTACCCTTATCTGGGCCGTTAAAAGGTGTATCCGAGGTCGTTAAGTGGTTAATCAATAGCTATTGGAATAATAATAATTTCCACAATTAGATGTGTTTTAAATAAAATGTTCCTGTGATGAAATAATGTTATAAATGTGCCCCTGCTGTGTACTGTGTAAAGGCCGTGTCTCACCGTGCAAGGACATGGGCTGATCATATCACATCTCCTGGGCAGGAGAGGATGCAAAAGGGGAGGATTATGTGGTGGTGTAGGATAGAACTGATGGGAGGGATTTTGTTTTAAAATGTCATCTCTTTATATTTTGTTCTAGGTGTCTTATTTGCTCAACCTCCTACCTCAACATCTGGAATCGTCAAAGGAAATGTCACCAGGACTGCAAGTGTGGGAGGGACCAGTAGTAGCACATCGCTGGCCCCATCGTCTGCAACGCAGGCTCCCGTTTCAAACAGTTCTTCACCCTGACGTTTCCGCCAAATTCAGTACAGCTGGAGCCAAAAAAAGAAAAGAGGGAAAAAAAGAAAAAAAAAATCACTTAATGTTTCACACACTCAGGTTTATTACTCCTTGTCTGTGAGAACCTCTGGAATGCATTGCTGGGTGCAGATGGGGTTCTGGTTGAGCCAGTATAGGGTATAGAATTAGCTTACCCTTTACCCTCTGTGAAAAAAATCCATATACCTCATTTATTGCACTGCAAATATAAATAGAAATATAATATTTTTTTTTTTTTATTCAAATACCTCCAAATACAAATAACCCCTCAATCTCAACTTTGCTCTCCAGAGAAGCCCACATACATTTTTTATTTTTTTAATGGCTACAAACAATGAAGATCTACGAAATGTAAAGAGGGTTTTGTGTACATGCCTTTTATCCAAGGAAGGACGAAAACGTAAACTTCTAAAGAAATCTATATAAATATATAAATATTGCTGTATTCCTGGTGCTGGACTTCTATGGGGCACAGGATATCAGCACGATGGGCCGGGATGTGCCCGCTGCTCCCTTCATAGGCTTGTGTTTAGTCTCACCCTTCACAATCTGGAATGTAATGGACAGGAGCAAGGGAATGCAGATTGCTGAATGTTTTTTGTTTCTTTCCCCTTTGTCCCCTTGGCTGCCTGATGTATCAGAGTTCAGGCTACATCTGTACTTCACGTAAACTCCACCATTCCATTGCCGCCCTCACCAACTCAATGTTTTTATACGGGTCATATCAATTGGCAAAAAAAAAAAAAAAATCAAAAGGCATACGATTGAAATGTTTTCCTGAACTTTCTTCTAGAACCTTTCCTGTGTTTGCTCTCTTATCTGGGTACATGCTGTGCCAGTATGTTACTCTTTTGTGGCTTCTGGTAATTTGATTGAAAACAGAAGCATATATATATATTTGCTTACATATAGATAAACAGAATACATTTTTTTTTTTACACAGATATAATGTATGCTATGCCACCGGACCATCTACTGCCAAGACTGTTAGATTAGGTGTCCGCCGTATAAGATGGCATTTGCAGTTCACCCTCAATGTCTTAATTGCCGCTTAGATGGCAGTGTTAATCTCTTGTAGTGTGATACTGTGTCCATTTTTTTTTTTTTTAACCCACTTTGATTTTATATTGTCATAATTACCTTTTTTCCCCCTCTTTCCTTATTTACCTTCTCTTTAAATGGGCTCAAATAGTTTTATTCAAGAGACGGAGCAGTAGTAGTGAAGGTTACAGAATATATGAAGACTTTTTCATGTCAGGAAGCAAACCTTGTTTTCTTAGCTTGCTCAGACCAGCTTAATTTTTTTTTTTTTTTTTTTTTAATATATAAATGCTAATATATAACAGACAAAACCATAAATGATGGCCCCCTATAGCGCCGTTTGTATCAAAAAGTGCCCTTACAATGGCCCCACATACCATTGCTGATTTAGGGCATTAGTCTCTCTACTTAATATATTGATTTTATACCTATGCCCCCTTTTCCTACAGTAGGCCTGTAGATGGATGTCCTGTACACTTTGGGGTTAACCCTCTGTGTTGATTACACTGCATTGACATTTTGCGATGTATTCCGAAATAATGGTTTTTATGAAAGTGATGCCTCTTATCTCCCAGGGTTGCTGATCAGCTAAAAAGACCTTGTGGGTTTGTCTTTTTGGCCAACAGCGGCTAGTTGGATAAAATAAAATTACTAGTTCCAACACCTGCCTCTATGGTGGTCCTCGCTGATCGTGCAGCAATTAACGCCTTTGCCCCCAGGCACTTTTCCGTTGTCTCATTTTTGGTCTTTCCTTGGATAGCAAACGTGTAGTTTTTTTGTTTTGTTTACGTGGTGGGGGGAAAAAAATTAAAAATTTTGTAAAAAAATTTTTGACGTTTTTTGAGACCTGTAATGTGTTTAATTTTTCTCAGGATATGCAGCCTAATCCAACGTTTTTATTGATACCATTTTGAGGCAGATACAAGGTTTTGATCTCCTTTTGTTGCAGTGGCTTTAGGACATAATTCTGGCGTTTTTTGATTTTTTTTTTTTTTTTTTTTTTGTTTATGGCAGATTGTAATGACCCCGGGTTTTTACGACAGGCAATCTGCACACAGATGGAAGCATGGAACGCCACGCCACCCCTGCTGGCATGTGTTAAATGCCGCTGCGAGGGAAGAGGCGAGCTTGGTGTGCGAGCCTGCATCAAAGTCAGGGATACGACTTTTGATTTGCATATACGAGAAAAGTCACGAAGTGGTTTAAGTCACTGCCATCATTTTAAGATTGCTGCAGTCAATCACTAACTTCAGTGTTCACTTTTGCATGCAAACACAACCAGTGAGGTAGGTGATTGACAGCAACAATCATGTAAATGAAGGACATCATAGCTGTATAACTGGTGGACACTACTGCAGTTGGCAGTGTTGGAGTAGTGGGGGATTGCGTAGGTAAGGCTGGGTTCACATTTGCGGTTGTGTCTGCAGCGTTTCTGAAGCATACATCCGCATGCGTCGTGTTTTCCTATCTTTAACGTTGTGGACGCAGGTACATGCGTTTGTATGCGTTCGACCGCGTTTTCTTACGCATGCGTCGATTTGGGTTGTGCGGCTAATGCAACATGTTGCAATTTGCCGCCTCCAAACACATATGCGGAAGCTTGCGGAAGGAATGCGTCTAAACAACCCATTAGGCCTGTTTCACACTTCCGTTTTTGTGTCCGCCAAACGGATCCGTTTCCGTTTTTTTGACGGAAACTGATGCAAACGGATCCGTTTTTAAAAAAAACGGATCCGTTTTTTTGACGGATCCGCGGTAACCACTAATGGAAGTCTATGGGACAAAAAAACGGATCCTGCAAAAAAATGGCGGATCCGTTTTTTTACGGAAACCAACGGATTTTGACGGATTTGAAAAAACGGAAGTGTGAAACAGGCCTTAGTCTATGGGAACGCATGCGTATGCAAGCATATGCGTACGCTTTGCCTTTGCATACGCCAGAATTCAAATAAGGCGGCACGTCCATTCAGCGTGGCTTGTGTACATTAAGAAATTCGCCGGGAAAATGGCACTTGCCAATCGTCCGCAAACGCATGCATGCGTTTTTGCATGTGGTTGCGGACGATATGCTGCATACTCAACCGCAGATGTGAACCTATCCTAATTAATGGTGGTGTCATGTGCAGCAGTTGTAACACAGTTCTTAGATGTAGCATGAAGCTGAGCTTAGAAAGGTAACCCAACCCACACCGTAGCTTTCTATGTACATTGTCTATTGGCAGTGAGCTACTTATCAGAGGAGAGGGTGTTGGGCTAACAGGCGTGTGAGTTATAGTCAGAGCAGTGATAATATCCCTGAATTCAGTGTTTCAGCCCCTACATCATGCTGCCCTCAGATTACATGACTAAAACCTGCTGATATATTTCCTGTAAGTGGGACAATTTGTAGCCTCTATTTTAAGTCGATTAGTGTATCATACCAATTGTCTTTTTAAGGTAATGACTGGTAAAGTGTGTAACTTTTTTTTTTTTTTTTTAAAAGTACTATGACCATTGCCTGTAGAGCAATAGTATTGCAACTTTGGAGGTTAATTGTCACTTCTTATTAACCCATTTGACATACATTTAATGTTAGATCACCATCTTTGGCAATAATGCTCCTGGTCTTGGTAGTGATCAGATTAAGCTGATGCAAATACCTCCTCTCAAATAGCTTTATAGCCCAAAGTTAAGCTGGTCGTATACTTCTACATTTTTTGGCAGATCTGGCTGATTTTTGCCGTGGATGTTCCCAAGTGGTCCCATGAATGTCTGGCAGCCACTTACCGCCATATATCAATAATAATAATTTGTCTGTTGTGCAAAGCCAAAATATCTGTGGCCCAAAGAATTGTTGACTCAGGATAAGCCTGCGGTCACCTCCTACATGGCAGATGCCAATAGGATAAGATGGACCAGTCTAAAGAACATGAATTTCTTAAGCGCAATCTTGTAGGGCACAGTTTGCTGGGCCGGATATTGTTCCTTCTCCTCTCGCTGCTTTTCCCATCGTGCCCTGATTGGGTGGGGATAGATCGAATTTAGAAACAAATCTCTAATATATATATTGTTTGTATATACATGAAATGCACCACGTGAACTTTGGCAGAGCTGGATTATAACTCAGGGGATAGATTGTTTTTTGTTTTTTTCTGGCTCTGCCTCCTATGCCTGGGGACATGTGGGTTGTTTTGGTGATATAATTTTTTGTGTAATTCTCCTTTTGTCATCATGTGATTTTCTAGAGGTAGTGTTTGTTCTTCAGAAACACTGGCCCTTGCCCTCAGGGAAGAAGAGTTGTTTGCCTTATGTCTGCAGGACGTGGGGCTTCACTTCAACTTAACAAATTGTTGACGTATTTTATTTTCTACCCTTTCAACAACTTCAGTTGGAACCCCACAATATTTAGATACCTCAAAAATTCAAGGACAGGCTGGCAACACCTATTTTTCGTATGTACACCACATAATTGTAACTGCCCTGAATGACATGGTAGGAATGATCATGTAGCATGATCGCTTAATTTCCGGTGTCATAGTGGTAAAATAAACTCAAACTCTATGTCTGACAGCTTTGGTTTACTGACACTTCCACTGGTTACCTTCTCCTCCTCAGGGACCCTTATCGCCCTTCTGCATTGTAAGCCTTTCTCCATAATTGCTCTCCTCATTTTTGATGCACTAAAAGCCTTCTCTTTACAGCTTGCTGAACTACCGAGGTAATGCCCAATGGCTAAATATTGTCTGGGGTCGGTGGGACACCCCATACCTATCCTGTAATTTGGGACTTTTCTTTCTCGCTCTCTCTACATATATATTTTAATTTTTTTTTTATTTTAAGGGTTAGTAGATTATTTTAGCAATATTTGTGAAATATCTTTTATGTTTTCTTGCTTTTATGCAGAATTTTCTTTTTTTTTCTTCCTGTTTTTGGTCAATATCATTTCACCACCTTATCCTGTAGTCCTGTGAATTATATGCCCAGTTAAATGGAAGTAGTTGGTGTTTTATGGCGTGGGTTGGCAGTATTCCTTTGTTTTGTGTAAGACAGGGCTATAGAATTTAGTGGTGAAAAATAAAACAATAAAATGCAGATACATCATGTAAACCCTCCTATATCAGAGCAGATGGCAACTGGTCCCAACAGCTTGTTGATGCCTTTCTGGTGTAAATGGGGTTAAACTCAGGAATGTCACATCTCTACCTCAAAAGTCTGTGGGTTTAAATACTCGCATTGCTGGAATATATATTTCACAGGTTTTACTTTTTTTATTTTTATTTTCCTCAAATCCTTCAGGTATTAAAGCCTTGTGATTATAAATAGTCTAATGTATAAAAAAATTAAAAAAAAAAAAAAAACTGAAAGTTTACATTTTATAACATTATGCAGATTGTATTTAACTCCAGAATATTTAAAGAAAACAAACAGTTGTATCTCTGAGCTTGATGACATATTAAAAATATCTTTTAAAATTTTCATTTGCTTGGTGTTATATATTTTTTTTCTATATTTGATGTAAGTTCTGATCAGCTTCTACTAACCCTTATTGTTAACAATGGAGATGACAGGATCTCAGGGTGCCAAAGGCAGGAATTTTAGAATACAAGAGGCATGGTTTTGATAACCGCTCAGACTCATTACAGCTAATGGATGGACAGCAGTTTGTCATCTTCACCGTACCAGCCTTCTAACTATACACTCTGCCACTCCACATTTATTCTTTTGACTTGGCAACTTAACCTCTACAGTGGGCAAAAAATGGTATACACAACCCTGTTAACATGCTAGTTTTTTTTTTTCCCCACCCATGTCCAAAAAAAATCATACCAGGAATAATTTCAGAACTTTTACCAACTTTACCGCCATGCCCCCCCCAGCCTGTTTGCACCTTCACGACCAGGCCAAATTTCATAATTCCGACCAGTTTCCCTTTGTGGTAATAACTCTGCGACGCTTCAACAGATCCTACTGATTCTGAGATTTTTTTTTTTTTTGCGACATACCGTACTTCATGATAGTGGTAAAATGTATTCTATATGGCTTGCGTTTATTTGTGAAAAAAATAAATTTGACATTTTAGTGACCACATTACATTTGAAGTGACTTTGAGGGGTCTGTATGTCTGAAAATAACCAAAAGTAACACCATTCTCAAAACTGCACCCCTCAAGGTGCTCATAAACACATTCAATAAGTTTTATTAACCGTTCAGATGGTTCACAGGAATTTTTGGAATGTGGAAGGAAGAAATTGTAAACTTGTCACAATTTTACACTTGGACCCAAAAAAAATTTATTTACGCAAGGGTATGCAGATACCCAATATGTGGAGGAAAACTACTATTTGAGATCATGGCAGGGCTTTGACGATAAATGGTGCCATTTGACTTTTTGAATCCAAGATTTGCTGGAATAATTACTCGATGCCATGTTGCATTTGGAGAGCCCCTGATGTGCTTAAACAGTGGAACCCCCCACTAGTGAGCCCTTTTTAGAAACTAGACCCCTCAAGGAACTTTCCTAGATGTGTGGTGAGCCCCTTGAGCCACCAGGTGATCAGACATTTATATTGTTGAGTTGTGAAAAGAAGTCATTTTTCCCACAAAAATGTCTTTTGGCACCAAATTTTGCATTTTCACAAGAGTAGCAGGAGAAAGTGAACACCAAAATTTTTATTGTGCAATTTCTCCTGTGTATGCGGATACACCATATTAGGAGTAAAACTGGGCACACGGCAGGCCTCTGAAAGGAAGAAGTGACGTTTTGGAGCGCAAACTTTGATGAAATGGGCTGCGTATTTCATGTTTGAAGTGCCTCTGATTTCCCTAATCAGTGGAAACCCCCAACAAGTGTCCCCATCTTGGAAACTAGACCCCTCAAGGAATGTATCTAGATGTGTGGTGAACACCTTGTACACCCAGGTGGATTTCAAGAGTAACAGGACAATATGGACCCCAAAAAATTGTGCAATTTCTCTTGTCCCCAGATGTCCCATGTGTTCAAAAACTACTTTTGAGGTACAGTGCAAAGGTCAGAAGGGATGAAGTGCCATATTGTAGTTCAAATTTTTTTTGACTGGTTTGAGGGTGCCATGTTACATTGGCAGAGCCCCTGAGGTTCCAGAACAGCAGAACACCCTCCACCCCATAAGTGACCCCAATTTACAAACTACACTTCTCAGTGTTCTCAATGAATTCATCTAAGGGTACAGTAATAACATTGACACGACAGGTGTCACAGAAATTTATACCATTGGACAGTGAACAAAAATAATTGCGTTTTTACCACCAGAATTCAGTTTTAGCCCTAGAGTTTACATATTCACAAGGGTAAATGGGCAAACATGGCACCAAAAAGTGCACTATAACTTCTGGTGGCTGTACAGTGCTGCTTAGCCATACAGCGAGACTTGTGTGATGGCGTGCCATTTACTTCCTGGAGTGCAGATTTTCCTAGAATAGTTTGTGGACTCCATATACACAGCCCGTAAGTGCCAGAAAAGCAGAATCCCCCCTCAAATGACCACATTTTGGAAATTATCTACAGGTACAGTGAGTATTTTCCCTTCACCCATGACAGCACCACATGAGAGAGGGATCCGCCCCGCCAGGACAGGAACCTACTGAGACATAAGGGGCGGCACCTCTCCCCCGCTTCAGTTGGGTTCCTGTCCTGGAAGGAATCCCACTGTGGCGGTGCCTGTCATGGGCGAAGAGAAAGAAGACCCAGGCCCGTCCCGGCGCGGGAAGAACAGGTAGCTTACCTGTAGCGCCGGCCGTCGGGTCCTGGAAGCGCAGTCCCCGGGGTCCCTGGGGCTCCGGGTTCGTGCGGGCGTGGATGGGATCCCGGTGGCTCCGGGAAGCCCCCACCGCGCCGCCCTCCCCTCGCGCACGCCGCATCTCGATCCCCGTGGCAGGGGAGAGACGCTGGCGTCTTCCGGCCGCTGACGTCAGCGGCGCTTGGAATGCTGGGTGCGCCGGCTGACGTCAGCAGAAGGCGACGGTGTAATGGCGCCGGGTGCGACGCCGGCCGGCTTTCTGAAGCGCTGGGCCGGCGGTCGCAGGGGGGAGGGGAGGAAGACGCTCACCAGGCGGAGGCATGCAAATTAAAAGGGGAAGACAGCGGTAGATCGGCGGTGCAAGATGGAGTCCGAGCAGGAACGTTCAGCGTCCCTGCCTCCCTCACAGCCCTCTGGCAGAAAGCATGGAAGCCATTCAAGCAGCAGTCGCCCCAGCCGCAGGTCGGGGCACTCCTCAAGGTCCAAAGAGCGCGGGTCAGGTGCTCCGACGCAGCCTCCAAATCCGGTACCCTTGATTACGGGTGGTGAGTGATCTTCGTGAATGTCAGCAGTATATTAATAGGGGGTTTTTCTATTGTATGCTTCACCCTGTAGGAAAGGCCCAGAAAAGCAGGAAGCAAGAAGAACAATAGGGATTGTGCTATATGTAAATCTCCCCTAGCAAGAGACTGGCAAAAAGATCTCTGTGCTTCGTGCATTCAGCGAACTATGGCGGAGGAAGCGCCTAGTTTCGCAGCCAATCTAATATCTGCCCTCAGGTTAGAAATGGAAGGCTCAATTAAGTCCTTATTGAAAAAAGGGAAAAAAAGCAGGAAGGATTTCCCTAGTTCCCCCTCAGATTCCGCATCAGTATCATCTCAGGCGGAAAAATCATCCTCCTCAGACTCCTCAGATAGTGACACAGGGGGTAAGCCATGTTTCCCTGTAGAAGATACAGATGCCCTCCTAAAGGCCATTAGAACCACAATGGGCCTACAGGAAGAAAGGGCGGCCAAAACCCTAGAGGACGTCATGTTTGGGGGGCTTCAGGAGAGGAAAAAACGAACCTTTCCAGTAAACGCGAAAATCCAGGGGCTTATTGAGAAGGAGTGGAAAAAGCCTGAAAAATCGGGGGCCCTTCCATCCGCTTCTAAGAGGCGATACCCCTTTGAATACAAGGATACGGAAATATGGGACAAAGTCCCAAAAATAGATGCAGCGGTGTCCAGGTCTTCCAAAAGGTCGGCCCTGCCCTTGGAAGACGCAGGGGTTCTTAGAGACCCGCTAGACAAAAAAGCGGACTCATATTTGAGGCACGCATGGGAAGCAACAGCAGGAGGTCTTAAGCCGGCGATAGCGGGCACCTGCACGGCACGCTCCCTCATGATCTGGCTGCAGCAGTTAGAAGAGAAGCTGGCGTCAAGGGTCCCAAGAGAGAAGATCTTATCAGACATGTATCTCTTGCACGGGGCAGCGGCTTTTCTGGCAGATACCTCGGCGGACTCTATGCGATTAACAGCCAGAGCAGCGTCACTATCAAATGCTGCTAGACGCGCGTTATGGCTTAAAGGCTGTCCGGGTGACCTTCAGTCCAAGGCCAAATTGTGCTCTCTCCCCTGCGATGGCCGATTCCTGTTCGGCAAAAACTTGGACGATATTCTGGAGAAAGCAGGCGATAAGAAAAAAGGCTTCCCCAGATTCCCTATGGATCAGAGGAGACAGCCCTTTCGGAGGGGAAGATTCAATAGAGGACGTCCTCCCGCTGACAGGAGAAGATGGGAGGATAAAAAGAAGAAAGAATCAGGGTTTATGTTTGGTGGAGGCACCTCCACCTCCAAAAAGTCACCACAGTGACGCCAGTATTCCAGTAGGAGCGAGATTGGCACTCTTTTTCCAGGCCTGGGAAAAGATCTCCTCCAACACCTGGATTCTGAGCATCCTAAAAGAAGGCCTGAAAATCCCCTTTATTCGTCAGCCAAAATCCGTGGTCGTCATCACACCTATCAGGAAGATGACCGAAGAACAACTGGCCTTAGAAACAGAAATCCTGAGCCTGATAGACAAGCGGGTACTGTCCGAGGTGCCACGCTTACAGGAAGGAAAGGGGTTTTATTCGCCCCTTTTCCTAATAAAAAAACCGGATCAGTCATTCAGGACAATCATAAATCTCAGACGCCTCAATCTATGGATAAAGAACCCGACCTTCAAGATGGAATCAGTAACTACGGCAGTGAAGCTGCTACATCAAGATTGCTTCATGGCCGTAGTCGATTTAAAGGATGCGTATTACCACATCCCTATCCATCCAGATTACCAGAAATACCTGAGGGTAGCGCTTTATATTCAGGGCACACTAAGGCACTTTCAGTTCAGGGCTCTTCCGTTTGGCATATCCATAGCCCCGAGGGTCTTCACCAAGGTCATAGCGGAAGTGACAGCCTTTCTCCGGATTCACGATACGGTCATAATACCATACCTGGACGATTTTCTTATAGTGGGCAGTTCAGAGGACCACTGTACAGCACAGCTGACTCAGGTGATCAACACCTTGCAAGAGTTAGGGTGGATAGTCAATTTCAAAAAATCAAAATTACAACCCCTAAAGAAACAGACCTTCCTAGGATTTATACTGGACTCAGAAAGGCAAGAGTGTCTACTCCCAGTGTCCAAGATAGAGAAGGTGCAAAATCTGGCCTTGGCGGGCCGAAACCAACCATGTATGACATTAAGAAAAGCAATGTCCCTGCTAGGTACCCTAACATCCTGTATTCCGGCGGTCAGGTGGGCTCAGTTTCACACCCGGCAACTCCAGAGGGAGATACTAAGAGCACAAAGATCGCTAAGAGGGCGTTTGGAAGGAAAGCTGGAGCTTTCCTTAAAAACCAGAGACTCTCTCAACTGGTGGTTGAACGAGACAAATCTGACCTTAGGAATACCATGGGACAGACAGGCGACAGATATAATTTTAACAGATGCAAGCTCCTCGGGGTGGGGGGCACACCTAAGGGGCCTCATAGGTCAGGGTTCCTGGACACCTCAAGAAAGGAAGGCATCCTCCAACCTGAGAGAACTGTGGGCAGTGGGCAAGGCCCTAAACCACTTCATTCCGCTACTCCAGGGTCAAGATGTACGCATCATGTCAGACAACAAGGTAGCAGTGGCATACATCAACCACCAAGGAGGGACAAGATCACACTCCTTAATGGAAGCAGCAACAAACATTCTGAGCAGGGCAGAGGATCACCTACACTCCGTGACAGCCCTACACATAAAAGGGGCAGAAAACATAGAGGCAGATTTCCTGAGTCGCAATACCCTGAGGCAAGGAGAATGGGCACTAAACCGATCCATTTTTCAAAAGTTAATTCAGCTTTGGGGGGAACCGGTGATAGACCTCTTTGCAAACAAGCACAACAGGCAAACAGAAAGGTTCTGCTCTCTAAACCCAAGGGAAAACCCATGGGCAGTGGACTCATTGCACATCCAGTGGAACTTCAGACTGGCTTACGCGTTCCCCCCAGTAGCTCTGATCCCGACTGTGGTAAGAAAAATCAGAAACGATCAAGCCAGGGTGATTCTAATAGCTCCATTTTGGCCAAAAAGGCCCTGGTTCGCTCTGCTACGGAAGATGTCCCTCTCCGATCCTTGGGTTCTGCCAGAAATCCCGGACCTACTAGTTCAGGGTCCAATATTACACGCTCAGGTCAAAGGATTCCATCTGACGGCGTGGAATTTGAAAGGTCGCTTTTAATAGATAGGGGGTTCTCCCCTGGGCTGGTGGCCACTCTGCAAAAAAGCAGGAAACCGGTGACTACTAACATCTACGGCAGAACATGGGATAAGTTCCTACAGTTCTTGGGTAAGCCGTTAGGGAAAGAACCTCCGATTAGTGACATCCTAGAGTTCTTACAATCTGGGTTGCAGATGGGGTTAGCAGTAAACACACTTAAGGTTCAGGTGTCGGCACTAGGGGCGCTCTACAATTGCAAACTGGCATCAGATAGGTGGATAGCCAGATTTATTAAATCCTGCCATAGAGCTAGACCTATTCCAATACCTAGAATAGCCCCCTGGGATTTAAACCTGGTGTTAGAAGCCCTTACAAAAGAACCGTATGAGCCATTACATCAGCTACCCCTAAAGTTTTTGACCCTAAAAACGATCCTGTTAGTAGCCCTCACATCAGCCCGCAGGATAAGCGACTTACAGGCTCTCTCAGTAAATCCTCCTTATACGCAAGTCTTTCAGGATAGGGTAGTGTTAAGAACAGACCCCAGTTATCTGCCCAAGGTAGTGTCAGATTTCCATCGGGGTCAGGAAATTGTTCTTCCATCCTTTTGCGAAAATCCAAAAAATCTGGGGGAGGAAAAATTCCATAGTCTGGATGTTAAAAGAGCTCTTGTAGAATATATATCTGCCACTAGCCAGTGGAGGAGGTCACAGCCCCTATTCGTAGCTTTTCAGGGTGCCAGGAAAGGCTATGGGGTTTCAAAAGGGACTATTGCTAGATGGATCAGGGAAGCCATTAGTGTAGCCTATTCAGCTAGTGGTATCCCGATTCCTGACGGCATCAAGGCTCATTCCACCAGAGCCGTGGCGACCTCCTGGGCTGAAAAGGCAGAGGTATCAATCGAACAAATTTGTAAGGCCGCTACCTGGGCCTCACCTTCAACCTTCTTTAAGCACTATAGATTAAATCTATCCTCCTCTGCTGACTTAACCTTTGGTAGAAGGGTGCTGCAAGCGGTGGTCCCTCCCTAAAGTGTTTCGAAGTCTCCAAAAATCTCTCATGTGGTGCTGTCATGGGTGAAGGGAAAACCACCATGGTTACTTACCGGTAGCCGGTTTTTCCGGAACCCATGACAGCACCCGTACATTCCCCCCCTTTTTCACTGTATGGTGTGCACAATTAGTAGGGTGTTTTGAGTGTTGTGGTGTTGGATAAACATGTAACTAACCGGGAAGTCCTCTCAATGCTCTGTAACCCAACTGAAGCGGGGGAGAGGTGCCGCCCCTTATGTCTCAGTAGGTTCCTGTCCTGGCGGGGCGGATCCCTCTCTCATGTGGTGCTGTCATGGGTTCCGGAAAAACCGGCTACCGGTAAGTAACCATGGTGGTTTTGACTCAATGGGTGTTTTCCAGAAAAAAAACAGCAGTGGATGTTGCGGAGTGAAAATTGAAAACTGCCGTTGTAGTGACCAGTACATTGTGCGACAGGAGAGGGGCATTTGAATTTGAGAGTGCAGAATTCACTGAATTTCTTTTTGGGGGTGAGGAGCCATTTTGCTTTTACAGAGCCTTTGTACTGCCAGGAATGTGAAAACCCCCTACATTTCCATTGACAGATTATTTTTTTTTTATGTGGATTGATTTCAAGCTTTTGTTAGGAACATTTTACATAAAATTTGGGGTCACATCCGTCACACCTCTGCTAAGCACTTACATCATGGTTTCCATCTAAATCTCCGAATGATGCAGATGAAACTCCCGAGGGATCCATCCACTATAATGAGGCATAGTGGTCTGGCCTCTGTGCTGCGTTTTCATTCTTTTCAGAGGTGCACAAAACTGGCCAACTTTTATGCACACCTAAAAAGACAGACACTGCCGGATCGTAGGCCAGACAGGATCCACAGTACCTCCATCTGCGTTCTAGTAAGGAATTTACGTATTTTAGAGATTTATGTGGAGACCCCAGTGTAAACGCACAGTGTAGAGTGCAGGATAAATGTGAGCCGAGTGTTACTGCGATCTTTGGAAGGCAGAATGAATAAACAGCAGGTGAAGAATTGGTTTTATTTATTTTGTACACCATTCCTCATGCTGTATAACTGATTAGACTATTTTATTCTTCAGGCCGGTGGGACTTCAGATAGACCAAAATTATATCTGGTTTTTATGTTTGGCTACTGCCACACACTTAGGCTGAGTTCACACGTGGCGTTTTTTTTTGCGTTTCCGCGGCAGTTTTAACTGTGCGATTTTGCCGCGAAAAATAAGCATCCCATGCATTCCTATGGGATTCCGCAATGCTGTGCTAATGCTTCGGTTTTTACCGCGGCGGAATCGCGTCGCGGTAAAAACCGCAGCATGCTCATTAATTTGCGGAATCGCGGCGATCCCGCACCCATAGGAATGCATTGTTCCGCTTATTTCCCGCATGTGGCTGTGCACACCATGCGGAAAGTAAGCAGAACATTTGCGGATGGTACCCACTGTCCGGAGGAGAGGAGACAGTCCTCCGGGCTTTGGGTACCATATCCCTGTAAAAAATAGAATTTAAAATAAAAAATATTGTTCTTACCTTCCGACGTCCCGTGCAGCCTTCCCGCCTCTCTCCACGCTTCCGTTCCCAGTAATCCTTTGCGAAGATGCCCGCGATGACGTCCGTTCTCGTGGGATCGAGAAGTCTCGCGGTCATTTGCGCGAATGACCGCGAGACGTCGCGATCCCGCGAGAACAGACGCCATCGCGGGCATTTTCGCAAAGGATTACTGGGAACGGCTGCGCAGGACGCCGGAAGGTAAGAATAACACCATTTTTTATTTTTTTTTTTTACATTCTATCTTTTACTACTGATGCCGCATAGGCGGCCTCAGTAGTAAAAAGTTGGTCACACTCGTCAAACACTGAGGTTGGTCACACTCGTCAAACAGTCAATCAGTTCTCCAAGCAATGCTACAGATCGCTTGGAAAACGCTAGCATTCTGCAAGCTAATTACGCTTGCAAAATGCTAGTTTTTCCGCGGGAATTTAAAATGCGATTTTCCCGCGGACTGGAATTCCGGAATTCTCGCGGTAACCAGATGCCTATTTTTGGTAGACCAAGAAGAATAGACTATCTGTCTGAGTTTTGAATTTGTTTGGTCAAGAAAACAGACTTGCTTGTGTTAAGGCCCCGTTACATATAGCGACGCAACAGCGATAACGACACGACTTGGCAAAGATCGTTTGTGCGTCGCTACATGGTCGCTAGTTAGCTGCCAAACAGGCAGATCTCCTTAACGACGCAGCAGTGATCTGTAACGACCTCGGCGGTCGTTGGGACCTTGTCACACAGCATGTAGTGTAACGATTCAGACCTCGATAGGCATGATTGAGCGTTACTTTTTCCATGCCCCTCTGCACAGATTGGTGGTCACTGCTAATCTCTCACTTTTTGATTGGGTGACCGTGTCATAAAAGACGACGTATTAGCGCTCCCATCCATTGTTCTCAAGCGCTGTGGTTATATCATACGGCATTCCTGCAGCGTTCCAGTGCGAGTCCATATTGCGTCCTACGAGCCTTCTGCTTTCCTGTTCCTGCGATCCAGTCTGAGTCGCTATTGCGTTTTTCCTTGGATTTATTTCTTCTGGATTTTTATACTGTCTTGCAAGGTAGGCATTGTTTGTGATGTTTAATGATCTTTGTGGCATTTCACTTTTCATAACTAGTCAACATTTTTATATGCTTTTACATACAGCAGCCATTGTACTTTTCCAGCTGCACCCGCCGCCATCACACGCTCTGTATTGCATTTCAATTTATAGGACAGCTATGATTTATATGTAATTATAACTATGTTGTACAATTATTTTATGCTTTCACATAGGCATTTTATGGTTTTACATAGGCAGGTTTAGCCATTTCAGTTTTCCTGCCGTGCCCACCCCCGCCATAACTGTATTGTCCATTTAGGTTATGCTACCACAAGCTAATGGAGGGCCGCTTTGGCATGGGTAGCCGTTTTTGTTTTCCTACCGCACCCACCACCGCCATTTTAGGATCTTAGCTGCGTTAACATTTGTAGGTCATCTATGTATTTAATCGCAATTCGATTATACTTTTTTGTAATGCGGTTACATAGCCATGTTTTGTCATTTCAATTTTCCTGACACGCCCACCCCCACCATAACTCTATTCTCCATTGAGGTTATGCTACGTAAAACAACAAGTTATTGGAGGGCCGCTTTGGGATGGGCAGCCATTTTTGTTTTCCTGCTGCACCCATCACCGCCAATTTAAGAACCTAGCTGTGTTAACATTTGTATGTCATCTATGTATTATATTTAATCGTAGCTTTAAAGTAAAAAAAAAAGTTACATGTATTGGGCTGTTCTCATTGATTCCTTTTTTTTTTTTTTTTTTTTTTTTTTTATTTTAGATGGCCGATAAGCAAGAATTTTTGCGTGATTTCATTGAATTGTACCACTCCCTGCCTTGCTTGTGGAAAATTAAGTCTGCAGATTACAGCAACAAGATTAAAAATAAGGCGTATCAAAAGCTGGTTGAGCTGTCCAAAAAGCACTATCCCAATGAGGCGGTGGATGAGGCAGTAGTCAAAAAAGGATACAGGGCCTCCGCAATGTATTTAAAAAGAACTCAACAAGGTCGAGAAATAGAGCAAGTCTGGTGCCGGAACGGAAGACGTGTATGTCTCCAAATTGTGGTACTTCGATCTTCTGGCGTTCACAAGGGACCAAGAAGTACCCAGAAAAATTACATCAATGTTGGCACCAGACCCAGAGATCCAGCCGGACTCCCCTGTCGGAGATGTAAGTACCTTATTTTCTTGCAATTAACATTGTAATGTACATGCCATAGTTGACTAGAAAATTTCAATTTTAAATGCTAAATCTAGCACATTGCAAAACTTATCCCTTCATGTACTGATAAGTATACAACTTAACCTGTTTAGGCCTAACCATTTTTCATACCGTGGAAGGACAGTAAATATCCATTTATACTAGTCCCGTCCTCACATTTTCCAGTTAACATGAACGCTTGTGACTGATGATCATGATATCCTATGCAAATGCTTTGCTGTATTTGGGTGTTGTAGTGTGATGAAAAATTAGTTTTGTTTTGAGATTTAACATGCATTTTCTGTTCACGCAGGACACAGAAGATGCTGTCTCAACAACTCCATTAGTCACACATGACGATGACAGCTGGGCAATGTTACAAGAGGAGGAAACTATAGAGCCACCATCCACGTCTGTCCCGCGGCGACTAACATATTCTGGTCGAAAAAGGAAGGCCCTCACCTCGGTTACTCCTGAATTTTTAGAACTTGCAAAAAAAAGTCCTAACTACACCGCAGAACCAACCACAGATTAGCGGCTTTGCTCACTATGCAGATGAAAAGCTACGGACATTAGAGCCAACACAACGTGTTCATGCTGAACGGGTAATGCTAGAGGCGTTGAGTCAAGCGGCAACAGGAAAACTTAGTGACACGTCTGGTGTCATGGACAAACATCACTACTCGCGGTACTCTTGGCCACACAATCAAGAGCCTCTAGAAACAACTATGAGGAGGGGGATAGACCCTCAGCAGAACACAAACCTTGCTCCCCCGCCTTTTTTTATACCCCACCAAGGCAACGTGGTAATGACAATGAAACACATTACCAATAGTTGTAGTGGTTGAAATATTTTTTAAAGTTTTCTGTTGTGTTGTGTATATTTTTTTAAATTTTTTTTTTTTTTTGTATTTTAATAAAAATGTTATTCTACTGAATTGTGGTCTGCTTCGTCAATAATGGTTACACTTATATGCTGCTCAAGTAAGTCATTTTTATTAAATAACATGACACAGCTGCCTTTTTAAACTTTAAATATATATCTTTTTTTTATTAAATATATTTATATATTTTTTTTTTTTTTTTTTTTTAAACAAGAGTTCAAACAAAACTAATTTGGCCTGCCACCCTGTTGTAGGCCCGCCACGAATCTCTCCAACATCACTCCGTGTTGGTCCATCGCTGTCAGAGTCGCCGCCATCGCTGCCCTCATCCGCCGGTGAGATGCCAGCAGGTCCTGTGCGGTGGGGATTTCTGTAGGTGACATGTTAAAAGTAAATCTGTCAATTCTGTAGAAACATCAAAATAAGGTACATGGTATTTGTTTTAATACTTGCGATTTAGTGGCGGCTATGTTCCCTCTGATGATGAGCTCAAAGCCCACCCAGATCCCATGGCACCACCGGCTAGGGGAAACAAACAAATATAAATATTACACGACAGCCCTACATTCTTTCAAAACACAAGGATCCAGTACAACTTGTTTTCAGCTTATAAAATGTGCTTTAATTACCGGAAGGAGAGCCTGCCCCAATATCACGGAGTGATACAGCAGATAAACCCGCATGTGGCGGCAGGCTGGCAGCTGGAGAAGGGGTTGCTGCAGGGGAACTTGGAGCTGCGAGAACACCAGGAGATGGTGGTGCAGACGGTGGAGCAGATGGTGATGGTGGTCCTAGGGATAGGAAAAACATTATTCTCCCTTCACCCATGACAGCACCACCTGAGTGTAGGTGGTGCGGTCATGGGTTCCGGAAAAACCGGCTACCGGTAAGTAACCATGGTGGTATTCATATCATTAGGTTACATATTTTTGAATAACTTTTTTTTTTTTTTTTTTTTTTTTTTGCTTTATCTGAGATTTTTAACAATTTGATATAGCACACAAAAAACTGAATAATAAGTTACAATTCCCACAACTTCACTTTCCATCAGCACAATTTGTGAAAAATTTTTTTTTTTTGGAAGTGATAAGGGTTTAAAGTTGCTTGATCATCCCCATTTTTAATGTGTTTTTTTTTTTTTTTTGCATCTCCACAACATGACGTTTTCAGCGGTACCATGTCTTTTTATATCCATCTTTTTGATCACGCTTTAATGCCATTTACAAAAAGCGGTATGATGATACCACTTGGACAATTTGTAGTATCTCAACGTTCACAGAAGGGGTGACTATTTGGGGACACTTTGAGAGGTGTTCTTTTACCGGACGCAGACTTTTGTAGTTATATTTTTTTTTTTTTTGTTTAATTTTTCTAAGATTTGAAATGGAATTTAAAGGGGAATTTGTATGGGATTTTTTTGCATCATTTATGAAATTTTTATTTTTTTATTACATGTTTTGTAAAAAAGAAAACATTTTATACTTGTCCCTTTTATTTTACTTTCACTTTTTGTATAGCACATTACAATGCACCAGCATGGATATGCATTATACCAATGCTGAAGGCTGTTGACACCATGCTGCGCGTTTTCACGCTGTGACAGTTCAAAGGCAGAACGTGCACAGTCTGTTATGGTGCGGTAAGTAACCTCCTGCCCAGTTAGACTGCACGTCCATTGACATTATACACAGACAACATGATAAACAAAAAAAAATGTAAAATTTGGTGCATAAAAAATTTCAAGCCGAAAAAAAAATAAAATAATGCACATACAAATTTACAGCTCTTGATTGGCAAAAGAAACACAACAGAACCTCGTCATATCCAGTCAACAACACTCACCCGTTCCCTTTTTCTTTTTCAGCACGGATGATGGCGAGGCGCTCACTCGATCGAAAACGCAGGTCCGCAAGTTTTTGCGTATCTGCGTGGTTGACCGCTGTACTCCAAACCTGCGTTGAAGTCCTCTCCGTATTTTTCGGAGTGCCTTCTTTTTGTGCAGCATGGGACGGTAATGCCTGACGCAAACGTAGTCCTGTGCATCGATTTCGCTTACTAGGAAGCGCACCTCAGCCTCCCCCCATGGGCCTGGATGCCATTTTAAAGATCCTATGTCCTCTAGGCCGCATTAATGCCGCCCACCAGAGCGTCACGACGCACGCACAACGTCGTTGGGGACGCAGCTGCGTCCTT
Source organism: Dendrobates tinctorius (assembly GCF_039654945.1). Classification (NCBI taxonomy): domain Eukaryota; kingdom Metazoa; phylum Chordata; class Amphibia; order Anura; family Dendrobatidae; genus Dendrobates; species Dendrobates tinctorius. The sequence continues at coordinate 120,701,141 of NW_027361679.1, forward strand.
TAATTTAAAACAACAATCATCGGAGACGCAAATGCGTTCACAAGTATGTCTAGCCATTCCAACAGCTAGATACTGCAATAGATTCTCTTTATATATGTTCTCATGGATTCTCCGTCATACGCATCACTCCTCTCTCCCCATCATTAGCCTTATCCCCATCACTCCCCTCCATCACACCCAACTTTAGCCTTATCCCCATCACTCCTCTCCCCATCACACCCATCATTAGCCATCTCCCCATTACTCCTCCCCATCACACCCATCATTAGCCTCCCCATTACTTCTCTCTCCCCATCATACCCATCATTAGCCTTCTCCCCATTACTCCTCTCCCCATCACACCCATCATTAGCCTTCTCCCCATCACTCCCCTCTCCCCATCATTAGCCTTATCCCTATTACTCCTCTCTCCATCACACCCATCATTAGCCTTCTCCCCATTACACCCATCATTAGCCCTCTCACCATTACTCCTCTATCCCCATCACACCCATCATTATCCTCCCTTATTGCCCTTATTAGTGAAGCAACAAGAAAGCATTTGTAAAGTTAAAATTAACTTTTATTAACAGTAATTATAACACTCAAAAACCAATGTATAACTGCCCACTATATCTGATGCTGCCAAGTCACAGCACCAGGCCCGTTAAAGTATTGGCAGTACTTGTCTTGGCTGGCCTTCGCATCGTCCTTGCTTCTGCCTTGATTGACTGGTTGAAGTCCTGCAATTGCGGGATCATTTTCATGCCATTCTCCAAGCACCACGTCACCATTACTTTGGCTGTCCGAGTCCACGAAGCCAGGCGGACTGTAAGCAATAGCATCGCGTTGCCAAAGAAAATTGTGCAGCACGCAACAGGCCAACACCACAGAGTCTATAGATTCCAGCTTCAGGTTTATTGGTGTGTGGAAAACTCTGAAGCGGTTGGCCATGATGCAAAAGGCATTTTCAACAACCTGTCTTGCCCTTGACAGCCTGTAATTAAAAATACGCCTTTCCTCCGTCAGTCATTTTTGGGGGTATGGTTTCAAAAGATTCGCATGAAGGGGGAAGGCTTCATTGCCCACAAAAACAAAATTAAGGTTGCCTGTTGTGTCCATGTTGGTTGGCAAGTGCAGTTCACAGTTCTTCAATCGTTCCCCAAAAATAGTGTGCTCCAAAACTCCACCATCCGAAACCTTGCTGTTCATGCCAGCATCAACGTTAATAAACTCATAATTGGCGTTAACAAGGGCCATGAGGATGACGCCGAAATAGCCTTTGTAGTTGTAGTAATACGATCCGCTGTTAGGTGGTTGAGTGATAGACATGTTTCCCGTCCAAAGCCCCACCACAGTTAGGGAACTGCCAAATCTGCTCAAAATCAGATGCAATTTTTCTTCCATTCCGCCTCTGTTTTGGGAAACTGAATGTAGCTCCGTAGACTGCGGACAATGGCGTTGCATGTCTCTGGAATTAAAGTGCTGAGCCGTGACATAGAAACAGCAGCAGAAAATTGCAAGTCTTGCAGCGAGTGTCTGGTGGCCAGGAATCGCAGCATGATTGCCAATCTTTCGTCTGCCGAGACAGCAGTACGCATTTCTGTATCCTTCCGTTGAATAAGTGGCCTCACACTTTCCAGTAAGAGCTTGAAGAATTCCTCTGACATCCGCAGATATTTCCAGAAATCATGAGGATTCTTCTCCTGAAGATCTCTTACAAGTTGCATGTGGGAGAATTTGGACCTCTTCTCCAGCCATTCTCTGGTCCACATGCAAAACTTTTGTTTGGAACGCCTCTCTTGCATCCGTGCCTTTTCTTGTCGATCTCCCTCCATCAGTAATGCAACAACCACACGATCCGCGGTGCTCATGTTCATGAAGTGCAAATTGAAAATTAAAGGTAAAGATGAGAGAAGTTTATAAAAAAAAAATTACGCAATTGTTATAACTGGACATGTTTTATGTTACGATTGTATGTAATTGATAGCTGACGTAATTAGTACAGGAAACACTAAAAACAGTGTAAAATGGTGGAGGCGGGCGTGGCAGAAAAACTAAAATGGCTGCCCAAGATAAACCGTATGCACACACATAGAAGCCAAGCAGCCCTCCATTAGCTTTCAAGGGCAATAGCATAAAAAAATGTAGAATAGAGTTATGATTACATATAACAGATGGCTGGCCTACAAACGGTAGCGCAGCAAAGAGCCTAAAATGTCAGGGGGTGGGTGCGGCAGGCAAAATAAGATTGCTGGCTAATCCTATGTTAAATGCCTCAAAAATGCCTAAAGGATTTGTTGAATAAATGCGGTATCAAATATAACAAATAGATTACCTAGAAATGTAAACACAACAAAGATCGAAAAATTGCGGGGGTGGGTGCAGCTAAAAAAAAATGTTCATGGCAAAACGCATGTGTATATATATTGAAGCCAAGCAGCCTTAAAACTATAACAAAAAAAACCATAACAAAAAAAAAAGTTAAACGCAAAAAAAAAAGCTAAATGAAGCATCACAAACAATGCCTACCTTGCAAGGTAGATCAAAAATCCAGAAGGTACAAAATCCAAGAAAAAGCGCAGTAGCGACTCAGACAGGATCCCAGAAGCAATAAAGAATCCTCGTACAGCGAACTAAGGACTAGCACCAGAGCGCTCAGGAACAATGGATGGGAGAGTAGTTACGTTGTCTTTTATGCCGAGGTGTAGTAGTGGCCATCAATCGGAGCTGAGAGGTTTTCTTTTGCAACGCCCAAGTCCCGCCTGCGCCGCAGAGATATGAGTCGCCAACGAGGTCGCTCGTCGTTTATAAAGGGTGTCAAACGCAGCGATTCAGGTGGAGCAGCGGGACACCAACAATCAAAACATGGCCCAGGACGTTCGAGCACGATCAGCGACATCGCAGCGGGGGCCCCATCTCCGCTGCATGTCACACATAGCGACATAACTGACGATGTCACTTGCGTCACCAAATCGGTGACGCTTAAGCGATCTCACTGTGAAGGGGCCTTAAGCCTGTAATATTGACATTTCATATAACTTGTACTCTTATCCTTGATAACTAGTGATGTTTACTGATATGCTAATTATGCATTATGTAGGCTAGATACTTTGACTTCGAAAACAAAGGAGGAGAAACTATGCAAATAGATTAAATCAAGTAATGCTACTTGATCTCCTCTCCATTCCTTGCCCTTTGTCAATACTGAATGAAGGACACTTGTTACCATATACAGTACCAGACCAAAAGTTTGGACACACCTCATTCAAAGAGTTTTCTTTATTTTCATGACTATGAAAATTGTAGATTCACTCTGAAGGCATCAAAACAATAAATTAACACATGTGGGATTATATAATTAACAAAAAACTGTGAAACAACTGAAAATATGTCTTAAGCCACCGTCACACATAGCAATGTCCCAGCGATCCCACCAACGATCCGACATGGATGGGATCGCTGGGACATCGTTAGACAGCCCCAGCAATCAGGACCAGCAACGCTGGATGCTGGTTTCTAATGTAAACGTCGGGTATCCAGGAGCTGCGACTCCTGGATACCCGCTGTTTACCTTGGAAACCGGCATACACGCTGGTTTCCAAGGTAAACATCGGGTAAGAGCCACGCGACTCCTGGATACCTGCTGTTTACCTTGGAAACCAGCATGTATGCCGGTTTCCAAGGTAAACAGCGGGTATCCAGGAGCCGCGGCTCCTGGATACCCGACGTTTACATTAGATACCAGCGTCGCTGATCGCTGGTATCGCTGCCACACGCAGCGGGGGGCCGGTCGCTGATCCCCGTCACACACCGTGATCTCGCTGGCGTGTCTCAAAATCAGCGATCTCGCCAGCGAGATCGCTGTGTGTGACGGGACCTTAATATTCTAGGTTCTTCAAAGTAGCCACCTTTTGGTTTGATTACTGCTTTGCACACTCTTGGCATTCTCTTGATGAGCTTCAAGAGGTTGTCACCAGAAATGGTTTTCACTTCACAGGTGTGCCCTGTCAGGTTTAATAAGTGGGATTTCTTGCCTTATAAATGAGGTTGGGACCATCAGTTGTGTTGTGCAGAAGTCTGGTGGATACACAGCTGATAGTCCTACTGAATAGACTGTTAGAATTTGTATTATGGCAAGAAAAAAGCAGCTAAGTAAAGAAAAACGAGTGGCCATCATTACTTTAAGAAATGAAGGTCAATCAGTCCGAAAAATTGGGAAACTTTGAAAGTGTCCCCAAGTGCAGTGGCAAAAACCATCAAGCGCTACAAAGAAACTGGCTCACATGAGGACCGCCCCAGGAAAGGAAGACCAAGAGTCACTTCAGCTGTGGAGGATAAGTTCATCCAAGTCACCAGCCTCAGAAATTGCAGTTTAACAGCAGCTCAGATTAGAGACCAGGTCAATGCCACACAGAGTTCTAGCAGCAGACACATCTGTACAACAACTGTTAAGAGGAGACTTTGTGCAGCAGGCCTTCATGGTAAAATAGCTGCTAGGAAACCACTGCTAAGGACAGGCAACAAGCAGAAGAGACTTGTTTGGGCTAAAGAACACAAGGAATGGACATTAGACCAGTGGAAATCTGTGCTTTGGTCTGATGAGTCCAAATTTGAGATCTTTGGTTCCAACCACCGTGTCTTTGTACGATGCAGAAAAGGTGAATGGATGGACTCTACATGCCTGGTTCCCACCGTGAAGCATGGAGGAGGAGGTGTGATGGTGTGGGCGTGCTTTGCTGGTGACACTGTTGGGGATTTATTCAAAATTGAAGGCATACTGAACTAGCATGGCTACCACAGCGTCTTGCAGCTGCAGCTACCGGTTTGCATTTAGTTGGACCATCATTTATTTTTCAACACGACAATGACCCCAAACACACCTCCAGGGTGTGTAAGGGCTATTTGACCAAGAAGGAAAGTGATGGGGTGCTACGCCAGATGACCTTGCCTCCACAGTCACCGGACCTGAACCGAATCGAGATGGTTTGGGGTGAGCTGGACCGCAGAGTGAAGGCAAAAGGGCCAACAAGTGCTAAGCATCTCTGGGAACTCCTTCAAGACTGTTGGGAGACCATCTCCGGTGACTACCTCTGGAAGCTAATCAAGAGAATGCCAAGAGTGTGCAAAGCAGTAATCAAAGCAAAAGGTGGCTACTTTGAAGAACCTAAATTATAAGACATATTTTCAGTTGTTTCACACTTTTTTGTAAATTATATAATTCCACATGTGTTAATTCATAGTTTTGATGCCTTCAGAGTGAATATACAATTTTCATGGTCATGAAAATAAAACTCTTTGAATGAGGTGTGTCCAAACTTTTTGTCTAAACTGTATACTCGCATATAAGCTGAGATTTTCAGCCTAGTTTTTTGGGCTGAAAGTCCCCCTCTCTGCTTATATGCGAGTCATATACACCAGGGGGTCGGCGGGGTTGTCAAGTCATACTTACCCCCCTAATGTGAACAAAAATGGAGGGCACCACTGGAAAGAGGGGTTCACCAGAGACTAGTCAAAAATATGTGACAGAAAAAAGAACAAAGCGACCAGCCTATGAATAGGGAACACCACATGTATGAGTAAAAAATGTATGAAGTTTATTGAATACATCCAACACAGACATGGAATAACACAGACTCCATAAAAACATTTAAAAACATGTGGAAAAGTGGCAAGTCAAATCATGAAATAATGATATGATAAACCTCCCACATCAACAGACCCCACAGACAATGTATGAATGAGCACTATAAAGTGTCTAATAAGGAACAGTCTCTAAAACAAACAAATGAAAAAAGGCATTAAACATGAAAAGTCAAAATGCCTGACTGGTTTGGAAAGAGAACTATTCACAGCACCATGAATATATTAAGCACATATGAAACCCCTGAACTGGCATCTATGTACTCACTGATGTAGTTAATGAGCACACACTCCTGTGGACTGCATATAACACAAAAAAAAAAAAAAAGTTGAGCAGATGGAAAAATATCAAAAGTCCATATGGGACAGCAGTACTAATGCCCTTGTACCTCTAATAAGGTCGTTGCAGACATACAGACCACACAAGCACCAGGCACTTTATTTTTCATATGCACTGGCATATTATGGAGCTTTGGTTTATTTGACCCTTTCTGCCTTCATTGTCTCTGCCATTTGTGGTCTGTATGTCTGCAACGACCTTATTAGAGGTACAAGGGCATTAGTACTGCTGTCCCATATGGGCTTTTGATATTTTTCCATCTGCTCAACTTTTTTTTTTTTTTGTGTTATATGCAGTCCACAGGAGTGTGTGCTCATTAACTACATCAGTGAGTACATAGATGCCAGTTCAGGGGTTTCATATGTGCTTAATATATTCATGGTGCTGTGAATAGTTCTCTTTCCAAACCAGTCAGGCATTTTGACTTTTCATGTTTAATGCCTTTTTTCACTTGTTTGTTTTAGAGACTGTTCCTTATTAGACACTATATAGTGCTCATTCATACATTGTCTGTGGGGTCTGTTGATGTGGGAGGTTTATCATATCATTATTTCATGATTTGACTTACCACTTTTCCACATGTTTTTAAATGTTTTTATGGAGTCTGTGTTATTCTATGTCTGTGTTGGATGTATTCAATAAACTTCATACATTTTTTACTCATACATGTGGTGTTCCCTATTCATAGGCTGGTCGCTTTGTTCTTTTTTCTATCATACTTACCCCCCTGGCGCAGTCACTGCAGCCCCCCTGCTTCTCCCATGGTCTTTTATCTCCTTTCTTCAGCGGTCAAGTGGTACTGCTCATTAAAATCATGAATATGTGCCACATGACCGCTGAAGGAAGGAGCCTGAGACCGGGAGAAGCGTGGCTGCAGAGACTGCGCCAGGAGGGGGTAAGTATATGCAATACTCACCTGTCCCCGCTCCATCGCCGCCCGCTGCTCTGTGCTCTCCTCTGCGTCCTCTGTCTCTGATGCTCAGGTCAGAGGGCGCGGTGGCGTAGTTAGTGCGCACCACAACCTCTGCCTGAACGTCACTGACAGAGGACCCGACAGACAGAGCAACACGCAGTGATGGAGCGGGGATCTGTAAATATCACCAGTGCCGGGGTCCTGAGCCAGTGGTGACACTGGAACCTGTCCCTGCCTGCTCAGGACACCGACATCAGGCCCCCAGCGACGAGAGGTGCGTATGTCATTTTAATTTTATTTTTATTTGCAGCAGCGGCAGCATATGGGGCAAAATCTATGGAGCATCTTATGGGGGCATAATCTGTTGTGAATTCTCTTTCTGGCCTCCCTCTAGTTATTACTGAAGGTAGTGGAGCTGGTCAGATTGACAGAGGGGTTGCGAGTTCTCTTTCTGGGCTCCTTCTAGTGGTTGCTGGAGCTGATCTGATTGACGGAGGATGACGATTGGAGATCTTGGGTTTCAGATTGGGATTTAAGACAGCAGACTCCCTCTATCCCTGCTGGTGATTTTCTTCCTGTGACTTCTGAGGTCTGATGTCTTCTGCTCTGTCCCTGCATGGTTCAGCTAAGTGGTTCATTTGCTATTCTTTTTGCATTTGATCTGGTTTTGTCTATCTCTGCTTTGTGCGGGTCAGCCAGCTCCGGCTGGGGCTGTGCTGAATCACCGCCCATATGTTACAGCTTGTGCCAGTTTGTTTTGTCCCCTGTTATATTGGTCTCTATTTCCTTTGCTTTCAGAATATACCAGAGTGCTGATATAGTGGGGGTGAAGTCGTGCGACTTCAGTGTTTTTGTGCATCAGATGTGTTGGACTTTTTGCAGGGTTTTTTGCGTGATTGTAGACAGTGTCTTTCCTTTCCTGTCCAGTCTAGTCAGTGTGGGCCCCATCATTTGCTCAGTCTATTTTCCTGCCTGCGTTTGTGTTTTCATCTTGTTTCACCGACAATATATGTTTGGGGGCTATCTATTCCTTTGGGGTCTGCTCCGAGGCAGTTTAGATTTCCCCTTTCTTGCTTTATGCTTAGTTAGCTCTCTGGCTGTGCCGAGGCATCTAGGTTCATTGTAGGTATGCTCCACGGCTACTGCTAGCTTGTGGATAGGATCAGGGGTCTGCTTGTGCAATGGGGGTACTAAGATGAAGGAAGTGCGGTCTGCGCCGACGTGATGGGTGGACTAGGCAGCTTAATGTAGCAGGAAGCTGTCAGCAATTATTCAATTCACATGTATTAGACAGGAAGTATATAAAAGTGGCGTGTAATATAGAGACAATTGGAGAGGCAGCGCCCATGATGGCAGTTCTATGTTAAAGAAGCATTCATTTACATCATATCAACTCCCCTGATGATCTGGCTTACAGGGAAACGTGTTGGGAGATGGGAGATGCATTTTGTGGAGGAACCCAATACTTTTTGAACATGGGTGAGATCCTTCCTTTTTCAAATGCTATGAATGCAAATTTCCATTTATGAAGAGGTAATAACTCATCCTATTAAATCCCTGAATGGGAAGGTGGTATATATGGATGAAATGTACACTAGTGTGCTGGTTGTGCCACTTATGTACTGCTGCTAGAATGTCTATGGAATATTGTGTCCTTTTTGGATAAGGAATTGTATGATGTCTGGTGCTCTGATTTGAGCCTGAGTTTTACCATAGACATTGAAACATTCACTCCTATGACTACGAGGGTGGATATATACGGCTCCAATGGCTTGTTGAAGTGTAGCAAACTATCATAAAGGGACGATTATATGTTATTCACTAAGATTTGATAGACACTCTAACATATTAAGGTTATGCAAGTAAATAGCCTCTTGGGGTCTATATTTGACTATCTGGGAAGTGTATTTTGATAGTCTATATATGTTTGTTTGTCTTTCTGTTATGTGCACTTTTACTAGGATATATTTCTTTTTTAAAGATTTGAAATAAAGTAGATTAGTTTTATCTCTAATTATTTTGATACTAGCTTGCTGCTCATCTAAGGGTACCGTTACACTTAGCGATGCACCAGCGATCCCGACAACGATATGGATCGCTGGTGCATCCCTAAGTGGTCGCTAGTGAGCTGCCACATAGGCAGATCTCACCAGCGACATAGCAGGGGTCGGTGGTCGCTACTTACCTGTCAGACGCAGCGATCCTGACGTCCTCCCGCCCGCGTCCACGCGTCGCTCGTCGGCGCCACAGGAAGCCCAGCAGGAAGCGCCTGACGAGAAATGGTCCAGGACCTTCTCGCGCGATCAGCGGGGGAGCCGGTCGGAGGTAAGTATCAGATATAGCCATATCGCTATAACGTCACAAAATCGGTGACGTTACAGCGATATTGCTAGCGATATTGCTATGTGTAACAGGGGCTTAAGCCTGCATCTTTGCCTCCTCATAGGAGTTATGACTGTGCAATTGAGTTAATCCCCGGATGTAAATTTCCCAAGGGTCGGCTTTTCAACTTATCGGTACCCGAACATGATGCTATGCGATCTTATTTCAAGGAGTCGTTGGAGAAGGGTCATATTAGACCATCCTCTTCACCTTTAGGTGCCGGGGTTTTTTTTGTGGCCAAGAAAGATGGTTCATTAAGGCCATGTAATTGACTATCGTTCCCTTAACAAAATCACTGTTAAATATCAGTACCCGTTACCCCTGATTTCTGATTTATTTTCCAGAGTTAAAAGTGCTTGTTGGTTTACCAAGCTTGACCTCAGGGGGCGTATAATCTTATTCGCATCAAGCACGGGGATGAATGGAAGATGGCGTTTAATACTCCGGAGGGACATTTTGAGTACCTGGTGATGCCTTTTAGGCTCACTAATGACCCTTCTGTCTTCCAGTCTTTTATGAACGATATTTTCCGGGACTTTGTGGATAAGTTTTTGATCATTTATCTGGATGATATTTTGATCTTTTCCAGTGATTGGGATTCTCATGTGGAACAGGTCCGGACTGTGTTCCGGATTTTGAGGGAAAATTCTCTGTATGTTAAGGGATTGAAGTGCCTCTTTGGTGTACAGAAGATTTCATTTTTGGGATTCATTTTGTCCCTGTCTGCTACTGAAATGGACCCGGCCAAGATATAGGCCATTTATGATTGGGTTCAGCCCACTTCTTTGAAGGCTCTCCAGAAGTTTTTGGGTTTTGCTAATTTCTACCGTAAATTTATAAGTAATTTTTCTGGTATTGTTAAACCACTGACTGATTTGACCAAAAAGGGCGCTGATGTGGTGAATTGGTCTCCAGAGGCAGTCTCGGCATCTCGGGAGCTTAACCGGAGATTCACTTCTGCGGCAACCTGATGTCTCACTCCCATTTCAGGTGGAGGTATATGCTTCTGAGATTGGTGCAGGAGTCTTTTTGTCCCAAAGAGATCCGGTGACATCTAAGATGAATCCCTGTGCCTTCTTTTCTCGAAAATTCTCCCCATCTGAACATAACTATGACGTGGAGAATCGAGAATTGTTGGCCATGAAATGGGCATTTGAAGAGTGGAGACATTGGTTGAAGGGAGCTAGACATCAAGTTGTGGTTCTCACCGACCACAAGAATTTGATTTATCTTGAATCAGCCAAACGCTTGAATCCTAGACAGGCTAGGTGGGCCTTGTTTTTCACGCGTTTTAATTTTGTGGTCTCTTTTCTTCCAAGCACTAAGAATGTTAGATTTTCTTCAGGGCAGGTGGAATCTTCGGCCTGCCCAAGTGTGGATTCTGTGGTAGAGAGAATGCAGCAGATTTGGGACCAAGTGGTGGATAAGTTGTCCCACTCTCAGGAAGAAGCCCAACGGTTTTCCAACCTGTATAGGACCATTGGTCCCCAGTTTAAAGTGGGTGATATGGTTTGGTTGTCTTCAAAGAATATTTCTATGAAGGTTGCATCTCCAAAATTCAAGCCAAGATTCATTGGACCTTATAAGATTTTGGAAACCCTTAATCCCGTTTCTTTCTGTTTGGCTTTTCCTGTTACGTTTAAGATTCATAACGTGTTTCATAAATCTTTGTTTAAGAGGTTTATGGAGCCAGTAGTTCCCATGGCGGCGCCTCCTGACCCTGTATTGGTTAAAGGCAATTTGGAGTTAGAGGTAGAGAAAATATTGGATTCTCATTTGGCTAGACGGAGACTCCAGTACTTGGTCAAATGGAAGGGTTATGGCCAGGATGATAATTCTTGGGTCTCTGCTTCTGACATTTATGCCGAAAGATTGGTTCGTGCTTTTCACTGGGCCCATCCTGACTGGCCTGGTGGCGTGGATGAGGGTTCGGTGACCCCTCCTCAAGGGCGGGTACTGTTGTGAATTCTCTTTCTGGCCTCCCTCTGGTTATTATTGAAGGTAGTGGAGCTGGTCAGATTGACAGAGGGGTTGCGAGTTCTCTTTCTGGGCTCCCTCTGGTGGTTACTGGAGGTAGTGGAGCTGATCTGATTGAAAGAGGCTTGCCACCTGATAATGAGGATGACGATTGGAGATCTGGGGTTTCAGATTGGCATTTAAGACATCTGACTCCCTCTATCCCTGCTGGTGATTTTCTTCCTGTGCCTTTTGAGGTCTGATGTCTCCTGCTCTGTCCCTGCAAGGTTGTTATGTGGTTCATTTGCTATTCTGTTTGCATTTAATCTAGTTTTGTCTATCTCTGCTTTGTGCGGGTCAGCCAGCTGGGGCTGTGCTGAATCACCGCCCATATGTTACTGCTTGTGCCAATTTGTTTTGTCCCCTGTTATATTGGTCTCTTTTTGCTTTGCTTTCAAAATATACCAGAGTGCTGATATAGTGGGGGCGAAGTCGTGCGACTTCAGTGTTTTTTGTGCATCAGACATGTTGGACTTTTTGCAGGGTTTTTTGCATGATTGTAGACAGTGTCTTTCCTTTCCTGTCCTGTCTAGTCAGTGTGGGCCCCATCATCATTTGCTCAGTCTATTTTCCTGCCTGCGTTTGTGTTTTCATCTTGTCTCACCGACAATATATGTTTGTGGGCTATCTATTCCTTTGGGGTCTGCTCCGAGGCAGTTTAGATTTCCCCTTTCTTGCTTTAGGCTTAATTAGCTCTTCGGCTGTGCCGAGGCATCTAGGATCATCGTAGGTACGCTCCACGGCTACTGCTAGTTGTGTGGATAGGATCAGGGGTCTGCAATCTGCTTAGTTACCAACCTCTCTGGTTTTCTATGGCTTAGCCTGGGCCTGCTATCCTCCTCAGTGACCCATTAATAACAATAATCTATGGAGCATCTTATGGGAGCATAATCTATGGAGCAGCATATGGGGCATAATCTATGGAGCATCTTTTGGAGCAGCATATGGAGCATAGACTATGGAGCATCTTATGGGAATATAATCTATGGAGCATTTTATGGGGCCATAACCTTTATGGAGCAGCATATGGGGCATATTATTCTATGGAGCATCTTATGGGTCCATTATTAACCTTTAGTGCAGCATTATATGGGGTTTATTTTGTATGGAGCATCTTATGGGGCCATCATGAACTGTATCGAGCATTATTATATGGGGCTCCTGATTCAATATGGATATTCAAAAACATTTAACCTGCTGATGTCTCAATTAATTTTTCTTTTATTGGTATCTGTTTTTATTTTTGAAATTTACCAGTAGCTGCTGCATTTTCCACCCTAGGCTTATACGTAAGTCAATAAGTTTTCCCAGTTTTTTGTGGCAAATTTAGGGGGGTCGGCTTATACACGGGTCGGCTTATACACAAGTATATATGGTAAGTGTAAAAAGAGGTTACATGCCCTGCGCATGTTCTAACTCAGGGTTCCCCAACTCCAGTCCTCAATGCCCACCAACAGGTCATGTTTTCAGGATTTCCTAAGTATTGCCCAGGTGATAATTGCATCACCTGTACAATACAAGGGAAATCCTGAAAACATGACCTGTTGGTGGGCCTTGAGGACTGGAGTTGGGGAGCCTTGTTCTAACTAACTTGCTAGTGCGTGGTGACCTGGATGTCGTCATGATTATATCAAGTCACCATGGCAATGATCTGGCACCAGCAATGACAACGATCGGAGTGCAGAGGAGGCTCACTGCCTTGGCACACATGCTAAAGGCTGCGATTGCAGCACTTTGGGAGTTCAAGAGCCAGGTGTCAGCTGCCAGAATCTGCTGACATCTGGTGGCGATCACGCCTCTGTGTGCTCATAATCGCTATGATTTGATTGGATTTTGGTTATGACTATGGCTTGGCCATTCCAAACCTTTAATATTCTTCTGGTTAAGCCACAATTTTGCTGATTTGGAGGTTGAAAAATGAAATTCCATTTTCATCTATAGCTTTTTTGCCGATACCTGATGATTTTGATACAGATTTTACTTGTATTGGGAACTGTTCATAGTTCCCTCCACATTGACTAAAGCCCTAGTTCCTGCTGACGAAAAAAAAGCCCTCCTAGCATAATGCTGCCTCCACCCTGTGAGTATAGTGTTCTTTTGGTGATGTGCAGTGTCTGCTTTACACTAAACATACCTTTTGGAATTATGGACAAAACGTTTATCCTTAGACCAGACCATGTTTTCCAACAAGCTTCATATAGGTTTTGGCAAAACATAAACTGGCTTAACTGTTATGCTTTGTAAGAAAAACCTTCCATGTTGTTCCTCTACCCCGTAGGCCAGAGATACGGAGAATACAGTAAATTTGTCACATGCAGTACACAACCAGTACTTGCCAGAAATTCCTGCAACTCCATTAACATTTCTATAGTACTCTTGGCAGCCTTGTTTGATTGTGTGTTTTTGTTTTACAATTTTTGAGGGATATCTAGTTCTAGGTAATGTCACTGTTGTGCCAAATTTAAGCTACCATACGTCATGACAAATGACAATCTGAAATGTTCCATGGCATAGCTAATGCCTTGGGAAAAAAAATTGTACGCTTCTAATAGCTGCTTATAAAAAATGGCTTTTCCTGCAAAATGCAACTAAGAAAATGTCAGGAAAATCCTAGAACAGCTAAACATTTTTATATGGGGTTAATAGTCACTTTGATGCCAGGTGTGTACTGACTACTATTTAACATGAGACTATAATGTGGCTAATTCTGAATGCAACCGCCTCCCTACTAATAGGGTGTGTTCACACTTAATATATTTTTCCCCTTAAAATTACTTCAGCTTTTCAATTGCATTGTAAAGATTACAGATGACATTAACCCCTTTCTCAACAGACGCCTTACATGTTGCAAACTGCCGTATAGGTACAGTGCTGCGATCGCGTTGGCTCACACAGAAGGTGGCATGTGAGTGCCTAAGAGCAGGAGCTGACACGCCTCCTTCCCTGCCTATCAGACTTGCTGATGCTCTGCATTGCAGAATATCACATCTGCGATCTGCTACTATACAGTGATGTCCCATCCTGGGACAATGTATACAAGTTAAAATAAAAGGTTATTAAAAACTGTAAAAATATCTTTAAAAAATAGAAAAAATAAAGAAAATAATATTATACACTTTTATTAGGTGAACAAAAAAGAAAACATTTAGTATTGCCCCGTCTAGAATGTCCGACCTATAAAACTGTCCCTTCAGTGAATACCGTAAATAAAACATAAGGCAAAAAACTATGCTTTATCATCATACCGCCGAACAAAAAGTGCAGTAAAACGCGATCAAAAAGACGGATGTAAATAAAAATGGTACTGCTAAAAATGTAATCTTGTCCTGCAAAAAACAAGTCACCATACAGCTCCATCAGCAGAAAAATAAAGTAATAGTTCTCAGAATAAAGCGATGCAAAAAATTGTTTTTCTATAAAATAGTATTTATGTAAAAGCGCCAAAACACCAAAAATATAAAAATGTGGTATCCTCTGTAATCATACTGACCCTAGGAATAAATCTGTTTTATCAATTTTAGCACACGCCGAACGGTATATATAAAAAAAAATATCCTGAATTGCTGGTTTTGTTCATTCTATCTACCAAAAATCGGAATGGAACGTGATCAAAAAATGTCATGTGCCCGAAAACGGTATCAATAAGAACGTCAACTCGTCCCACAAAAAATCTGTCACGACTGTCGGCCAAAATATGGAAAAATTATATGTTTAAATATGGTGTTTTTGGCATAAAAAGCGTCTTTTAGTGTGTAACAGCAGCCAAACATAAAAACCCGATATAAATCTGGTATCGCTGTAATCGCATAATGTGATTCGGCTGTGTCCATCTTTTTAGGCGTGCATAAAAACATGGTGCGCCACAGTTTTGTGAACTTCTCAAAAGGACACTGCTGAACAAAGACCAGACAGAGTCCAGAGTAAGGCTGGGATCACACACAGCGAGATACGGCCGAGTCTCGCAGGTTAAAACCAAGCTCTGGCGCCGGCACTCTGGAGCGGAGCGTGCAGCCGCACAGCAATACATGGAGCTGCTCGCTTGGTTTTAACCTGCGAGACTCGGCCATATCTCGCTGTAGTGTGACTCCGGCCTAACTATGTTCCCTCGTCATAGTGAGTGTATCCCTTAGGGGATTCGTCTGTCACGTCACTCTGAGATTTAGATGGAAACCCCAAAGTGCTCAGTATAATACCCCAGATAAATCTGATCCTAAGTGTTAAATGTAAAATGTTCCCAATAAAAGTTTCAACTCAATCCACAAAAAAGCGAGTCCTCACTCAGGTTTTCCATCTGTCAATGGAAAATATAGAGGGCTTCAAAGTTACTGGTAGTACAAAGGCTCATCGCAAAAGCAAAATGGCTCCTTGCCCCACAAAAGAAATTTAGCAAATATTACACTCCCAAATTCAAATGCCTCTTTCCCTCCATCGCTTCTGAGTCCCAGTGTGTCTAAACCAGGGGTCCCCAACCGCCGGTCCGCGGCCCAGCACCGGGCCGCTGCAGTGCCCTTGCCGGTCTGCGGACACAAGGGGAGCCAGGGGCGGTCAGTGGCGTAGCGGGGGCTGGGGCGGCGCGGAGCAGTTCTTAGCGGCGGCCAGGGAGCGATCCAAGCAGCTCCGCTGCCTGCAATAGGGAATAGCAGGAGCGGAGCTGCAAGGACCCGTCCACTGCGTCCAGATTCCTGCCCGCCGCCCGCGCTTCCTGTCTCTGACTGACACAGAGAGGAGCGCGGCCGCTGTGTCAGAGCGAGGAAGCGCGGGCGGCGGGCAGGTGAGAGGTGGTGTGTGTGTGTGTGTGTATGTGTATGTATGTCTGTCTGTGTGTGTACATGTATGTCTGTGTGTGTGTGTGTCTGTGTGTGATGGTCTGTGTGTGTGTAGCCTGGCCCTGGAGGAGATGGGGACATGAGGAGAAGGCCATGAGGGGAGTGATGGAGAGACGGGAGTGATGGGGAGAGGGGAGTGATGGGGTGAAGGCAATGATGGGGAGAAGGGAGTGATGGGGTGAAGGCAATGATGGGGAGAAGGGAGTGATGGGGTGAAGGCAATGATGGGGAGAAGGGAGTGATGGGGTGAAGGCAATGATGGGGAGACAGCAGTGATGGGGTGAAGGCAATGATGGGGAGATGGCAGTGATGGGGAGAGTGGAGTGATGGGTTGAAGGCCATGATGGAGAGACGTCAGTGATGGGGAGAAGGCAATGATGGGGAGAAGGGAGTGATGGGGAGACGGCAGTGATGGGGAGAAGGGAGTGATGGGGTGAAGGCAATGATGGGGAGAAGGGAGTGATGGGGAGACGGCAGTGATGGGGAGAAGGGAGTGATGGGGTGAAGGCAATGATGGGGAGAAGGGGGTGATGGAGCACTTATTCAAAACCTATGGTGAGTTGAGTCACATTATAAATGTTATTTAATTATAAGTATGCACTGCTACACTACAACCGTGTCCATAGCCCTGCCCCCTTATGACCAAAGCCCCGCCCCTGCCACACCTCCATCCCCGCCCTGCCGGGCCATGGAAGAATGGTCTTGCTTGAAACCGGTCCCTGGTGCAAAAAAGGTTGGGGACCACTGGTCTAAACCACATTTAGCGCCCACATGTTTGGCATTTCCGTAGTGATGAAAGCCAGCCTAATTTATGGATGCATTTCTCCAGAAGCATGAGCAGAGCATAATGTACTGGTCACTTCAACCTACTGGTCACTACTATGACAGTTGACAATTTTCACTCAGCAACATCCTCTTCTGCCTGTATCTGGAAAACACCCATGTAGTCAAAATCTTTACTACACATATAGATAAATTCCCAAAGGGGTATAATTTACAAAATGGGGTCACTTGAGGGAGGATTCTGCTTTTCTAACACTTTAGGGGCTCTGTGTATAGAGTCCGCAAACTATTCTAGGAAAATCTGAGCTCCAGGAAGCAAATGGCACTCTGTCTTACTGTGTGACTAAGCAGTATTAGGGTGTGTGCACACGCTGCGGATTCTGCTGCGGTTCCGCAGCGGATTTGGCCGCTGCGGATCCGCAGCAGTTTTTGCTGCGGTGTACAATACCATAATATCCTATGGATATTAAAATCCGCTGTGCAGACGGTGCGGATTTTTCCGCGCAGTTTTCCTGTGGTTTCTAAACCACAGAAAGAATTGACATGTCAATTCTTTCTGCGGATTCCGCTGCGGTGTGCCATCTCCTCCATTGTGGAGATGAAAAACCACAGGGCAAAACCGCAGGCTAATCCGCAGGTAAAACCGCAGGTCTTTTGACCTGCAGATTTACCTGCGGATTTTACAAAATCCAAAAGCCAAATCCGCATCCCAATCCGCAGCGTGTGCACATACCCTTATACAGGCCATATATAGGGTACATCTACACTCAACATTTACCCATTTCCCAGAATGAAAATGTAAAATTTTGTGCTAACACACAATTTTGGTGATAAAAAGGTAAAGTAATTTTTTTCACTGCCCAATGGTATAAAATTCTGTGACACACCTGTGGTGTCAATATGATCACTCCATCCCTAGATGACTACATTGAGAGGTGTTACCCTTGTCAAAATGAAAAATTTGGTGCTTAAAAACATTTTTATGGGAAGAATGTGATTTTTTTTTTTTCTCTTTTTCATTTTCACTGCTCAACATTATAAACTTTTGTGACGCACCTGGGGTTTCAAGGTGCTCACCACTAGAGATGAGCTAATATTTCAATGTTCGGTCCGGATTACGATCGCCGATTTTGCAATATTCGCAGATTTATTCGCTGAATATTTGCCAAATATGGCCAAACACCATTGGAGTCAATGGGAGGCAAAAACAAACGCATTCACAACACCATCAAACGGCCCGAAAGCTGCCAAAACACATCAAATTTGGGGCAGACACCAGGAAAGTGGCCTCAATTGACCCACAGTACAAATCTTAGAATGGCACAGCAGCAATCATCCATGCATGAGGTATCAGGGTTTGGGCCAGCATTGAATTGAACTTCAAATTAAGACGAGGTGTAGGCCGTGCTGTACTGAGAGCCCTTATATCGCATGCAACAGCTCAACTTGCTTTGATGCTCAGCCACACTTGGATGGCACAAATATCAGTTTCAGAGACTACTATTGTCAGAAAAATGTAAGGATAGTAACTTGGGTAGTTGACTCAATGGTAGTGGAGGCATGTCAGTCTCCGAGGCCTACTGCTACAGGCAACACTTATGGAGACCCAACCAGGAGTCTACACATTTCCAAAAATTAGTGGCAGACACCACTAAAGTGTCATCAATTGCAATAGAGTAGAATTAGTATAATGGGGCCGACAGCTCTTCCACTTCAGCCAACCCAACAGATGGAGACTTTAACGGGCAAGGTGGTGGAACCACTGTGCCAGAGCCCTCAGAAAGCCTGGAGGGGTGTAACTAGGTGGCCTACCAAATCCAAACTTAGATAAGCAGCAGCATGTGACATCGCAACCCAAGGACTAATCTACAGATGGTGGCAGCTGACCGCCCTAGAGCGGGTAGGCTAGTACAGCCTGAAGGAGAGACGAAGAATGCAGGCAGGCACTGTAGGGACACTAGAATCACAGGTGCAGATGGGACTGGCTGAGGAACAGAAAAGCACGTCAAGTGCGGACTGGACCGGCTGTTAAATGAGCATTGGAAGGTGCTGACTGGACCGGCTGAGGAACAGGAGAGCACAGCAAGTGCAGACTGGACCTGGTGTTGAACAAATTAGCACTGGCAGGTGCAGACTGGACTGAGTTTTAGACAGAGGAACATTGGGAGATGCAGACTGAACCAGGTTTTAGACAGGAGCACTAGCAAGTGCAGGCTGGATCGGGTACAGGGTAGACAAGCAAATGGGCAGACCTGTGGAACCTGACAACTAGCAAGAATGAAAGGCAAACTAACATTGCTCAGACACCTCCTTATTGGATGCGGAGCCTTAAATAGGTGACGCCCAGGTTTTGGCTGGGTACACCTTAGGACGACGTTCACGTGCCCTTAGGATGGCACCCGAGCCTACAACTGAACTTTGGGGGACACCGACATATAGGGGACGAGATGAGGAGGTGGTGTGTGAGTGGGAGACACTGAATGTCCTGTCTGTTAGGTACGAGAAGACCCAACAAAGAGACAAGTCTGTAATGCCAAGATATCAGAAAGTCTATAGTAAGAGGGAATGGTCTACTGTGTCAAAGGCAGATGCCAGAACTAGGAGGAGGACAAACTAGTGTTTCCTGTATTTGGCGATTAGTAGGTTGTTAGTGACTTTAGTCAGGGCAGTTTCAGTGGAATGGTGCGGTCGGAAACCTGATTGTAATCGTCAAAGATAGAAGACCCCAGTTGTTAGTGACAGGTTGAAGAGATGGGTTAGGCTTGAGATAAAGATGTTGTAAGGTTTGGAATGAGGTGGAATGGTATTGGGTCAAGTTCACAAGTGGTGAGAGGTGATTTGGAGTGTAAAGAGGAAAGATGATCTTCCATGATGGTGAAGTTGGTTTTAGAGGAGGAGCGTTTAATACTTATGAGGAGGGACTGTGGGGACTTTAAGTAAAAGCTTTGCCTTATGTTTTCAATCTTCTGCTTGAAGAAAGTCTTCAGCTAAGATGAAAGGAGAGGGAGGGGGAGCTGGTGGACGGAGGAGAGAATTGAAAGTACTGAATTGCTGTTTAGAGTTGTGAGACAGGTATAATATGAGAGAAGTAAGTGTTTGTTTTGCTGCAGTGAGCAATTGTGCAGCATTTTTGCAACTTCTGATACTGGACAGGCTACTCCACTCCCTTTCTTTGGCAGCTGCAGTATGCCAAACAAAATTTTCATTAAAAGACAGATACAGACTATTTTGGGGATATTGACAAATAGAGCAGAAAAGAAGAGGGATCTCTCAGCTTGTCTATTTAGCACCCTACCGTTTTCAGGGCAGCTTTTAGGGATTATGGTGCTTAATTTGTGCCTGATATGAGTGTGCACCAGGTGTTTTTGCATCCTCTAAATTTCACTCATTTGTGATTACTGTTGTTTTTCTTGTCTTGTTTTTAAGTATATCTTTAATAAATTGGTATTTTTTCTATTTTCATATAGTCATATTTATTCTTTTTGGGCTAGATGCTCTGTTATCTTTGTAGGTTTGATTATGTAGGGAGTTGCCTTTTCCTATTTGGTACATATTGATTTATGTTACCCATTGTGTCGGCTTAATTAATTTGATAATATGAGAGAAGTAGGTGTTTGTTTTGCTGAAGTGAGCAATTGTGCAGCATTTTTACAACTTCTGATACTGGACGGGCTACTCCACTCCCTTTCTTTGGCAGCTGCACTGCAGTGTGCTCTGTAGATGAGGGAAAGAACATGTGCTCCACTAGAGGGCAAGCACTGCATCAAGTGGCCTCTGCTCCTCTTCCTCCACCTTAACATCTCAAATCGTACAGTCCTCAGAGGTGGCAACCCAATTACCCTTGTTTTTCTCCACGTCACAGCTCTCCAACAGCTCAACTGACTGTAGGGAACCGCAGATGGCTGAGACGGCAGATCTGTTCACACATTGTTTGCCATGGGCATCAGAAGTGTACTCCAAAGATTCAGAGTCAAGAGGAGGAAATCATCTGCACTGATGCTCAAATGTTTTTGCAGTTTGATCCAGGGCCGGACGAACTAGGGTCCTAGCAGAATCCAAACCCTCATCAACAGACATTAAACCCAGGGGGTGGAGGTGATCTTGATGAGACTCATATACTTGAGGCACCCGCTGACTGTACTGTGCTGTCAGGGCAGGAAGAGGAGGAGGGTGACTCTCAGGGCAAGGAGGGGGAGAACAGAGAGGATAAAGTAGTAGATCCCACTTGGTGTAAATCCAGAGGCATGCAGCTGAGTAGCTCAGCAGAGGAGGTGTAGGAGTAGGAAAATGAGGAGGTTACATTGTAGCTTCCCGCACAGACACAGAGTTATGCAACCACAACAAGCACTGCATCCTCAGCCCCAAAATATGTCAGTGGCCAGCAATATTCGCAGGTCTGCAGTTGCCCAGCCTGGATCTTATTTTCAGACCGCAAAAAGTGACACAACTTACGTTATCGTTAAAAACAACAGAGAAGTTTTTTAAAAAATGCAATAATTTGACTACTACATATATAAATTGGCATATGTGCGATCAATATGCGTTAATCTGGGAATCTCACTGTGCTAAAATGCAGACTAGTGGGCCTCACCATCACTGTCCAGCCCATCAATCACATCTTCTGTTTCTTTCACACAAGTCTCCAGCTGCAAAACCTCCATTTGTACTCACAGACGGGGTGAGTAAGTGCCCGTCAGCTGTTACGGAAGTGGACATACCTGCTGTTTTTGATTGATAATAGATACCAATCACACCCCATCTTTCTCAATCCACCATAACATCAGTAGCTTGTCGTGTAAAAGATTGTTTCTTCCTATACATGACAAAGCTAAGAGCTTGAATTTCACAATCTTTAATCTACTAATAATAAAAACCTTTATTTATATAGCGCAAACATATTCTGCATAGTTTTACAAGTCAGCAGTTCATATAAAACAGTCATTAGTATGAGGGGTTGACACACTCAACTGCTTCCAAAGGTAGACACAGGAACGTTTCTTGTGGTAAATCACCTGATGGTTTATTATGGAACAGCATAAATCATAGCAGGGTTCAGCAAAGTAAACTTGGCCTTTCTGGCATAACAGCAAAACAGAAACATAATGTATAGCAAAGTCCATATGTCTGAGGGGTTTGCCCGCTGAGACCCCCGTATGTCCTCAGTTCCACCTGGAGTCTCCTCTCCAAACCACAATACAGAGAATAAAAAAAAACAGTGGCTGTACATTTAACATTCAAGCCACACCCTTGAGGTGGAGTTATGGTGAGTAGGTGTCCTGCCCATCTCTTAACTACTCACCTACAAACCAATTCCATAACAAGGCTGATTAACACCTTCAGCACATAGCATACTGGAGAGAAACGTATGGGTTTCTAGGTCACGGAAGAAAGCAATCTTCGTGACACATATCTCCTCTCATACTGTGTATCGTGCCAGTGACCTTGTCATATATTCCCCCCACTCAGCCCAAAGCCGGCTGTTTTGGCACTTTCAGACACCAAACGGTATTCAGGAGAGAGCATCCGCATTACTATGTAAGATCCCTGACCTATGCTCTATGTGGAAACTGAAATCCTGAAGGACTAAGAACCACCTGATCACCAGGGCATTCTTACACTTCTTTTCTCTTAACCATCTCAGAGGGGCATGGTCTGACACTAGTTTGAACTTTTGGCCTAGCAGATATTTCAGTGTATCCACGGCCCACTTTATGGCTAAGCACACCTTCTCAATAATCGCATAGCTTATTTAGTCTCCCATGACAGCGCCACGAGAGGGGGGATCTGCCCTTCAGGGACAGGAAACCTACAGACACAAAAGGGCGGCACCTCTCTCTCACATCAGTTGGTTTCCTGTCCCTGACAGGTGAACCTCTTCAGCAATAACTTTGAAGAAAATAATGTTCCCAGGCCCGGCCGGTCGGCTCAGGCAGCGAAGGTCCCCTGCCTCTGCCGGTCCGGTGCCCTGGAAGCACCACAGTGGGTCCAGGGGGACTGCATAGCAGGCAAACAGTCTCCGGGAAGGATGATCGTGGTCTGATGCAGCATGGTGCAGGTGAGTATGCTGGGCTGTCGGTGGTGTGGGTGCTCTAGCGCCGTGTTGTGGGCACTCGGCAGTGATGCTTCCGGTGGGTGGCGCTCTCTTGGATATGACCAGAGCGCGTTCCAGTGACATGGCCAGGGCACGGTCTGGGACGTGCCCCCTATGACGCAGCTGGGTCGTGCCCTTCTGTGCACCTGGGATGGTGCTGCTATGGCTGTGAGTCCAGGGGGGGTGCAGTTCCTGGGGCTGTGGGCAGGCACATCCAGGGTAGCGGGCGGCGCCGGTCAGGGTCATTTAGGTGGTGTCATCGGCCAGGTGGGGGTGTTGTCAGGCATCCAAATGTGGGGGGCAGGGGCACGGTGGGCAGTCTATGGAAAGGCACATGGCAAGCCACGTGGAGGACACGCTGACCCCGGTGGTCTGGGGGGTACCGGATCAGGGGAGTGGCCTGGAGTATTTAAGGAAGGCCAGGACAGGACCAGGTGCTTCCAGACCCATAATCCAGCCAGGAAACATGGAGTCACCATAGTAGCAGGAGCAGGTGCAGCATTCACCTGTGCAACAGCAGCTCACTGCGAAGGGAAGGGGAACTGCTACCTTGGATCTAATCCTTATAAACAGGGAGGAAATGGTTAAGGAGGTAAAAGTGGCTGGGACCCTAGGAGGTAGCGACCATGCTATTTTAGAATTTTGGATAACTAGAGGCGGAAGACCTGTGAAGACTCAGACGTCAAGGTTAGATTTCAGAAAGGCAGATTTTAAGGGATTCAGAAAGAGAATTGGAGGGATCCAATGGCTGGATATCCTTAAAGACAAAAATGTCCAGGAAGGATGGGAAATCTTGAAAAATGAAATTCTCAAAGCACAGTTGTTAACAATTCCAAAAAGAGGGAAGAATAGGAAGCAGTTAAGGAAACCAGGATGGATGAACACAGAACTTAAGCACATGCTAAAAAGGAAGTAAAAAATGTTTATAAAATGGAAAGAGGGAGGCATATCTAAAGAAGAATATAATGCTGTCTGCAGAACCTGCAGGGCACAAATCAGATTATCTAAAGCTGAAAATGAATTGAGGCTTGCAAGAGATGTCAAAAGCAATAATAAAGGATTTTGGGGATATGTCAAAAGTAAAAGAAAAGTCAAAGATGCTATAGGATTTTTACAGGATGAAAATGATGAAATGGTAAGACAGGATGTTGAGAAGGCTGAACTTTTAAATTCCTATTTTGCATCTGTTTTCTCTCAGAAAGGAAATGTAACATCAACTGTTCTTCACTGTCCTATTAAGGGAATAGAAGAATCCAGGATATCTATAAACAGAAAGATAGTGAGGAAACACTTAGCTAGCCTAAATGAATTCAAGTCTCCAGGTCCAGATGAATTACACCCCAGAGTACTGAAGGAGATAGCAGAAGAAATTTTTGAACCCCTCTCTATAATCTTTGAAAATTCTTGGAGAACAGGAGAAGTGCCAGAAGACTGGAGAAGAGCAAATGTTGTTCCTATCTTCAAAAAGGGGAAGAAGGTGGACCCAGGTAACTATAGGCCAGTGAGTCTGACTTCTATACCAGGAAAGATCTTTGAACAAATTATTAAACAACATGTATGTCAATACCTGGATAAGAATGAAGTGATTAAACAGAGTCAGCATGGGTTTGTAACTAATAAGTCATGTCAGACTAACTTAATTTCCTTCTATGACGGTATCACTGATTGGGTGGATCAAGGAAATGCTGTAGATATAGTATATCTTGACTTCAGCAAAGCATTTGACAAAGTCTCTCATACAATCCTTATTGAAAAAATGATTAAGTATGGAATGGACAAGGCAACTGTTAGGTGGATTCATAACTGGCTTAGTGATCGGACCCAAAGAGTGGTCGTAAATGGCTGCACATCCAGTTGGAAGAATGTCTCAAGTGGGGTACCACAGGGCTCTGTCCTGGGCCCTGTATTGTTCAACATCTTTATCAACGATTTAGATGAAGGAATTGAGGGTAAACTGATTAAATTTGCTGATGACACAAAGCTAGGAGGGATAGCTAATACTAGAGAAGAGAGAGAGAGGATTCAAAAAGATTTAAATAAACTGGAGAAGTGGGCAGCAACTAACAGAATGGTTTTTAACAGGGAGAAATGCAAAGTACTACATCTGGGCAATAAAAATGGAAAAAGCATATATAGAATGGGAGGAATAGGGCTAAGTGACAGCACATGTGAAAAAGACTTGGGTATACTAATAGATCACAGACTGAATATGAGTCAACAGTGTGATGCAGCAGCAAAAAAGGCAAATGCAATTCTAGGATGTATTAACAGAAGCATACAGTCTAGATCACGTGAAGTCATTATTTCCCTCTACTCCTCTTTGGTCAGACCTCATCTGGAATATTGTGTCCAGTTTTGGGCACCACATTTTAAAAAAGACATCAACAAACTGGAGCAAGTTCAGAAAAGAGCGACCAGAATGGTGACCGGTCTGCAAACCCTGTCTTATGAGGAAAGGTTGCAGGATTTGGGAATGTTTAGTTTGCAAAAGAGAAGACTGAGAGGAGACTTAATAGCTGTCTACAAATATCTAAAGGGCTGTCACATTGTAGAAGGATCAACTTTATTCTCATTTGCACAAGGAAAGACTAGAAGCAATGGGATGAAACTGAATGGGAGGAGACACAGATTAGATATTAGAAAAAACTTTTTGACAGTTAGAGTGATCAATGAGTGGAACAGGCTGCCACGAGAAGTGGTGAGTTCTCCTTCAATGGAAGTCTTCAAACAGAGGCTGGGCAGACATCTGACTGGGATGATTTAGCGAATCCTGCTTTGAGCAGGGGGTTGGACCAGATGGCCCAGGAGGTCCCTTCCAACTCTACGATTCTATGATTCTATGATTCTATGATTGAAGAAGCCCCACTTAAGAGTGACCCAGTGACGACCGCGTAGCGGCGCAGAAGGTGGTCGTATGGGTGAGAGAAGATCCAGTCAGAGGAGTTCCAGCAGACTGGATGAGTCTCCAGCCCCTAAAGAGGATCCTTCGGCTGAAGATGTCCCCCGCACATTCCGGAACCATTTAATTATGCTTCATTGGTAAGTGATCTTCGTGAGCGTCCTCTCGGTGATATAGTCTTCCCCTTGTCTCTCCCAAATTTCTGCTGGGGGAAGAAATGTACCTCTAAGGCCAAGCATATGGAGTGCGCAATTTGCAGGGCCCTGCTATAAGATTCCTATGGGAAAAGACTGTGCCTGGCATGCATTCAGCAGACAGTAGCGGAAGAGACACCAGACTTTGCATTCAGCCATAGTGAGATTGTCAGGGCAGAGCTTAAGGAATCAGTATGATCCCTTTTCCAGGAAGATGTCCGTAAGGAAAGAAGGCCCAGGTTTCTTCTGTCGGACAGTGGTAGTGACTCAGGAGAAATGGTCTTGGCATCATTGGCTTCAACTTCATCATCATCAGATACACGGTCAAGCCCGTCCTGCTTTCCGGTCGTCCAAGTGAATAAGCTGGTAAAGGTGGTTAATAATACCATGGGGATTGTAGAGCACCGGCCTGAAAAATCCATGAAGGATATGATGTTCCGGGGTTTGGATCAGAGAGCTCGCAGATCTTTTTTGCTGAACGATAAAATCCATTCTCTTACTTTACAGGAATGGAAGGGGCCAGAGAGGAAAGGTTCACTACCTCCGGCCTTCAAAAGAAGGTACCCGCTTGAGGAGTCTTCTTCATCCTCATGGGATAAAGCCCGGAGCAGTATGCAGCGGTCGCTCTGACAGGTAAGAAGGCCTCGCTACCGTTTGAGGATATCGGAAATTTAAAGGACCCACTAGATAGGAAAGCAGATACCTTTCTGAAGGGCACTTGAGAGATGTCGGCGGGGTCCCTTAAGCCGATGGTGGCAGCCACCTGTACAGCCAGGTCTTTAATGGTCTGATTAGACCAGTTGGAATCTCAATTGAAGGACAAAGCATCCAGGGATAGTGTCCTGACTTCTCTTCCCATGATCCAGGGAGCAGCAGCCTTTTTGTCTGCCCTTTCCCATTCCTGGGTGAATGTGGACATCTGTCAGCAATGCCTGCATTTATGGGTAAGTAGGGACCTGGACCTGCTGTAGTTAAAATCACCACCTGGTGGAGGGCGGAGTGCTCGCCCTCCACCAGATAGTGATTTTAACTACAGCAGGTCCCTACTTACCCATAAATGCAGGCATTGCTGACAGAGGTGTCCACATTCACCCAGGAATTCAGACATCAGCCTTAGAGAGGTATTCACACAGTGTAGGTACCCATCAGACTTTGAGGCCACCTTGACGTTGGTTGATGGGTAGATATAATTTGGCCAAGTTATATGCTAAGCATCTCATATATTTTTTCCTAATACTCCATAGCTGTATTGCTATTCAAATTTCATATATTCTACATTGACATGCTTTAGCATGATAGAGTGCAACCTTAATTTGTATATTGTATATGGAGGTAGCTGCTCCTGGTATGCACCTATTCACACTAATCTGGATGTGCCAGTCAGTTTTTTGTCTTTTGTATATTAGCTTACAAACCGAGCACTCCGCCCTCCTCCAGGTCGTGATTTTAACTACAGCAGGTCCCTACTTACCAATAAATGAAGGCATTGCTGACAGAGGTGTCCACATTCACCCAGGAATTCAGACATCAGCCTTAGAGAGGTATTCACACAGTGTAGGTACCCATCAGACTTTGAGGCCACCTTGACGTTGGTTGACGTTAGTATCCTTTGATATTATCTCCCAGCGTGCTTCGGGAATCCTATAGGGCTTGAGGTTCACCCTTACATGTGGCTCTGTTAAGATGTCATGCTCCACCACCTGTGTACGCCCTCGCAACTCTGAGAACAGGTCACTGTTCTGCTGCAATAGTTTCCGAGATTATTGATTTTGGGCCAGCGTTAGCGTCTCTGCAATTGTGAACTCCTCCACTTTGGCTCTGGGATGAGCCCCCAGGCAAGGAAGTTCCGGTGATTCCCGATCTTGCCATGATTTTAGACCGGAATATGGAATTTACCTCACCCAGTTATTCCACTACCATGTGTGGGCCTTGCCACTTGGCTAGGGGCTTGTTCTCCACCGTGGGGATAAGCACTAGCACGCAGTCCCCAGACTGGAACTGCCTCAGCCTTTTGATCGGTTGTATACCCTTGCCTGTGCCTCCTGGGTCTGGACAAAGATGTTCCTTCATGATAGGCACCATGTGCGCCATCCTCTCCTGCAACTGGGTGACATGCTCGATAATGATCTGGTGTGGTATGACC
Source organism: Dendrobates tinctorius (assembly GCF_039654945.1). Lineage (NCBI taxonomy): Eukaryota > Metazoa > Chordata > Amphibia > Anura > Dendrobatidae > Dendrobates > Dendrobates tinctorius. The sequence continues at coordinate 120,729,350 of NW_027361679.1, forward strand.
TCGGCTTCCTAGGTTTCCTTAGCAATGTCCAGGAGCCCTCGAGGATGTCGCCCATACAGGAGCTTGAACGACGAGAAGCCAGTGAAAGCTTGAGGGATTTCTCTGATAGAAAATAGCAGAAATGGAAGTAGATAGTGTGCTGTTCCGTTAGGCTGGTTTATGTATTTATTGTACTATTTCTAGTGATGAGCGAGTATCCTCGTTGCTCAGGTTTTCCCGAACATGCTCGGGTATCCTCCAAGTATTTTGGCGTGCTCAGAGATTTAGTTTTCATTGTCTCAGCTGCATGATTTGCGGCTGCTGGACAGGCTGAATACATGTGAGGAATGCCTGTTTGTTAGGGAGTTCCCACATGAATTGAGCTTGTCTACAATTCGCAAATCATGCAGCTGAGACGATGAAATCTAAATCTCCGAGCACGCCAAAATACTCTGAGGTCACATGAGCATACTCAAGAAAATCCGAGCAACAAGTATACTCGCTCATCACTAATTATTTCCATTCTGTGTATGGTACCTGTTCCTACATGCTGCTCTGCTGCCACCTAATGGCCTTTTCAGTATAGCAGTCTGTAATTCATGAATTCTTATGGGTGTGCCTTCCACTTCCTGTCCAAAGGTTACTTCCTCCTCCTAGCAGCCATGTCATTCTAGTTTCACTTTCTGTTGGAGAGACATCTTTGAGCCGAGCTGTGGAAAGGCATCCGTTTTTGACCACTTGGCTGTACCACTTTGCTGCACACTTTTGTTTACGTCTGCATTTCTAGAGAAGTACTGTATTATGCTGCATGTCTGGACTTCCAAATAAACAAGTCTGGACTGCCAATCCCTGGTATGCATCATCTCTCCGAACGCTGAACAGCATTGGTCCTGTCTGCTCTGTATTGAGGGAACGGAGGTAGGAATCACTCCCAGCTCCAATCAATCACATCTCCATTCACCTCATGTGGGTACAGAACAGATAGTCCCAGTCTCGACCATCTGCTTCTCAACGACATTCTTGAGCATGATCTTCAAGGTCTTATTGACGCGCTCCACCAAGCCATCGGTCTGCGGATGGTAAACTGAGGTTTACAGCTGGGCAATCTGGAGGGCTCTACACAGCTCCCTCATCACTTAGTTCATAAAGGGGGTTCCCTGGCCTTCCTTTGGTAGGCACGTCCAGCAAAGATGTGGACAAGATCCCGGGAGATACTCTTAGCTGAAGAGTTCCTTAGTGGCACCGCTTTAGGTTACCTGGTCACATAGTCCATGACCACTAGGAAGTACTGATGGCCTCGTGCAAATTTAACTAGGGGACCTACTAGGCTCATGGTAATCCTCTCAAAAGGGACCTCTATCATATTCAACTGGACTAAGGGGCTTCGGCAGTAAGAAGTAGGAACAGTTATGTGACAGGCGGGGCAGGACCTACAATAATTTAGGATCTCTCGGTAACATCCTAGCCAATAGAACCTCTGCATTATTCTCTCCTGAGTTTTCTCCACCCCCAGATGAGCCCCCAAAACATGCGAATGGGACATGTCTAAAACACTCCACTGGTAGGAACTAACAGCTGCTCAACTGTCTCCCCTCCCCTCAGTTTGGTTACCTGATACAACAAATTGCCATTGAATGCAAAGTGAGGGAACATGGTGTCAGCCCCCAGCTCTTGAGCAACCCCATTACATACGGTAACATTATCAAATGCCCTCTTTAATGTAAGATCTCGAAGTTGAGCAGTACCAAAGTTCTCTTCGGGCACTTCTAACTCAGGAAGATGGGCTCCTCTGTCACCGCCTTGTCCTCCTCTCCAGGGAGTACACAGAGGGGAAACTCATCCATCTTTACTTTTGATGGAACCTCTTCCAGAGGGACCTGGCTTTTGTCTGAGACACACTGTGCGATCACCTTTAGCCACAAGTTCCAAAATAGTGAGAAATCCCGCCCCAGTATGACAGAATGTATTAAGTCTTTTACTACCCCAACCTCATGGGACTTAGTACCACAGTCTGTTCCCATGGTCATTCTGGTACACAAACTTATTATTGATCAACTGGTGGGGCAGTGTAGTCTGTAGTTGGGTCACTAGACTTCCAAAAGTCCAACAACCAGTACCCCATTGACGGACGCGGTACATACCTGTGGCCCTTCACCGGGTTGACAGTCAACACTGCAGGCCTGATAGGCATAATAGGAGCAATGCCTGCCTAGGCTGCAGCCCATTGGTTTAGGGGACATATGACAATGGGCGGCTACGTGTCCAGGGTTATGACATCGCCAACAGACCACATTCTTAATTACAGCCTTAGGGGAACCTTCAGCAGGAGTGGAACACCCCTTATTGGTGGGTCTAGTCACCATTTGTGGGGAGCCTGCCCTCCTTTGGGTATTTCAGCACAGGGAAGTGGCGATGTCTGGTTTCCCGAGGGATTTCTCAACAACCTGGTATCTCTCAATCAGGCTAACCAGGTCGTCCTGGGCAACCCGCATCTGTATTGACCTGGGAAGGAAGTGGATGAACCTGTCCATCACCACCCACTTGACCATCTGGGCAGGAGTGTAAGGCCGGGGTCACACTGGCGAGGAATACGGCCGAGTGAGAGGCGCTAAAAGCACGCATTAGACACGGACCAATGATTCTCTATGGGGTCCCTCGCACCAGCCGTATATTTCTCATCCGTATTCTACGGTCCGTGCCAATCGCAGCATGCTGCAATTGTCAGCGTGCTATGGCCGTAATACGCCAATGCAAGTCTATGGGTGCGCAAAAAATACGGATTACACACGGACCACACATGTGACTTGCGAGAAATACGCACCAGGAGTCTTTTAGCAAAGCCGGCAATTCAGTGCGCTATACAGTAAACTCACGCTGACAGGTTTAATAAAGAAACAAAAGAATAGATATAGACACATAGAATATATATATATATATATATATATATATATATATATATATATATATATATATATATCTGCATTCTATGTGTCTATATCTATTCTTTGGTTTCTTTTAGAAACCCTGTCATAGGGCTCCATTATATGTCCATTTTGCAAGCCTGCGAGAAAATCTCAACATACGGATGCCATACGGATTACATACGGATGCTTACATGCGCAAAATATGCGACCACACCTTGATTACGGATGACATAAGGAGCACTGTTTAGGGGACATTCATCCGTATTACGCATGTAAAATACTGACCGTATTTTGCGCTGGTTAGTGTGACCCCGGCCTCAGTCTCTGGCTGCAACCACTTTTGGACAAGGGGCAACAAATCAAACATTTGCGAGAGGGGGGTTTGTCACCAGCATACACCCAGCGGTGGACTCGCTGAGCTCTAACGAACATCGTTAGTCTCCGGCATGCCAAGATTTCAGTCTTTAATTTGGTGTATTCTTTGTCATCCTGGAGGGCTAAGTCATAATACACCTTTTTTGAGGTTCTCCCAACAAATATGGCACCAGCACCTCCACCCACTGCTCTGGCAGAAGTTTCTCTCGTTCAGCCACTCTCTCGAAAACAGTCAGAAAAGCTTCCACATCATCCCCCTGGGATATTTTTTGCATGGCTCATCTTACCATTTTCTGGACATATGAGTCATCACCTAAAGTTGGGGATGAGACCACCGGCCTCTGCGAGGCGTCCAATTTGCCGCATTAACGCCTCCTGCTGCTGTCGTTGCAGCTGTTGTTGGAGCTGTTGTGCCAACAGTTTATTGGTCTCCTGTTGCACCATTTGCTGCTGTTGACTGGCCAGCCATTAGCACAAATAATTTATGGACTCCTGGCTGGAGCACAATACCAGCCCAAAATAATTAAAGATAAAATGTGGCCTGCTTTATGTTAGGCTAGTTTCACACTAGCGTTTTGGAGCGCAGCGACGGCCTGCGCACGGCCGCCGCTAAGCCCCGCCCCGTGCCGCGGCCCCGCCGGTAGCTCCGCCCACCGGCGCATGACGCTGCATGCGCCCTGCGTCCCCTATCTTTATCACAGGGGGCGCAGGCCGTGCGCAGTATGCGTTTGGCGGCGCATGCGTCCTTTTGACAGTGCGCCGACCTGCGCCAAACGCAACCTGCTGCATTTTGGTTGCGTCAGCGCACCGTCAAAAAGGCGCATGCGCCGCCAAACGCATACTGCGCACGGCCTGCGCCCCCTGTGATAAAGAGAGGGGACGCAGGGCGCATGCAGCGTCATGCGCCGGTGGGCGGAGCTACCGGCGGGGCGCGGCAGGGGGCGGGGCTTAGCGGCGGCCGTGCGCAGGCCGTCGCTGCGCTCCAAAACGCTAGTGTGAAACTAGCATAACACAGTACTAACAGAAAAAAATAGATTTTTTTTTTACTGTGGATGAAAAAGTTTTTTGTTTTTTACGCTGCAACAGCTCTGCACACAGATGCATTTCACCGCCACTAAATGACAAGGTGGGATATGGCGTGCTGTATCACATTTGTAACAGAAAAAATAGGGTTCTTTTACTCTACAACAGCTGTGTACAAACAGCTGTGTACAAAGATGTGCACAAATATGAATTTCACAGCCACTAAATGTCAAGGTGAAATATGACATGCTGAATCACATTAGCAGCTGAAAAAAAGTTTTTTTTACTCTGCAACAGCTCTGCACACAGATAAATTTTACCGCCATTAAATGACAAGGTGGGATATGGCGTGCTGTAACATGTTTGTGTAATGTTACGTGTGACTGGATACACCGCCTCCAGCAGGGCGAATTTCTATAACACCCGTGAATCTGGATACACCGCCTCCAGCATGGCGAATTTAAACAGAGTTAAGGGAAACACCGGGGAAACCGTTACAATGGAAGGCTCTGCAATAGGGAACGGGGATGTGGAGACCTCCTGCATTCACCTGAGTCAGTGTCCCTACACTCCTGACGATCCCTAGGCAGGTTCTGCAACTGGCAACGAGCTGGATACTTCAAATCCCTAGCTCGCCCTGCACCTATCCCTTTCTAGTGAATAGGATGGCGCAGAAACTAATCCCACCACTGCACTAATACACACACAAGGAAAGTAACAAACAGGGAAAAACACCACTTAGCTTAGCTCTGTTACTATTGCTCCCAGCAACAGAGTACAACACTAAAGTTCAGCTTCACCCCTGAAGCTTGACACCTGAATTCAGCTTCCACCTGAAGCTATTACACCAGAGCTCCTCTGAGCTGCCAGGAACTCCTCTCTGTAGTTCCTTCCTTCACCAGACTTGGTTGGAAATGAGCAATATCACCAACAGTGAGTGAGACCACCTGCTACTCCTTTATAGGTAGGAGCCAGGGAATCACACCTGCTTCATAATCACATGCAATAACATTAGCGGCCACTGGGGGATACTAAACTAAAGTAAAGTAACCAGAGTGTAATGACCCTAACGGCCACCGGGGGCAAAACTAGAACTAAAACAACCACAGTCTAATCACCCTAATAGCCACCGGGGGGGCAAAACTAACTTTAAGCAAACAACTAAACGGAAAAAAAAGGTTACTTGTGCAAAATCTGTCATAATCCAACCTGGATCATGACAGTACCCTCCCTCAATGAGGGCCTCTGTACCCTCAAGACCGCTCTGTTATGAATGGGTCACCGAGGAGGAAAAAAGCAACACACGCTAAGTCTCAGAAAACCAGAGAGGTTGGTAACTATGCACACTGCAGAGCCCTTATCTTAACACACAACTAGAAGCAGTCATGGAGCGTGCCTACGGTGGTACTGGATGCCTCGTCACAACCGGAGAGCTAAATAAGCCTAAAGTAAGAAAAGAGGAAAACTAACTCCCCAGAGCAGACCCCAAAGGAAAGACAGCCCACCACATGTATTGACGGTGAAGCAAGATGAAAACACAAACAAAGTCAGAAAAATAGGCTGAGCAAACGATGGGGCCAAACTAGCTTGAAAGGATAGGAAAGGAAAGATACTGTCTGCAATCTGCCAAAAAACCCTACCAAAAATAATGTCCAACGCTTCTGATAACAAAATTGACAGTGAAGTCACTAGACTTCTCCCTGTTATGAATGAGTCACCGGAGGAGGAAAAAACAAAAATACAAGCTAAGTACAGAAAACCGGAAAGGTTGGTAGCTAGCGGATTGCAGACCCCTGATCCTATTCACAACAACTAACAGTAGCCGTGGGGTGTTCCTACGGTGGTCCTAGACACCTCGTTCACAGCCGGAGAACTAAATAAACCTAAAGAAAGAAAGAGGGGAAATCTAAACTGCTCCAGAGCAGACCCCAAAGCAATAGACAGCCCCCAACATGTATTGACGGTGAAAACACAAACACAGACAGAAAGACAGGCTGAGCAAACGATGGGGCCCTCACTAACTAGATAGGACAGGAAACAAAAGCAACTGTCTGCAATCACGCAAAAACCCTGCCAAAAATAATGTCCAACACATCTGATAGAAAAGGCCCTGAAGTCACTAGACTTCAAAATCACTTTATGAGCACTCAGGTATATTCTGAAAACAGAGCAAAGAGATCAACTGATCAGAGACAAAAATGGAGTTCAGCCAGTCCCAACCAGGGCTGGCTGAACACAAACACTAAGCAAACAGACAAAATCTCATGGAACAATAGGAGAGCAAAAACTTAGCTTTAGTAGACAGGACTAAACTGGAGGCCAGAGCTCAGAGCAGAGAGTATCACCAGCAACCCAGCAAGGCGTCGGCGGCCTTATATCCACTCAGAGATTCCGGATGTCCAATTACACTCCACCTGTTCAGATGACAGGTTTTTCCCATCCAATTCAATTTCACTACCTCCTTTCACCAGCAGAGGGAGTTCATCGGACATCAAAGGTGAAGGAGAAAATGAGCTCATAACAGTACCTCCCCCTTGAGGAGGGGTCACCGAACCCTCATCCACGCCACCAGGGCGATCAGGATGGGCCCGATGAAAAGCACGAACCAATCTTTCGGCGAATATCGGATGCAGAAACCCAAGAATTATCCTCCTGGCCATAACCCTTCCACTTAACCAAATACTGGAGTCTCTGTCTAGCCCGACGAGAATCCAGTATCTTCTCAACCTCATATTCCACATTACCTTCAACCAATACAGGGTCAGGAGGTGCCACCATAGGAACTACTGGCTCAACAAACCTCTTTAACAGAGACTTATGAAACACGTTATGGATCTTGAATGTAGCAGGAAGAGCCAATCGAAAAGAGACCAGATTAAGAATCTCCAAAATCTTGTAAGGTCCAATAAATCTAGGCTTAAACTTTGGAGAAGCCACCTTCATAGAGATATTCTTTGATGACAACCAAACCATATCACCCAACTTAAACCGGGGACCAATGGTCCTATGCCGGTTGGAAAACCGCTGGGCCTTTTCCTGGGAGAGAGACAACTTATCCACCACTTGGTCCCAGATCTGGTGCATTCTCTCTACCACAGTGTCAACACCTGGGCAGGCAGAAGACTCCACCTGCCCTGAAGAGAATCGAGGATGAAACCCAAAGTTACAAAAAAAGGGTGACATCAAAGTGGCAGAACTAGCTCTATTATTTAAAGCAAATTCGGCCAAGGGCAAAAATGAAACCCAATCATCCTGATCAGCAGAAGTAAAACATCTCAAATAAGACTCCAAAGTCTGGTTTGTTCTCTCCGTCTGCCCATTGGTCTGAGGGTGAAACGCAGAGGAGAAGGACAACTGAATTCCCAGCTTGGAACAAAAAGTCCTCCAAAATCTAGAAACAAACTAAACTCCTCTGTCAAACAAAATGTTCTCAGGAATCCGATGCAAGCGAACCACCTGTTGCAAAAACAAGGGCACCAACTCTGAGGAAGATGGCAACTTAGGGAATGGTACAAGATGGACCATCTTAGAGAATCTATCACAAATCACCCAAATAACAGTCATTCTCTGAGAGACAGGCATATCAGAAATGAAATCCATTGAAATATGGGTCCATGGCCTCCTGGGCACCGGCAAAGGCATCAACAACCCACTAGAGAGAGAGCAAGGTTTAGACCGGGAGCAAGTCCCACAGGACTGCACAAAATACCTGACATCACGAGACAAGGCGGGGCAAACCAAAAAGACCAACTCAACAAACCTCTAGTACCAAAAATACCTGGATGACCAGCCAATGCGGAGCAATGAACTTCAGACATTACTCTCTTCCTCCACTGGTCAGGAACATACAATTTTCCAATGGGACTACGCTCAGGTTTGTCCTCCTGATACTCTTCCAGGGCATGTCTCAAATCGGGCAAGATGGCAGAAAGAACTACCCCCTCACTTAAGATGGTAGCAGGCTTGGTCACAATAGGAGAATCAGCAAAGAAACTCCTAGAGAGGGCGTCTGCCTTGACATTCTTAGTGCCCGGAAGAAAAGAGACCACAAAATCAAAACGTGTGAAAAACAAGGCCCACCTAGCCTGTCTAGGATTCAAGCGTTTGGCCGACTCAAGCTAAATCAAATTCTTGTGGTCAGTAAGGACCATGACTTGATGTTTAGCTCCCTCCAACCAATGTCTCCACTCCTCAAATGCCCATTTCATGGCTAACAGTTCCCGATTCCCCACATCATAGTTGCGTTCGGATGGGGAGAACTTTCGGGAAAAGAAAGCACAGGGATTCATTTTAGATGTTACCGGATCTTTTTGTGACAAAACAGCTCCTGCACCAATCTCAGAAGCGTCCACCTCTACCTGAAACGGGAGTGAGACCTCAGGTTGCTGCAAAACCAGAGCAGAAGTGAACCTCCGCTTCAGCTCCTGAAAGGAAGAAACAGCCTCTGGAGACCAATTCAGCACATCAGCACCCTTCTTAGTCAAATCAGTCAATGGTTTGGCAGTACCAGAAAAATTAGCTATAAATTTACGATAAAAATTAGCAAAACCCAAAAACTTCTGGAGGACCTTCAAAGAAGTGGGCTGAACCCAGTCATAAATAGCCTGTACCTTGGCCGGGTCCATTTCAATAGCTGACGGAGACAAAATAAATCCCAAAAATGAAATCCTCTGTACACCAAAAAGGCATTTCGATCCCTTAACATACAGGGAATTCTCCCTCAAAATCCGGAACACAGTCCGAACATGTTCCACATGAGAGTCCCAATCCCTGGAAAAGATCAAAATATCATCCAGATAGATGATCAAAAAAGTATCCACAAAGTCCCGGAAAATATCATTCATGAAGCACTGGAAGACAGAAGGGGCATTAGTGAGCCCAAAAGGCATCACCAGGTACTCAAAATGTCCCTCCGGAGTATTAATCGCCATCTTCCATTCATCCCCATGGTTAATGCGAATAAGATTATACGCCCCCTGAGGACAAGCTTGGTAAACCAGCAAGCACCTTTAACTCTGGAGAATAGATCAGAAATCAGGGGTAACGGATACCGATATTTAACAGTAATTTTGTTGAGGGAACGATAGTCAATACAAGGCCTTAATGAACCATCTTTCTTGGCTACGAAAAAAAACCCAGCACCCAAGGGGAAGAGGATGGGCTAATATGACCCTTCTCCAACGACTCCTTAATATAAGATTGCATAGCCTCATGCTCGGGTACAGATAAATTGAAAAGTCGACTCTTGGGAAATTTACACCCAGGGCTCAACTCAATTGCACAGTCATAACTCCTATGAGGAGGCAAAGACGCAGACCTATTCTCACTAAATACATCATAAAAATCAGCCAAATAGTCAGGAACATCATGCGACTGGGGAGAGGTGGAGAAAACGGGAGCGTCACCAAGAGCACACCGACAACCCCAACTCACCACAGACACAGATTTCCAATCCAAAACTGGATTATGGATTTGCAACCAGGGAAATCCCAGAACAATGGTATCATGCAAATTATGCAACACCAAAAATCTGAAATTTTCTTGATGGTCTGGGACGACCCGCATTACCACCTGGGTCCAAAACTGAGGTTTATTCTTCGCCAAAGGAGTAGCATCAATACCCCTCAAAGGGATAGGCGTCCGCAGAGGTGTCATAGGAAACCCACAACGTTTAGCAACATCCAAGTCCATCAGGTTCAGAGCTGCTCCCGAATCCACAAAAGCCTTAGCGGAAAATGTGGACAGGGAGCAGATCAGAGTAATTGCCAGAAGAAACTTAGGTTGAACACCACCCACAGCAAATGTGTGTGCAAAACTTTTCTCTCGTTTAGGGCAGACAGAAATCATATGAGAGGCATCTCCACAGAAAAAACACAGCTTATTACGCCTTCTGAACTCCTGACGTTGCGCCCTAGACAAAACTCTATCACATTGCATAGGTTCAGACATTTGTTCAACAGGTGGCAACATTTCTCGTGTACTTTTACGTTCACGTAAACGCCGATCAACCTGAATGGCTAATGACATAGAATCGTCAAGACCAGAGGGAACAGGAAATCCCACCATAGTATCTTTTATGGTTTCTGACAAACCCTTCCAAAAGAGAGCTGCCAAGGCACCATCATTCCAGGTATTAAGGACAGCCCACTTTCGGAATTTTTGACAGTATAACTCTGCAGAATCCTGACCCTGGCTCAATGCCAACAGGGCTTTCTCAGCTTGATCAATAGCATTAGGTTCATCATACAACAACCCCAAGGCTTGAAATAATGCGTCCACATTAGTTAGAATAGGATCATCAGGTGTCAAAGAAAACTCCCAATCCTGGGGATCGCCGCGCAGCAAAGAGATGACAATTTTAACCTGCTGCGCAGAGCTCCCCGATGAGTTAGGGTTCAAGGCAAGAAATAATTTACAATTATTCTTAAAATTCAAAAATTTAGACCGATCCCCAAAAAACACATCAGGAGTAGGAATCTTTGGTTCAGCAGCATGTGAATGAGCAAGATAGGCGGAAATTCCCTGAACTTCAGCAGCCAGCTGCTCCACACGATCTGAAAATTGCTTAATCTCCATTAAGAAAATTCCTCCTACGGCCTCAGAGAAATAGAGGAAAAAATATACATAAAAAAAAAAAAAATTCTGACACTTTTTTTTTTTTTTTTCTTTACAATTCTTTCCTGTTACTGAGTACACTAGAATCTGCGGTATGGCTGGTGATTCTGCTATGAATGAGTCACCAGAGGAGGAAAAAACAAAAATACAAGCTAAGTACAGAAAACAGGAGAGGTTGGTAGCAAGCGGATTGCAGACCCCTGATCCTATTCACAACAACTAACAGCAGCCGTGGGGTGTTCCTACGGTGGTCCTAGACACCTCGTTCACAGCCGGAGAACTAAATAAACCTAAAGAAAGAAAGGGGAAATCTAAACTGCCCCAGAGCAGACCCCAAAGCAATAGACAGCCCCCAACATGTATTGACGGTGAAAACAGATGAAAACACAGACAGAAAGACAGGCTGAGCAAACGATGGGGCCCTCACTAACTAGATAGGACAGGAAAGAAAAGCAACTGTCTGCAATCACGCAAAAACCCTGCCAAAAATAATGTCCAACACGTCTGATAGAAAAGGCCCTGAAGTCACTAGACTTCAAAATCACTATATCAGCACTCAGGTATATTCTGAAAACAGAGCAAAGAGATCAACTGATCAGAGACAAAAATGGAGTTCAGCCAGTCCCAACCAGGGCTGGCTGAACACAAAGACTAAGTAAACAGACAAAATCTCATAAATAAATAAATCTTTATTTTTATATAGCGCTAACATATTCCGCAGCGCTTTACATTTTGCACACATCATCATCACTGTCCCCGATGGGGCTCACAATCTAAATTCCCTATCAGTATGTCTTTAGAATGTGGGAGGAAACCGGAGTGCCCGGAGGAAACCCACGCAAACACGGGGGAGAACATACAAACTCCTTGCAGATGTTGTCCCTTGGTGGGATTCGAACCCAGGACCCCAGCGCTGCAAGGCTGCAGCGCTAACCACTGAGCCACCGTGCCGCCCAAAATCTCATGGAACAATAGGAGAGCAAAAACTTAGCTTTAGTAGACAGGACTAAACTGGAGGCCAGAGCTCAGAGCAGAGAGTATCACCAGCAACCCAACAGGGCGTCGGCGGCCTTATATCCACTCAGAGATGATTCCGGATGTCCAATCACACTCCACCTGTTCAGATGACAGGTTTTTCCCATCCAAATCAATTTCACTACCTCCTTTCACCAGCAGAGGGAGTTCGTCGGACATCAAAGGTGAAGGAGAAAATGAGCTCATAACATCTCCCACTATATCAGCACTCTGGAATATTCTGAGAAAGAGCAAAAAGAGGTCAATCTAATAAAGGACAAAAAGACAAATTAGCAAATATAGATAAATAAGAGTGGAAATTCAGCACAGCCCAGCTGGGCTGGCTGACCACACAAAAACTGAGTTGACCAACAAAAGCAAGTGTGAACATTAGCAAAAAACAAACTTAACTTGAGATGACTGGAGCAGAGCTGAAGTCCAAGACCTGAGAAACAGACTGAATCACCAGCAACAGGATAGAGCGTTGGCTATCTTATATCCAGTCTGATACTCCAGAGATCCAATCACTATCCTCTTCATCAGGTGGCAGACCATTACCAATTAAACTAACCTCACTACCTCCTGTCACTACCAGAGGGAGAACGGAAGGAGAACGCCCAGCTGGTGGAGCAGAAAATGAGCTCATAACACCGCTCTTCACCAAAAAAAAACCACCTACAGTGGGGACGCCCAGATCCAGAGTTCACCCCAACAACTACCTGAAGTTCAGGTTTATGACAAACGAGCACCGCTGGTATTGGCAGCGTATGTTCTGGAGGCACTACCCATCTCCAAAGCGCCAATCTGGGGAACGAGTGGTGTATGGGCAAGTTTGTGGGTAACTCCAGCTGGTAAGTCTCGTGGCCGATGATGGCCAACACTAGATATGGCCTGACCACCTGAGAATTCCAGAACCCCACAACACACTTCCACTGGATGTTTTTGTTGGCCACCCATACATGCTCGTTCACACACAGGTCCGGACCTGAACGTTTATTGCCACACATTCGTTTGTCACAATACGGTGAACTCTTTCTGGAACTGACAACAGAGGCGTCCCCCTGTGTCACCACATTCACACCCCCGCAATTCACCAAGGGATACACCACCCTCCAACCCCTCCCAATACGAGGTCTGCACCTCTCAGGGTTGGCTAATGGCGAGGGTTGAGCTTTGCCCCTACTCTCCTGCAGCACCTCAGCTGCTACCACTGGAGAGGAAGGGGATGTTTGTAGAGAGACGGCAGAGACAGTTTCCCCTAGGCAGCAACCCTCACACGACTGCTCCCAGCTGAATACTTCCCTAGTCCGCCAATCTAAGACCGGGTTGTGTTTTTTAGACCAAGGGGGGCCCACAATGATAGGTGCTGGATTTCCCTCCAAGACATAGTATGACTGGGACTCATCATGATGTCCACTATGCAGCACAATGTCTTCTACGACTTTGTTTAACCCCCCCAGCTCAGTGGGACAGAGTTAATGGCCTGGACGCTTATGGGTTTGTCCGGCGTCTCACACCTCAGACCATGAGTCTCAACAAACTGAGCATCTACCGGACTGACTTCTGCTCCACTGTTAACAAGCACCGGTATGCCCTCAGGTACCTCGCCAACCACCACCTCTGCTGAGGAAATATACACTCCCAGGTCGTCTTCCTCCACATGACCATTGGGACACGGCTTCTCTGACAGTACAGAAGTTTTGGCGTGAGCGCCAAGGACTAAATCATTAGTCTGCTCACTACAGGGAGGTACCCCTTCACCTTGGGGAACACCAGGCAGCACCATGGGGACACCAACTCCTCCCACCTGCCTGGGTAGGTCCGCCTGTATGAGCAAGTCCTGCTCCCCAGCAGGGACTCCAAGGTGCATCTTCGACAACGCCGCAAAAGGACCCTCTAATTGAGGCAGATGGTAGGCCTCAGACCCATAGTTCCACTGCAGGTGCTGCTTAAACACATCATTCAGCTCCTCACTAATCTCAGTGAGGACCAGCAGCAACTGCTCACTGGTCTGAACTTAGCCCATGGCTCACCAGAGAAAAATGTTAGTGGTTGGTGATAATGTAGTGTCACATGTGACTTGATACACTGCCTCTAGCAAGGCAAATTTCTATAACACCCATGAACCTGGATAAACCGCATCCAGCAGGGCGAATTAAAAAAGGGTTAAGGGAAACACCGGGGAAACCGTTACAATGGAGGGCCCTGCAATAGGGAACGGGGATGTGGAGACCTCCTGCACTCCCCTGAGTCAGTGTCCCTACACTCCTGACGATCCCTAGGCAGGTTCTGCACCTGGCGACGAGCTGGATACCTCAAATCCCTAGCTCGCCCTGCACCTATCCCTTTCTAGTGAATTGGACGGTGCAGAAACTAATCCCACCACTGCACTAATACACACATGGAAAGTAACAAACAGGGAAAAACACCACATAGCTTAGCTCTGTTACTATTGCTCCCAGCAACAGAGCATGACACCAAAGTTCAGCTTCACCCCTGAAGCTCGACACCTGAATTCAGCTTCCACCTGAAGCTATTACACCAGAGCTCCTCTGAGCTGCCAGGAACTCCTCTCTATAGTTTCTTCCTTCACCAGACTTGGTTGGAAATGAGCAATATCAACAACAGTGAGTGAGACCACCTGCTACTCCTTTTTATCTTTGGAACTAATTTAGTCTTTTGGACTTTTTTGATCGCTTGTTTATTCTTGTGTAAATGCGTATGTTTTTTGCGATTGTCCATATTAATCCATGCATCAACCCATGATATAGTATAGTTATTAGTATATGCTATAGAATTGTTTCAATTATTCTAATTGGTTTTCTATCCTCAATTTGGTTAAGGAACTCCTCTCTGTAGTTTCTTCCTTCACCAGACTTGGAAATGAGCAATATCACCAACAGTGAGTGAGACCACCTGCTACTCCTTTATAGGTAAGAGCCAGGGAATCACACCTGCTTCATAATCACGTGCAATAACACTAGTGGCCACCGGGGGCAACTAAACTAAAGTAAAGTAACCAGAGTGTAATGACCCTAACAGCCACGGGGCAAAACTAGAACTAAAACAACCACAGTCTAATGACCCTAATGGCCACCAGGGGCAAAACTAACTTTAAGCAAACAGCTAAACGGGAAAAAAAGGTTACTTGTGCAAAATCTGTCATAATCCAACCTGGATCATGACAGTACCCGCCCTCAATGAGGGCCTCTGGACCCTCAAGACCGCTCTTCACCAAAAAAAAACACCTACAGTGGGGACACCCAGATCCAGAGTTCACCCCAACAACTACCTGAACTTCAGGTTTATGACAAATGAGCACCGCTGGTATTGGCAACGTATGTTCCGGAGGCACCACTTGAGAAAGGCCATTTGCCGAAACTTGCGTTGGGGGGTCATACTCGGGTGGACCTCTACATACTATTCCAACAGGTAAAGATGTCTTTATGGGTTACCTCATTGTAGTTCTAACGTTTATATCCATGTACCTTGTTTGGTTTTCACATGCATAATTGGGGTTAGGTGTCATGTATATTTAATGTTACCATCATAATCATGTTTAAGTCACCTGTGCTCCCCTTTGTTGTCTGTCTGCCCCTTGTATCCCCCACTTGGTCACCTTTATGCTACCATGGTCATGTCTGACTTAATCCCCTTTCCTTATATCCTGGTCATGTTACAATAAAGATTGAATTTTTTATCTTTGGAACTAATTTAGTCTTTTGGACTTTTTTGATCGCTTGTTTATTCTTGTGTAAATGCGTATGTTTTTTGCGATTGTCCATATTAATCCATGCATCAACCCATGATATAGTATAGTTATTAGTATATGCTATAGAATTGTTTCAATTATTCTAATGGGTTTTCTATCCTCAATTTGGTTAAGGAACTCCTCTCTGTAGTTTCTTCCTTCACCAGACTTGGAAATGAGCAATATCACCAACAGTGAGTGAGACCACCTGCTACTCCTTTATAGGTAAGAGCCAGGGAATTACACCTGGTTCATAATCACGTGCAATAACACTAGCGGCCACCGGGGGCAACTAAACTAAAGTAACCAGAGTGTAATGACCCTAACGGTCACCGGGGGGCAAAACTAGAACTAAAACAACCACAGTGTAATGACCCTAATGGCCACCGGGGGCAAAACTAACTTTAAGCAAACAGCTAAATGGGAAAAAAAAGGTTACTTGTGCAAAATCTGTCATAATCCAACCTGGATCATGATAGTTTGTAACAGAAAAAAACAGACATAATAGAAGTTTTTTGCATTTGATAAGGATTTTTTTTGCAGTGAACAGGTGTGGCCATGGGTGCCAAGTTCTCACCTTCTTGTTATGGCCTTCTGGGAGTCAAAATTTTTTTTTCTGATACTAATCCATTTATTGATGAGCTAGTTTGGTATGGCAGATATATCGACAATATCCTCATTATTTGGGGTGCCGATGTATCTGCCATACCCAGATTTATGTATTGCATCAATTCTAATACCTATAACATATGTTTCACCTCTAGATTTGATTCTAATAGTATTTCTTATTTAGATCTAGATTTACAGGGAATTGAAGGTAATGTCATATCAACTAAAACACATATCAAGCCATATGGGGGTAATACAATCCTCCATGCAAGAAGTAGTCACCCGAAACATACTATTAAGTCTGTCACTTTGGGGGAATATATAAGGGTTAAAAGAAACGGCAGTGATGTTAATGTTCTTGAAAATGAATATGGCATACTTGATAACCAACTAAGGAATCGTGATTATCCTCGGTGGACACTTGATAGAGCGCAACGGATTATGGATAACAATACGCAAAGATATGATTTTTGCTAATGAGTGCAGACAGGAGTGTCAGAAAAGTTATTATTCTTGAAAACTTTTTGTCAGTCTTCAATTTAGCCCTCAAATTAGAACTATTAAAAACATCATTACTAAGTTTTTAGCAATTTTATATGAGGATCAAATTTTGGGTGAAATTTTTCGGCCGGGAACTAATGTGGTCTCTAGAAGAGCACCATCTATAGGCAGTAAAATTTCCCATAGAATGTTTTTGCTCAACACATTCCAGCAAAACTTGGTTGAACTGTAATGGTTTTTTTAAGTGCGGTTCAAATTGTTGCAGGTCATGTAAACATGCACTTGTTACTAAAACTTTTTGTAACAGTGATGAATCCATGTGTTATGTTATAAAACAATATATTAATTGTACTTCAAATCATGTAGTTTATAAAATTAATTGTACATCCTGTAATTTATCCTATATAGGATGTACTACTAGAAAGTTATAAACTAGAATCTCTGAACACTTGCAGGATATAAAAAATACTGTTAATCCAAGTCGTAATATTTCTGATGCAGCAATACATTTTATTTCTTGTCATGCATGCAGCACTTTGACTCTTCAGGTGACTGGCATAGAAAGTGTCGATAGATTCTCGCGTGGTGGGGATACCAGGAGGTGTCTCTTAACACATGAGGCTTTTTGGATCTTCAATCTTATTACTAGATTTTCTAATTGACTCAATAGAAGAAATGAATTGATGTTTCATTATGAATTTTAGATATATTGTTTTTTATTCGTTATATGTGTTTTTTCATTCATTTTGTTTATTTCACTGTCTTATGTGTATTTTAGAACCTTTGTATTTGTCAGGTGACTTCAAATAGCATTTTCATTGGCCAGATGTCATTATAAAATCTTGATGGTTGCCATTAATGAATAAGCTGTGATAAAGATCACCAGATTGAAACGCGTCGATTTGCCTTGACCTGACAATTTGACAGGGAGCATTTTCTGTTATGTTCATGTTTTAAATTTTAGAATAAATAATCAACATGTTTATGGGAGCTGGAACATGAATCCTTTTTTTTCCCTTACTATGAAATGTGCCATGCTGTCTTGATCTGTGGACCTCACTAATGGCACAAGAAAAAAAAAATTCTGCTCGAAGGTCCATTTCACAGCCACACAGGACATTTTCAATCTAAACTATGCGACTTAGAAACAACTGCCTAGCTAACTAGCTAAAATCTATCAGCACCCAGGCCCAGCATCAGGAGCAGCCTTTCTGCACAGTGATAGTGACAAAATTGCACTAAAACAAGATGAACGCTATTTATATAGAGAGGGACAAGTGATTTCAGCAGCCAATGACACAAGCCATTGTGTCTAGACTTTGTGGATGTTTCCTTAGCTCGCCGCTATGTGCATACATAAAGTTAGAAAAAAAATAAAAAATTTACAAGCACGCTGCTCCTCTGAGCTCTCCCCACCCCCTACCCTCATCAAACACATTCCCCACGCTCATCATACACCACCAGTATCCTAGCTAAAGTGCTAAAATAAACTTTAGTGGCCATGCAAATATTTTCCCACAGTTTTACCGAATGTTACTGATTTTTCTCAATTTTATGAAAATTTGCTTGTGTTTATGATCACAAATCCGAATATGCCATATTCAGGATGAATTTAGGTTTGGCGATCGTTTTTCGAATATATTCGCTCATCTCTACTCACCACACATCTGCCATGCGCCCAAATAGTGGTTTTACCCTACATACGGAGTACTGGTATGCTCAGGAGGAAATGCCCAACAAATTGTACTGTTCACTTTCTCCTGTTATGATTCATTTTCCTGTCCTGTTTTAAAGGTAAAAAAAATGGGTCTAAATTAAAATTTTTGTGAAAAAAGTTAAATGTTTATTTTTTCTTTCCACATTCCATTAGTTCCTATGAAGTACCTCAATGTTTAATAAACTTCTTGAATGTGGTTTTGAGCACCTTGAGGGGTGCAGTCTTTAGAATGTCACTTTTAGGTATTTTCTGTCATATAGGACCCTCAAAGGAACTTCAAATGTGATGTGGTCCCTAAAAAAATGGTTTTGTAAATTTTGTTGTAAATATAAGAAATTCTAGTCAACGTTTAACCCTTCTAACTTAAAAAAATAGTTTCAAAAATTGTGCTGATGTAAAGTAGACATGTGTGAAATGTTATTTATTAACTGTTTTGTGTGACGTGACTCTGATGTAAGGGCATAAAAATTAAAAGTTTGAAAATCGCTACATTTTGTAAATTTTCGCCAAATTTTTGATTTTTTTTCACAAATAGATATAAGTAGAGTTGAGCGAAACGGGTCGAAAAATTTCAAAAGTCGCCGACTTTTGGTAAAGTTGGGATTCATGAAACGAAACCCGACCTTAGGGTGAGGTCGGCCACGAGCTCGGCGACTTTAGCGCCAAAGTCGCGTTTCAAAAGTTTGTTTTCCGCCCTTTTTCAGCCAATCAGGATCCACGGACACTGTGGGCAACGTGATGACATAGGCAGGGGTCACCACCATCTTTGAGAAGGGCATGCAAGTGATTGGCTAGCTTTGGGGGGCGTCACAGGGGGTATAAAAGGGCGTGCACGCCGACCGCCATGTTACTCATGCTGATCTCAGAATAGGGAGAGCTGCTGCTGATTCTGTAGGGAGAGCGTTAGGCAGGGAAGAAGACACCAAAAACTGCTTCTGCTGCTAGCGATTTTGCCTGTACAACACACCAGTCACTGTGTGTGCAGTGCAAGTGGAGGCTATATTTTGCTGGATCAGCTGTGTTGGTTGTTAGGCTGCCTTATAAGGCTTACTGATAGCTGCATTGCTGTTTTCCCACTGCTCTGCAAACTGCTTTTTTAAAAGCAATCCAAATTTTTTTTTGTCCTGGTGAGGTACTGAGCGTGCATTTTTTCACACCATACAGCGGTGTACGCTCCTCACACAGTACCGTGTAACGGCTGTTATCACGGCCACAGTGAAGCTATCTGTGTGTGACTCTGTAAGAATAAGTCGAGGACATGTTCCGTTCTTACAGACCTCCACCTTCTAGTTTTGTCTGCTTTTCAAACAGTTAAGTATATTTGCTGTTTGATCACATTCAAAACTATAGAGATACAGCCTGTGTCAGTCCGTATACTTAAAAAAGAGGGAGCGTGACAATTTTACAGACACCGGACAGCGGTGTACGTGCACGCTCCTCTCTCAGTACCGTGTAACGGCTGTTATCACGGCCACAGTGAAGCTATCTGTGTGTGACTCTGTAAGAATAAGTCGAGGACATGTTCCTTTCTTACAGACCTACACTCTAGGGAGATTCCTATTCTGCCCAATTCTATATACACCTTGTAGTTTGTCATACACTAGCCAATTTCTGCCTGTGACATAGCGGTGTGATATTCACTGGGCCTCACACAATCCAACAGTGTCCACAAGTGTGTTCAGAAATTCTACATCTCCCCTGTCCTATAGTGACTTTTTTCACACCTACGACATTGAGCCTGTGACATAGCGGTGTGATATTAACTGGGCCTCACACAACAGTGTCCACAAGTGTGTTCAGAAATTCTACATCTCCCCTGTCCTATAGTGACATTTTTCACACCTGTGACATTGAGCCTGTGACATAGCGGTGTGATATTAACTGGGCCTCACACAATCCAACAGTGTCCACAAGTGTGTTCAGAAATTCGACGTCTCCCCTGTCCTATATACACCTTGTACCTTGTTTTACATTACTATATAGTATGTGGGATTTTGTGTACATTTTTACCAAAAATGAGGAAGGCTGGTGGAAGTGGCCGTGGAATTGGGCAGGGGTTGCCAGCTGGTAATGATGGTGTTGGTGGTGGATCTGATGGTAGTGGCAAAAGCAAAATAGGACCGAATGCAGGAGGTGTTGAGCCTGCGTCATCGTCTGGCTCCACAAGGCCTCGAAGGCTTAGTTTTCTAGGAGTTGGCAAACCGCTTTTAAAGCCAGAGCTTCAGGAAAAAGTTTTGGCTTACATTGCTGACTCAGCCTCCAGCTCTATCGTCTCCTCTTCTGAAGTTGTAAAAAATAAAAGCACTAAATCGTCATTGGAGGGTCATGTTCATGAACCACACCTTTCCTTGTGTCCTTCACCCCAACCAAGATTGAAGGATGACGCAGGCCATACAACTGATTACTCCATGGAGCTGTTTTCACATACCATGCCTTGGGTTATCAAGTGAAATGGTGAATTACCCAGGCCAAGATGAATCTGACATGGAGTGCACTGATACACAGCCACTGATAGATGATTCTGCTGGTACATTCAGTCAGAGCACTACATTGTCCTCGCAGTGTAATGAGCCAGATTCTGACCCTGATGAGACTCGGGTGCCCCTTCCCGCATACTATACCACCATACACGGTGACACAGAGGAAGGTGCACATGACATTGAAGAGGAGGTGATGGATGACCCAGTTGTTGACCCAGATTGGCATCCATTGGGGGAAGAGGGTGCTGCTTCCAATAGCTCAGATGAGGAGGAGGAGCATCCACAGCAGACATCGACATCGCAAAAGCTGTTATCTGGCAGGCCTGGAGCACTCCAAAAACAGGTTCCAAAAATCAAAAGAGTTGCTGGACAGCTTGTCCAGACGATCAAAATAGCACAGCGTGCTAGGCCGCAAAATGTCTTCCAAAGTAGGAAGAGTGCAGTGTGGCACTTTTTTGAACAAAATCCTCATGATCAGGCCAAGGTTATCTGTAAGAAGTGCGCAAAGACCTTTAGCCGAGGGAAAAATCTGAAAAATTTTCATACCAGTTGCATGCTTAGACATTTAACCAGCATACACTTGCAAGCATGGACACAACACCAAACCTCAAGTACCACATGTGCAACTGATCACAAAAAAGGTAGTCAGCAACACTACATTGTTTCCCCCACTGTAAGCCCACCGGTTAGCACAGCAGCAAATGTTGAGGTGTTGTTGCAAGGCCAAAGCTGTCAGGGAATCACAATGTTATATCAACGAAAGACTGAATCTAGGCCATCAGAAAGAACACCAACTCCATCACCATCATCAACCCTCTCTCAGTCCGCCCTGTCCACCGCTAGTTCCACCATATAAAGCTCTCAAGTCCAGCTCACCCTCCAAGAGACTATGAGTAGGTCAAGAAAGTACTCAGTCTCTCATCCGCGTACACTGGGTTTGAACGCCCACATTGCCAAACTAATCTCGTTTGAGATGATGCCCTATCGGTTGGTGGAAAGCGCAGCTTTCCACGAACTCATGGCCTATGCAGTACCACGCTATGACCTACCCAGTCGCCACTTCTTCTCTCGCAAATTCATCCCAGCCCTCCACCATCATGTGAAAGACCGCATTGTCCATGCACTCAAGCAGTCAGTGAGTGGAAAGGTGCACCTCACAACAGATGCATGGTCCAGTCGGCATGGCCAGGGCCGTTACGTGTCCATCACTGCGCACTGGGTTAATGTGGTGGATGCAGGGTCCACAGGGGACAGCGGTGGTGGGACAGTGCTGCCTAGCCCACGGTATAGGAAACAGTTGGTGTAGGCATTCGACCCTCCTCCTCCTCCTCCAGAAGCGAAAGCTCGTCCACAGAGCGCAGTCGTACGAGCACTCCATCTGCAGCTGCCACTGTTGCACACGAGGTGTCCCCCTATCGAGCAGCTAGTGAAAAGCGTCAGCAGGCTGTGTTGCAGATGATGTGTTTGGGCGACAGACACACCGCGGAGGTGCTGGCCGAGTACTTTCAGTGACAAACTGAGACATGGCTGGGCAGTATACATCTTGAGGCAGGCAAGGTAGTTAGTGATAACGGCCGTAATTTTGTGGCAGCCATAGCCCTTTCAAAACTCAGCCACATACCTTGCTTGGCTCACACCTGGAACCTGGTGGTGCAATGCTTCCTCAACAATTATCCGGAGTTAACAGCCCTGCTCCATAAGGTGCGAAGACTGTGCGCGCACATCCGCCAGTCGCCTGTACACTCCATTCGTATGCAGAAGCTGCAGCGATTGCTCCACCTTCCCAACCACCGCCTCATTATCGACATTGCAACAAGGTGGAACTCCACCCTGCACATGGTTGAGCGGCTGTGCAAACAGAGGCAGGCCATAATGCATTTGTGGGAGGATACATGGCCAGGCACTTTGAGAGCAGACATGGAGTTGACAGGTGTGCAGTGGTCGAAGCTGAAAGACCTCTGTAAAGTCCTTCAGTGTTTTGAGGAATGCACACGGCTGGTAAGCGCAGACGACGCCATCCTAAGCATGAGCATCCCACTTATGTGTCTGCTCATGCAAACTTTGACGCACCTTAAGGAGCAGGCGTCTGCAGCCAATGTTGACGAGGAGGAAGAGGAGGAGGGAATCCTTGATGACATTCAGCCATTGTCTGCTCAGGGACCTCTCCTGGACGAGGTGGAGGAAGAAGAGGAGGAGGAGGATGATGATGGGGATGATTACTTAGGGGAGGAGGATGCATCTCGTGAGGCAAGTAAAAATTTTGGCGTGGCAAGGTCTGGTACAGGGTTTGTGCGTGACTGGAGGGATGTGGATTTGCCAGAAAGTGCTCCTCCAACCAGCACTCGCAGTGCATCATTGACACCGGGAACATTGGCCCACAAGTCAGATTATGCCTTGCAGATCCTAAAAAGGGACCCCCGCATTGCCAAAATGATGAACGATGACGACTACTGGTTGGGCAGCATCCTGGATCCACGATATAAAGGCAAATTACAAAACATCATGCCACACGAGAACCTTGACCTAATATTGGCTAATAAACAAGCAACTCTGGTAAACCGGTTGGTTGAGGCATTCCCAGCACACAGCAGCGGTGATGGTTCTCACACGAGCCGTACGGGCCGGGGGCAGCTTGGCAGAGGTGTTCGTGGTGCACACAGCAGAAGTGGCGTTGGAGACAGGGGTTTCATGACAATGTTGTGGACTGATTTTTCAAGTACCGCTCACACAACTGGTAATACTGCATCGATGGAAAGTGACAGGAGACAGCAGTTGTCAACTATGGTTAAAAACTACTTTTCCTCCCATATCGATGTTCTCCCGCACAGGTCATTCCCCTTTGACTATTGGGCCGCTAAACTGGACAACTGGCCTGAATTGGCACAATATGCCTTACAGGAGCTTGCTTGCCCAGCTGCAAGTGTGCTATCGGAAAGAGTCTTCAGTGCAGCTGGATCAATCCTGACAGAAAAAAGGACCCGTCTGTCAACCCAAAATGTGGATGATCTAACCTTCATTAAAATGAACCATGCATGGGTTTCCAAGGATTTTGTCCCACCTTCCCCTGATGACACATAGGGTGACAGAAAAATGGCTTGCTTTGGTCCTCCTCTTCCTGGGACTTGAACAATTTCGCCTTTTGCATCAGCTGAATGTCCAACATCAACATATGCCACTTTCTAAAACTCCCTAACTGTGCTGCCTCCCCCCCCCCCATGGCCGGGGTCACCACCTAGCGCACTAAACCGTGTGAGTGCCGTTGCCCTGGACAGGTGGGTAGGCCGACTATTGGGCGCGGGCACTGGCACAGGGTCCCTCATAGTGCAATCAAGCGTCTCTGACGGTGGTGGTGCCCACCCGCCGTCAGACACACCACCGTACTATGAGGGGCCCAGTGCCAGTACCAACGCCCACGAGTGGGCCCCCCTTGCTTGGGCAGGGCCCCAGCATTTGCAATCTTTACTTCTCCCTGCTCCTCTGCTGTGTAGTCTGGGCCGTCAAATCCATACTGGGCCTGACACTGTCTGAGCCTGCCTCCTGATCTATAGACATATATTTTGAATGTGTACACTATGCTATCCATACATGTTATCCGGGGATACGGTACCCTTTCTCACCTTTGTGCAGTCACGTGTAATCCATATTGAGCCTGACACCGTTTGAGCCTGCCTCCTGATCTATAGACATATATATTGAATGTGTACACTATGCTATCCATACATGTTATCCGGTGATACGGTACCCTTTCTCACCTTTGTGCAATCACGTGTAATCCATACTGGGCCTGACACCGTCTGAGCCTGCCTCCTGATCTATAGACATATATTTTGAATGTGTACACTATGCTATCCATACATGTTATCCGGGGATACGGTACCCTTTCTCAGCTTTGTGCAATCACGTGTAATCCATCCTGGGCCTGACACCGTCTGAGCCTGCCTCCTGATCTATAGACATATATTTTGAATGTGTACACTATGCTATCCATACATGTTATCCGGGGATACGGTACCCTTTCTCACCTTTGTGCAATCACGTGTAATCCATACTGGGTCTGACACCGTCTGAGCCTGCCTCCTGATCTATAGACATATATTTTGAATGTGTACACTATGCTATCCATACATGTTATCCGGGGATACGGTACCCTTTCTCACCTTTGTGCAATCACGTGTAA
Organism: Dendrobates tinctorius; assembly: GCF_039654945.1. Lineage (NCBI taxonomy): Eukaryota > Metazoa > Chordata > Amphibia > Anura > Dendrobatidae > Dendrobates > Dendrobates tinctorius. Next base: position 120,754,515 of record NW_027361679.1, read on the forward strand.
TCCATCCTGGGCCTGACACCGTCTGAGCCTGCCTCCTGATGTATAGACATATATTTTGAATGTGTACACTGTGCTATCCATACATGTTATCCGGGGATACGGTACCCTTTCTCACCTTTGTGCAATCACGTGTAATCCATACTGGGCCTGAGAACGGCTGGCGAGCTGTTAAGCAAGCTACAGCACCTGTGGTTTGCACACGTAAGTTTTTCATTTTTTCAGGAATGACGGTTAGGCCTAATTCCGGAATTGCGGTTGACCTGCACTTACTGGGAAATCATGGTTCTCGGGTAATAATTGTAATCCCAGATCCCCATCACTAACGTTGTTCAGTGGGTTATCTGCACCTGTAAGCGACAAACACTGGCCTTTTCAGTGTAGCGCACATGCAGCCACGGACATGTAAGGGCATGACACACCAGTTATTGGCCAATCTCACGTGCCAGAGCCTCGCGTGTCCCTCTAGTAAGCCAGACTCGGACCGCGGGGCATGATGGAGTCTCGTTCGTTAACAGAATTAAGCTTGCAATGTGTGCATCTTTTTTGTTGCTGGATGGTTGAGGTTGCCCGTGTTGAGTCAAATTACGCCTTAGGCTCCACTCCTGGTGGTGCCCTTCTGGACATTCCTTTAAGGTTCAGCTTTGCAACCATACTGCCCACGTAAAACAAACACTTTGCCTTCATGAACGCTGTTTGGAGGGTCGTGACTCGTGGGAATAACGCCGCCCAATCAGTTAACTTGCTAGAGAGATCCTTCGTTGCTCCCAAGCATAACATCACACTCCCTAGGAGGAAGGTAATGCCACTGTGGTGACCGTACTCCTGGGGGCGACACAAGTGCACTGATGCCCAGCCACTGCTCGATGAATCTGCTGGTACATTGACCCAGACCACTACATTCCTCTCGCACGCTACACGGCCTGAATCTGACCCTGATGAAACTCAGGTTACCCTTCCCATATACAGTTCCATCTTACACGGTGACAAAGAGGAAGCTGCAGATGAAAGTGCAGGTTCGGCCCACCCACCGTCAGACACACCACCGTACTATCAGGGGCCCTGTGCCAGTGCCGTCGCAAACTAGTGGGCCCCCCCTGCTTGCTCAGGATCACAGCACTTGCAAGGTTGAAATACTGTGCAGTGAGATGGAAGATGGGGACGACGAGGAGTCCAGACTAGTACAGGGATTCCCTAGCGAGGAGACTTATTTCATTGTTTTCAATGTTGGGACAGCAATTTTTGGGGAGCACTATACTCTGGAGAATGATAGATGGGGCCCACCATACACTGGAACATTCCAAAGGTGGACATCAGACACTGGAGCAGTATTTACAGGGCCCATTATACACTAGAGCATTAGAAATGGGGCCCATTATGTTTGGAGCATTATTTGGGCCCATAAGACAGTGGAGCTTCATCCATGGGGACCAACATATACTGTAGCATTATGTGGAGCTCATCATATACTGTTTCAAACATTATATGGGACCAATGATTCTGTATGGAGAAATAGATGGGCCTCGTCATGACATGTAAAAAGTGAAGTATTTTTCATTGTACAGTCATGGCCAAAAGTTTTGAGAATGACACAAATATTATATTTCCACATGATCTGCTGGCCTCTGGTTTTGATGTGTTTGTCAGATGTTTTTATCACATACGGTAATATAATTGCAATCATATTATGAGTAACAAAAGGTTATATTGACAGTTAGAATGAGTTAATGCAGCAAGTCAATATTTGCAGTGTTGACCCTTCTTCTTCAGGACTTCTGCAATTCTCCCTGGCATGCTCTCAATCAACTTCTGGATCAAATCCTGACTGATGGCAGTCCATTCTTGCAAAATTAATGCTTTTATTTTGTCTGAATTTGAAGGTTTTTGTTTGTCCACCCGTCTCTTGATGATTGACCACAAGTTCTCAATGGGATTAAGATCTGGGGAGTTTCCAGGCCATGGTCCCAAAATCTCTATGTTTTGTTCCCTGAGCCATTTAGTTATCACCTTTGCTTTATGGCAAGGTGCTCCATCATGTTGAAAAAGGCATTGTTGATCGCCAAACTGCTCTTGGACGGTTGGGAGAAGTTGCTCTTGGAGGACATTCTGGTACCATTCTTTATTCATGGCTGTGTTTTTAGGCAAGACAGAGAGAGCCCATTCCCTTAATGGTTTCAGGATGCTTGACAGTTGGCATGAGACAAGACTGGTGGTAGCACTCACCTGGTCTTCTCCGAATAAGCCGTTTTCCAGATGTCCCAAACAATCGAAAAGGGGATTCATCAGAGAAAATGACTTTACCCCAGTCCTCAGCAGTCCACTCCCTGTACCTCTTGCAGAATATCAGTCTCTCCATGATGTTTTTCCTGGAGAGAAGTGGCTTCTTTGCTGCCTTCCTTGAGACCAGGCCTTACTCCAAGAGTCTCCGCCTCACAGTGCGTGCAGATGCACTCACACCTGCCTGCTGCCATTCCTGAGCAAGCTCTGCACTGCTGGTAGCCCGATCCCGCAGCTGAAACACTTTTAAGAGACGGTCCTGGCGCTTGCTGGTCTTTCTTGGGCGCCCTGGAGCCTTTTTGGCAACAAGGGAACCTCTCTCCTTGAAGTTCTTGATGATGCGATAGATTATTGACTGAGGTGCAATCTTTCTAGCTGCGATACTCTTCCCTGTTAGACCATTTTTGTGCAGTGCAATGATGACTGCACGTGTTTCTTTAGAGATAACCATGGTTAACAGAAGAGAAACAATGATGCCAAGCATCAGCCTCCTTTTAAAGTGTCCAGTGGTGTCATTCTTACTTAATCATGACAGATTGATCTCCAGCCCTGTCCTCATCAACACCCACACCTGTGTTAATGGAGCAATCACTGAAACGATGTTAGCTGGTCCTTTTAAGGCAGGGCTGCAATGATGTTGAAATGTGTTTTGGGGGATAAAGTTCATTTTCTAGGCAAATATTGACTTTGCAAGTAATTGCTGTTAAGCTGATCACTCTTTATAACATTCTGGAGTATATGCAAATTGCCATTAGAAAAAAATGAAGCAGTAGACTTTGTAAAAATTAATATTTGTGTCATTCTCAAAACTTTTGGCCATGACTGTACTATACCGCTATTTCTCTGCCGTATCGGAGCATCATGAGTTGTGGTATGTGTTAAAGGGGCGCTCTTTCGCCTAGGGCACATGAAAACCTTGAGCCAGCCCTACCCCCCCACTACTTTAGCCAAATAACCCCCATTTTTCAGTGCGTAACTAGTATTATGAAGTAAATTAAGGTTGACAAGCTTAAGTAATAAGAATTGATGCTTTTGGCATTCAAATGGGCACTGTAGGTGTGTTTCCTGTCCTCCTCTCACTGCCGACTTTTATTCCCCATTGACTTACATTGGGTTTCGTGTTTCGGTCGGACCCCCGACTTTTCCCTATAGTCGGCCGATTTTGCTCTACCCGACTTTTAGAAAAGTCGGGTTTCATGAAACGAAACTCGACCCTAAAAAAGCAAAAGTCGCTCAACTCTAGATATAAGTCATATCAAAGAAATGTTACCACTGTCATGAAGCACAATATGTCACGAAAAACATTCTCAGAATCCGTTGAAGCGTTCCAGAGCTATAACCTCATAAAGTGACCCTGGTCAGAATTGAAAAAATTGGCTTGGTCATTAAGATCAAAATTAGCTCGGTCACTAAGTGGTAAAGCATTCAAATGCCCTTGTCAATCACTGACACTGACAGTGGCCTCTAGAATGCACGATGGAGGGTGCCTCCACTCACCTGCTTCCATCAGCCCCCTGTAAAGCAGTTGCATGTAGCTGATGGGGGGCCATGTGTTGCTGCCAAGTTTGTCATTCTATGAAGTCCAGCCTGAGGTTGGGCTCCTTGGAAGACATCACAGTCAAAGTGACGGGACGTTATTACTGCACTCTCACTTTGTAGTGAGCGGTCACTGCAACATCTCCTTGCACAGATCCTATGACAGGAAACGAGTGGCGGCAGGAAGAATAAAACCTTAATTTTCTCCCGGTAGCCAACGCTTTTCCAGAAGCCGACTAACCGGACTTTAAACACTATTTACCTGCAGATTGACCCCAAATTATTATTATTATTATTATTATGCATTTATATAGCACCATTTATTCCATGGCGCTTTACATGTGAAAAGGAGAAATATAGACAAGTATAGTAAACATGTGTAAGACAAGGGACACACAAGTACATAAGGAGAGGGGACCCTGCCTGCGAGGGCTCACAGTCTACAGGGATGGGTGAGGATACAGTAGGAGAGGGTAGAGCAGGTCGTGCTGTGGTTCAGTATCAGCAGATAAATAGCATTTCTCAAACTGACAAATAACCCTTAAAGAGGTGTCCAGTAAGATTACACTACGACTCCTAACATAGTGTAATGTACTATTAGCTGATGTTGTGTAATTTGTTTCTATGCAAAACCTTTGCTTGCAAATACTGAGGTAAATAACTCACCAAATACTCAACATGTGCATGTGGCCTTATGATTCGGATATTTTCACACTCTCTGAGCTTGTTACATTACTGATCCATATGCTAATTGCAAAGAAACAATAACATGCCACCAGCTTTCTCTTCTGCTTCTCTCATTGTTTCAATTGAGACACGCAAAAGAGAAAGAGGTTGGCGTCATTTTAAGCAGCAAACTGTATATGGAGCTGCAATTTGACAATCGCAAAGGGTGTGAAAATAGCTGAATCCTAACAGCATCTTAAAGCTAAATCAGAATATATTTTTTGAGGGATTTTGTTCTTTGTTTTTAAGGTGGTGTGCAAAAGGACCTCACTATATAACTTTTGTTGTGTTCAGCTTTTGTCAGCATAACTTGCTGTTTGATTAATTAGGTAAAACTATGAGAATAACAAGCAATTTCCAATTAAGAGTTTTTATTCTGAAATTGTGTTCTGTTCCCATATCGCTGTAGTTAGCTTGGTTTTACTCCTATATCTATGTAGTAAACACAGTACTGGTACTGTATCTATGCAGTGAGCTTGGTTCTTTTCCCGTGTCTGTGCAGTAAGCTTGACTGTTTCCGTACTTATGTAGTAAGCTCAGTTTTGGTACCATATTTATGTAGTAGGCTTGGTTCTGTTCCAGTATCTCTTGCTGTATCTACAGGTGCTTCTCACAAAATTAGAATATCATCACCCCGCTATTCCCCAGTCTCTCCCCTCTGTCAATCCCTGCACTGGCTCCCCATTACCCAAAGACTCCAGTTCAAAACCCTAACCATGACATACAAAGCCATCCACAACCTGAGTCCTCCATACATCTGTGATCTCTTCTCCCGGTACTTACCTGCACGAAACCTCCGATCCTCACAAGATCCCCTTCTGTACTCCCCTCTAATCTCCTCTTCCCACAATCGCATACAAGACTTCTCCCGCGCACCCCCCCTACTCTGGAACTCTCTACCACAACATATCAGACTCTCGCCTACCATGGAAACCTTCAAAAAGAACCTGAAGATCTACCTCTTCCGACAAGCCTACAATCTACAGTAACCACCGATCCACCAAACCACTGCATGACCAGCTCTACCCTCGCCTATTGTATCCTCACCCATCCCTTGTAGATTATGAGCCCTCGCGGGCAGGGTACTCTCTCATTCTGTAGCAGTCGTGACTTGTATTGTTTAATATTACTGTACTTGTATGTATTATGTATACCCCTCCTCACATGTAAAGCACCATGGAATAAATGGCGCTATAATAATAAATAATAATGTCATCAAAAAGTTAATTTATTTAAGTTCTTCAATACAAAAAGCGAAACATATTATATAGTCATTGCAAACAGTTATCTATTTCAAGTGTTTATTTCTGTTAATGTTGATGGCTTACAGCCAATGGAAACCCAAAAGTCATTATCTCAGTAAATTAGAATACTTTATAACACCAGCTTGAAAAATGATTTTAAAATCTGAAATGTTGGCCTACTCAAATGTATGTTCAGAAAATGCACTCAATACTTGGTCGGGGCCCCTTTTGCATCAATTACTCTATCAATGCGGCGTGGCATGGAGGTGACCAGCCTGTGGCACTGCTGAGGTGTTATAGAGGCCCAGGTTGCTTTGATAGCATCCTTCAGCTCATCTGCATTGTTGGGTCTGATGTCTCTCATCTTCCTCTTGACAATACCTCATAGATTTTCTATTGGTGTTAAGGTCAGGCGAGTTTGCTGGCCAATCAAGCACAGTAATACTGTTGTTTTTAAACCAGTTATATGGTACTTTTGGCAGTGTGGACAGGTGCCAAGTCCTGCTGGAGAATGAAATTTCTATCTCCAGAAAGCTTGTCGGCAGAGGGAAGTATGAAGTGCTTTAAAATTTGTTGGTGGACTTCTGCACTGACTTCAGTCTTGATAAAACACAGTGGACCTACACCAGCAGATGACATTGCTCCCCAAACCAACACTGATTGTGGAAACTTCTCACTAGACCTTGATGAAGGTCCCAGAGTCTGGAGAAAGAGTGAAGAGGAACACAATCCAATCTGCTTGAGGTCTAGTGGACCTAGAACTGAACCCTCAGGATCCTCAACTAAAATATACGGTATTCTAAACTAACCAAACAGCAGACATGGCAATTAATCAGTATACAAATTGTTGTATAAATGGAGACAATGGTATGAGGGGGAAAATGTCACTAATTCGTTTTGCAATTGTCTTAGATTGGAGGACTGCAACTTACTGCTAATAAGGAGAATTGAATTCGTGGTACTTGCCAGATCTTTTTCTTATTTACATTACAGAATAAACAGACTTTAACAGGGGAGGAGTGCTGCTGATTGAAGTAACTACTGTTTAGCGTACTTCTATACGCCTGAATGTAAATAATAAAGGCGAAGACTTGCCAAGTGACACTGTTTAAAATCTCTTCGAATTTGGTGATATGGTCTATTTTGTTGAACATTAGAAGCTCCCTGAGACCCACTAAAGTGTGTTATGTAAGCAATAGCATTCACTCTATATTTTGATGTGGGTAATCTGGAGTGAGAGAGAATAAGCCAACCCAGCTTCAGAACCCAGCTCCGTAGAAATTGCAAAATATTTTCAAGTTTTACACATCTTCGTTTATTATGCCTACGCTTAAGTCACTCCATATTTTTAAAAAAATATTCAGGATTGAGAGTCCTCAGTAGTTGATACCTTTTAATGGCTAACTGAAAAGATGGTAATACATTGCAAGCTTTCGAGACTACTCAGGTCTCTTCATCAGGCTAGACTAATACAAAATCTGAACCAGTCCATAAGAGCTGGCGATGACCTGATACCAGAGACTCCAAGAATAGGGACATTCTACATGCTTCCCAAAATCCACAAATCTGGAAATCCAGGAAGACCAATTATTTCATGTGTGGGCACCCTCACTGAGCAGGTATCTGGATGGGTAGAGGGTATTCTTAAACCACTGGTGAAGGATACATCCAGCTACATTCAGGACACAACTGACCTATTGAATAAACTAGCAGCAATAGGTCCTCTACCAGAAGGAACCATCCTGGCCACCATGGATGTGGAATCTTTGTACTCTAATATCCCACACCAAGATGGTTTACATGCCTGCAAATTCTTCATGGAAAACACAGGGACTGATGCTGATGCCGTGGTGAAACTTATAAAATTCATCCTCACCCACAATTACTTTGAATTTGACAACAGGATCTATCTACAGGAGACTGGCACAGCTATGGGAAGTAAAATGGCTCCACAGTATGCAAATCTTTTCATGGCCAAGCTTGAAAGCGATTTTTTGTCCTCATGCCCCATCAGGCCCCTGGCCTACTACCGCTTCATTGATGATATTTTAATCATCTGGACGGAGTCTGAGCAACAGCTAAAGACGTTCCACGAACAGTTTAATCAATTTCATCCCACCATCAATTTAACACTCAACTACTCCAGTACCGAGATTAATTTTTTGGACACCATCATTAAGCTAAAAAACAATGAAATAGAGACATCCCTGTATCAGAAGCCAATCGACCGTCCAACATACCTTAAATGGGACAGTTTCCATCCAAAACACATAAAGAACTCTATTATCTATAGCCAAGCCATCAGATACAATCGTATATGTTCCAACCCCATGGATAGAGACAAACACCTTGGTCGCCTCAAAAAAACCTTTTTGAATCAGGGTTACCATCCAAGAACAATTGAAAACCAAATTACAAGAGCCACCAGATTGTCAAGGAATCACCTGCTACATTACAAAGCTAAAGAAGAAAATAACCGAGTGCCTCTAGTAGTCACCTACAACCCAAATCTGGAGGTGCTAAGGGGAGCTGCACGGAAATTACAACCTTTACTACAAAAAGATGCCCGATTAAAATCAATTTTTCCAGACCCCCCACTGCTGTGTTTTAGGCAGCCCCCAAATTTAAGAAGCATCATTGTCAGAAGCTCCCTGTCCTCTCCAACAGCTGCAGGAACCTTTCCTTGCAACCAGAAAAAATGTAAAACCTGTCCATTTATAATGACCACGGACAAGATAAAGATCCCCAACTCACATCAGGACTACAAGATCCCAGGTACTTTCACCTGCATTACATCTAATGTGGTGTACTTAATTATTTGTACTAAATGTCCAACTGGGGGTCTGTATGTGGGGGAGACAGGGCAAAAGCTTAGAACAAGGATGAATGCTCATCGTCACACAATAAGAGAAAAAAGAATGGATCTACCTGTGGCAAAACATTTCTGTATCCCTGATCACAGCAGCATGGATATGAAATTACTGGTATTGAAAGGTAACTTCACATCTCAGATAGAGAGACGAGTTTGGGAGTACAAATTTATGACGAACTTTGACACTCTCAGTGCTGGAATGAATGTGTCGCATGGATTTATGTCTTTTTACATCAATTAAGGAATTTCCTTTTAAAACCTTGCAGGGCAACACAGAACTAGACCCCAATCAGAGGACCATAAAACATCCAGACTCCTTATCTATGAACTGGTCCAATGTTTATATCTATGTTTCTCCCTCTCCCATATTGATAGTTCTGCTTCACGTCACTTGTCTTATCTATTGCATTTTTTCTAGGCTGTATTGTGCATAAATATGTGACTTCAGATTTTGTATTAGTCTAGCCTGATGAAGAGACCTGAGTAGTCTCGAAAGCTTGCAATGTATTACCATCTTTTCAGTTAGCCATTAAAAGGTATCAACTACTGAGGACTCTCAATCCTGAATATTTTTCTATCTACTGGCTAACACGGTACAAAGATATACATCTTTCCTGTATCCATATTTTTAAATGTTTCATGTAATCTTTCAATGGGCCTAATGGGCTACAGTTCTGAACACATTATCATTCTAGGTTTTAAAACCTGACATCTCCTAAATGGAAATTAAAGTTGGTGACATTTCTCACTTCTTGAAACTAAAACCCTCTACAATGCACATTTTTAATGTAAACTTACAAGGACCTTGTTCTTTTATGATGGGTCTCAGACAATGAGCACATCTGTCTTTTAAGGCCAATTCCCACCCTCTATCTCTTTGTATCCTTCTGTTTGAAGAGGGGGAGGAAGCCTTTGGTATCTCAATTTAAGTGATTGACTGTTTAATTAGTATCATGTTGATCAGATGGCAGGAAGAGGCTATGTATACACAGGATGACAATTTATTGAAGGGAGGGAGAACAGCTAAAAACTTAAAGTCTCTAATTTCAGCTTGCTCAACTATTGCTTTAATTAATGCAAAAGAATATTGGTGCTCTTATTTTAATATATCTATATGTGCTTTCTACTTTTCCACAACAGCTATACATAATTTACATTGCTCATTTAGCCTGCATATAATAAGCTAGTAATGTGTTTACATACAGCTGTGGCAAAAATTAAGAGACCACTGCAAAATTTTCAGTTTGTCTGATTTTTCTCTTTATAGATATAATTTTTGAGTAAAACGTAAATTGCTCTTTAATTCTATAAACTACTGACAACATGTGTTCAAATTTCCAAGCACTAAATTTTGTATTTACTTTCACAAAATGAGAAATGGTCAAAATAACAAAAAAATGCAATGCTTGCAGGCCTCAAATAATGCTAAGAAAACATGTTCATAATCATTTAGAAGTAACAATACTAATGTTTTAACTCAAGAAGAGTTCAGAAATCAATATTTTGTGGACTCTTCACAGCTTTCATGTGTCTTGGCATGCTTTCCACCAGTCTTTCACACTGCTTTTGGGTGACCTTATGCCATTCCTGGTACAAAAATTTAAGCAGTTCTTCTTTGTTTGATGATGATGTTGAGGGTAGAGCAGTGTGCAGGCGCCAGGAGAAGTGTGATACCTGTGCACTGCAGGACTCTGCTCTGCCCTCAACAGGGCAGAGCAGTGCAGCTGCGCAGGAGCCACAATAGGAAGCGAAGAAGAGGACGTCACTGTTAGAAGATGGGAGGCGCCGGATCGGATCGCGACACCCATCGGACCCGGACCGCCCTTGGGTGAGTATAATATAACTCATTTTTCTTATCTTTCAGGTTACATTGGGGGCTTATCTACAGCATTACAGAATGCTGTAGATAAGCCCCTGATGGCGGTGCCGACAGCTGATACTCGAAAAAATAGGTGACAGATTCCCTTTAAATAAGATTTGGTTCAGGCGATCACCTAATCAGAAGCACATTAAGTAGAATGAGGTGTACTCTGATTAGAATTCAACTGACACTGGAATGGAGTGGTTGTCAGACATGTAGACAAGGTGATTTTTATAAAACTGTGCAGTGGTTTCTTAGTTTTTGCCAGAGCTGTATGTACAGTCATGGCCAAAAGTATTTGCACCCTTGAAATTATTGCAGAAAATGAAGTATTTCTTCCATAAAATTATTGCAATTACACATGTTTATTTCATTTGTGTGTATTACAGCTACACAATGCACACTGAGGAAATCACCAGCAACCTCCAAGAGCAGCCAGCTCAATTATATGCTCCCAGCCAGTAATCCAAGGTTTCCAATTATTTTCATCAGGTGGGGAACTTCCATCCACCTGGCCAGCTCCACTACTCTCAGCAACCACCAGAGGGAGCTTCGGCTCAGAACTCTGAGCAAGAGAATTCACAACACACAGTGTTATTGTGTGTTTTACTTTCACTTTGCTATTTCCCTCCATTTGCAGTGCATTCTGGTAAGGTTACAATGCATCCTGGTAGCCTTTTGCAAAGGATTATGGTTAATTCAGCCCCATTTTCCCTCCAGTCCACCATTTTCCTTCTGCCTGCATTCAGGAAGCATCTCATTTCTCTTCTCCCCTTGTGACCGCATCGCTGGTATGTATTTGTTTCCTGTATCCAATTCCTGTCTCATATTAGCCTTCTTAGTTAGTTCCACCTGGTTAGTTATTAGTGCAGATGAAGTATTATGTATATATGAATCCCTGATGAACCCAGTACATGTTTTTGTTTGTAGTTTCACCGTGCCAATATACCATCACGTTCAATAAAGCACAGATTCAACCTACAGTCTCCTTATTGGACCCCTGTATAGCGGTTTAGCTGCCTATATAGCTACATGAAGTCTGCTTCATTTAGTGAGGACAGATCAAATATAATGGCAGTCAATGGCAAAGCCATGCTTTATTCTGGCAGACCCTACAAAGTGGCCTGGGGGGACAGTGGAAATGTTCAAAAGGATGACAAAGTGCCTAATGGAAGAGAACAGCAAAGAGCAGACCCCTGAAAGCATCTCTGACTCTAAGATCGCTGCTTTGAACAATGGTGTCACACTTTTATTCCACTTTACGCAGTGACAAAAAATTCCAAATTGATGAGAAATTGCATTTTAAAGGGAGAAAAAGTTAAACATTTCCTGTGTAATGAATTGTATATAAGGCAAAATTTTAAATGGATGGAAAAGAAAAAAATTAATCCCTTCACCCCCCAAGCCTGTTTTCACCTTCATGATGTGGCCAAATTTTACAATTATGACCAGTGTCAATTTACATTATGTGGTAATAACTCTGGAACTCTTCAACTGTTCCAGTGATTCTAGGTTTGTTTTTTTTGTGTGAAATATTGTACTTTATGATAGTGGAAACATTTCTTCAATATGACTTGGATTTTGCAATTTTCAAACTTAATTTTTATGCCTTTAAATCAGAGATTTATATCACAAAAAATAATAAATAACCTTTCCCACATGTCAACTTTACATCAGCACAATTTTTTTTTAAATATTTTTTTTGTTAGAATTTATAAGGCTTAAAAGTTGACCAGCGATTTCTAATTTTTCCAACAAAATTTACAAAACCATTTTTTTTAGGGACCACCACATTTAAAGTGACATTGAGGGACCTATATGATAGAAAATACCCAAAAGTGACACCACTCTAAAAACTGCACCCCTCAAGGCGCTCAAACCCACATTCAAGAAGTTTATTAAACCTTCAGATTCTTCACATGAACTGAAGCAATATGGAAGGAAAAAATGTACATTTAACTTTTTTTTCACAAAAATGTTACTTTACACGCATTTTTTTTATTTTTGCAAATATAACAGGAAAAAATGAACCCCAAAAATTGTTGTGCAATTTCTCCTGAACATGCCGATACCCCATATGTGGGGGAAAATGTGGTGAGCACTTTGAACCCCAAGGTTCTTCAAAGAAGTTCATAACATTGAGTCATGAAAATAAAAATAAAACATTTTCCACAAAAATGTATTTTAGCCCCAAAGTTTGCATTTTCGAAAGGGTAACAGGAAAAATTGCACCTTACATTTTGTTGTGAAATTTCTGCTGCATGTTACGGATACCTGATATATGGGTGAAAAATACTGTTTGGGCGCACAGAAGGGCTTGGAAGGGAAGTAGCGTCATTTGACTTTTTGAATGCAAAATTTGCTTGAATAATTAGCGGATGCCATGTTGCATTTGGAGAGCCCCTAATGTGCCTAAACAGTGGAAACTCCCCACAAGTGACACCGTTTTGGAAAATAGGCTCCTCAGGGAACTTTTCTAGATGTGTGGTGAGCACCTTGAACTACTTAGGTGCTTTACAGAAGTTTTTAACAATGAGCTGTGAAAATTTAATTTTTCCCACAAAAATATTATTTAACTCAAATTTTTTTTTTATTTTCACCAGGATAGTAGGTGAAAATCAACCCCAGCATTTGTTGTGCAATTTCTCCTGAGTTTGCAGATACCCCATAGAGTGGATATAGACAGTATTCAGACACTTTAAATTTTTTTACTCTTTGTTTGATTGCAGCCATTTGGTAAATTCAAAAAAGTTTATTTTTTTTCTATTTTTTAATATGCACCCCATCTTGACTGAAAAAAACTAAATTGTAGAAATTTTTGCAAATTTATTAAAAAAGAAAAACTGAAATATCACATGGTCATAAGTTTTCTTACCCTTTACTCAGACAGTCATATTTAAGTCACATGCTGTCCATATCCTTGTGATCCTCCTTGAGATGGTTCTACTCCTTCATTGGAATCCAGCTGTTTAATTAAACTGATTGTGAAGTATAGCGTGGCAGTACCATGAGGTGCTCAAGTAGGTTACCAAAACCAATGTGCAATAAAATAAAGAACTTGGCACTCAACTTAGTATGTCATTGCAAAAAGACCTTTTTTTGTTGCAGTCTGTAAATGTTTTGGTCTTATCTAGACCTTCATAAGTCCAACTGCTTGTCACAGAAGGATTAAGGTGTAAATTTGTATACACAGGATTGGAGTAATGGGCTCCTCAAAATGTTTATGAAGTTCGGTAAAGGAGTTACTCCTATCCGAATTCATGTGTAGAAAATAGATATAACTGTAGCAAGATAGCATATAGTAGACATTATTGGGTTGCAGTCTTAGTACTGGCATAGAATGTGCCTATAATAGGATTACAGTCCTGGTGCCACAGGGGCTTAATGTGCTCTGTATAAAGGGTCCCTGCTGTGGAAATAAAGTGAGTACACAGTTGACTTATAAATATATGTCTGTCATCAAGAGGCTGCAGTGGTGGTCAGGGGTTATTGTGTGCCAAAGAGACGCGGTATCCGTAGACTGCAACCCAATAAGGTCTACTATATGCTATCTTGCTACAGTTATATCTATTTTCTACACGTGAATTCTGATAGGAGCAACATCTTTACCAAACTTCATAAACATTTTGAGGAGCCCATTACTCCAATCCTGTGTATACAAATTTACACCTTTTGCAATGACATACTAAAGGCCCCGTTACATTTAGCGATGCACCAGCGATCCCGACCATGATACGACCCGGACAGGATCGCTGGTGCATCGCTAAATGATCGCTAGTGAGCTGCCACACAGGCAGATCTCACAGCGATACAGCGGACGATACTTACCTTTTCAGATGAGGCGATCCTGATGTCCTCCCGCCCGCCTCCACACGTCGCTCGTCGGCGCCACAGGAAGCCCAACAAGAAGCGCCCGACGAGAAATGGAGCCGGCCGATCTCGCGCGATCAGCGACAGACAGCGGGGGAGCCGGTCGGAGGTAAGTATCACACAGCGATTTCGCTAGCAATATCGCTGCTGCGTCACAAAATCGGTGACATTACAGCGATATTGCTAGCGATACCGCTATGTGTAAAACCCCCTTAAGTTGAGTGCCAAGTTCTTTATTTAATTAAACTGATAGGACTTGATTTGTAAAGGCAAAGATCTGTCTACATAAGACCTCACAGCTCACATTGCATGTCAGACCAAATGAGAATAATGATGTCAAAGGAGGCCAAGGAGCTCAGAGACAGAATTGTTGCAAGGCACAGATCTGGCCAAGGTTACAAAAGAATTTCTGCAGTACTCAAGGTTCCAAAGAGCACAGTGACCTCCATAATCCTTAAATGGTAGAAGTTTGGGACCACCAGAAGTCTTCCTAGACCTGGCCGTGCAGACAAACTGAGTAATCATGGGAGCAGAGCCTTGGTGAGAGAGGTAAAGAAGAACCCCATGATCACTGTGGCTGAGCTCCACAGATGCAGTAGGGAGATGGGAGAAAGTATCACAAAGTCAACTATCACTGCAGCCCTTTATGACAGAGTGGCTCGACAGAAGCCTCTCCTCAGTGCCAAACATATGAAAGCCCGCATAGAGTTTGCTAAAAAAAAACATGTAAGCAGGTTGCGGGATGCAGTGACGGACAGGAGACAGAGCAAGGGTTAACAAATGTAACAATTTAATTTAACAGAGTATAAGCTCCTCACTGGGAGATTAATGGTTAAAGAGTTAATACAAGAAACAAAACAAGGGCACAAAATAAAGAATAGCAGCAGTCCAATTGTCAAACTTATTAAGTCCTTTAGATTCCTCCTCCGCAGACGATCCCGCAGGGGTTGTAGCGCCGGCAACAACAAGGAAGATGTCCACAGATGGGGTCCTTTAAACAATGGTCCATCTTCTGGCGGCAGTGGTTGGTCTTCGATACCTTCCGATGAGCCCCTAGTCCAATAGCCCGTGCGGCCAAAGCAAACAGAGCTGCAGCACCCCCCCAGAATCAAACGTGGACTGGCATACAGCAACTATCATGGAAGGCCGCAAGCGTATGTCCGGCACCCGGCTTTCTCCCTTCCGCACGTGCACAGTACTCACGGTCACTGAGCACACGGCACCTCTCTCCAATGGTCCCACTAGAGACAGTGGGAGCAGACAAACACAGCCCTTTGTAGCGCCTGTGCTCAGGGGTCAGAGCACACTGCTGACCCTGCTGCACGCTGCTGGTTCGCACCATACTGCCTGCCAGCTCATGCGCTTTTTCTTTTATCTGGCCCCTCCTATCCGGCTCATGAGGATAGTCCGGTCCCTCATTTCTTTCCCCAGGCAACATGGAGGGCAGCCTCAACAGTTCCAGATCCAGCTCAGTACAGGTACCCGCAGCCCGGTCTTCATCCTTACAAACACATGAAGGACTCCCAAACCATGAGAAATAAGATTCTCTGGTCTGATGAGACAAAGAACTTTTTGGTAATAATTCTAAGTGGTATGGGTGGAGAAAATCAGGCACTGCTAATCACCTGCCCAATACATTCCCAACAGTGAAACATGGTGGTGGCAGCATCATGCTATGGGGGTGTTTCTGAGCTGCAGGGACAGGACGACTGGTTGCAATTGAAGGAAACATGAATGCAGCCAATTAGAGAATGAGCCCTCCATCTGTTCCCTTCCCTCACCCATGGAAGATGGGAGCTGTTTTGCACCGCAATACACCAACCCGACAAACAAGGCAACACAAACAAGGGTACCTGAAAATGTCAGGCATTCAAATATTCACTCACATATAGCACAGGAATGCATCGGGGAATGGAAGACAGGGAAAAATCAAACTAAGAGGAGGGAAGGGAATTATCACACTTATAAACCCACGCAACTGTCACAGATAACTCCTCCAAAACGCCTTCTCATACAAGCATCAAAAACACCTCTCCTCCAAGCTGTGACGTCTGCCTGCGGTCTGGACTGCAGCCAGACAGCACCCCGAGAAACACTGAGACCCTTTACCCCTATACAGGGATCTGGATTTATAGCAGAGCCCAGGAGGCGCTGTCTGAATAGGAGCAATGACCAGAGCAGGACGGTCGCCAGAAAGGTGTTCCAATACAGGACACAGAGGCAATGATATCCGAGACTAAACCAGTCAGGCAGAAATGGTATAAAAACAGTAGACAGTAGCAGAGTCAGATTCCAGGCCGAAGCCAGAGTCATAAACCAGGAGGGCAGCAGAAGTACAGAATCGTTAGGCAAAAGCAGAGTCAGAATCCAGGCCAAAGTAAGAGTCATAAACCAGGAGAGCAGCAGAGGTACAGAATCGTTAGGCAGAAGCAGAGTCAGAATCCAGGCCAAAGTCAGTGTCATAAACCAGGAGAGTCGCAGAGGTACAGAATCGTTAGGCAGAAGCAGAGTCAGAAGTCCAGGCAAAAGTCAGAGTCAGTAAAACAGCAATTCACACAGTAACACGCAGGGGAACCAAGAATATATCCGGCGGCCTGCAAGAGCAGTCCCAAGGTATTTGAGGGATCAGGTCATCCCTTACAGGCCCGAGGCCTGATGATGTCATCCGGACCGCCCCCAGGACCAGGCTGGATGGTAATGCACCAGCCCCTTCATGACTGATCGAGGAGCGAAGCCTGCGTCCAGCGGACGCCTGCGCAGGAGCCTCATGACTATCGCCGCCATCACTCGGGGTTGAAGCACAACGCCTCCCAGAGACCAAGGCCGAGACTGCAGGCCATGGGTCAGCCAGTGATAGGACAGTCCGGGGCCTCCTAGTGGTCGAGGCTGGGACAGCAGGCCCTGAGTCTGACGGTGATGTGATAGTCCGGCGCCTCCTACTGGCCGAGGCTGGGACAGCAGGCCCTGAGTCTGATGGTGATGTGATAGTCCGGCGCCTCCTACTGGCCGAGGCCGGGACAGCAGGCCCTGAGTCTGGCGGTGCCGTGACAGTACCCCCCCCTCTAAGAGGGGCCTCCGGACCCTCAAAACCCAGTTTGTCAGGGTGGAGGAGGTGAAACCTCCTAATCAACCGCTTTGCACGAATGTCACTAGCGGGGACCCAGGACCTCTCCTCTGGGCCGTAGCCCTTCCAATGCACCAAATATTGTACCGAGTTTCTCACTAGACAGGAATCAAATATGCCCTGGATCTCGTACTCCAAGGCGCCCTTGACCAAAACTGGAGGAGGAGGGGACCGGACGGGACGAATTGGGGAGCGGTATACCTTGAGGAGGGACTTATGAAAAACGTTAGGAATTTTAAAAGACTGCGGGAGCTTTAACCGAAACGCAACCGGGTTAATTACCTCTAATATTTCATATGGGCCGATGAACCTGGGACCCAGTTTGGCCGACGGTACTTTAAGTTTGATGTTTCTTGTAGAGAGCCAAACCTTGTCACCAACTCCCAGGTGCGGCCCCTGGGATCGTCGTCTATTAGCTGCCGAAGTCTGTCTAATTTGAGCCCCTTTTAAATTAGAGTTTACTTCGGACCAAATAGTCTTTAGACGATGTATATTTTGCTCAACCCCTGGGATTTCCGACATCTTGGCCGAAAATGATCCAAAGCGCGGATGTAGTCCAAGGTTACAGAAGAAGGGGTTGGTTTTGATGGAGTCTTGGTATCTATTATTGAGAGCGAACTCTGCCAATGGCAAATGTTCCACCCAATCTGACTGATTTGCTGAGACATAGCAGCGGAGATATTGCTCCAGCGTTTGGTTGGCACGCTCAGTTTGACCATTCGTCTCGGGATGGTATGCCGAGGAAAAGGACAACTCAACACCAATACGTCTACAGAACGCCCTCCAGAACTTCGAGACGAACTGGGTACCCCTGTCGGATACGATATTTGCCGGAACGCCGTGCAAACGTACAACGTGAAGAACAAACAACTTACTTAAGGTTTCAGAGTTGGGTAAGCCGGACAGGGGAACAAAGTGAGACTGTTTACTGAACCTGTCCACCACCAGCCAAATACAAGTTTTCCCCTCGGAGGGTGGCAGGTCTGTAATGAAGTCCATGGAGATGTGGGTCCATGGACTTTCAGGGGTGGGCAAGGGCTGAAGCCAGCCGGCAGGACAGTTATGGGGGGACTTGGCGCGGGCACAGACTTCACACGCTGAGACGTACTCCTTACAGTCCTTGGCCACCGTTGGCCACCAAAAGTTCCTGGTTACCAGCCTAGTGGTATTATTGAGACCAGGGTGGCCTGCCAGGACTGAGTCGTGAGATTCTTTTAACACTCGTAAGCGAAAGGTAGCTGGAACGAATAATTTTTTTGGGGGCGTAGTGTCAGGGGCTTGTTCTGATGACCTACGGATCTCCTCCAGAAGGTCCAGAGATACTGCCGACACGACAATGCCATTAGCCAATATGGGGGCTGGTTCATAGTCCTCGGTGTGTGTGTGACAAAAGCTGCGGGAGAGGGCATCTGCCCTCACATTTTTGGTTCCGGGGCGAAAGGTGATTAAAAAATCGAACCTGGAGAAAAACAAGGCCCACCTGGCCTGCCTAGGGTTTAGTCTTTTAGCCGACTCTAGGTAGGTTAGGTTCTTGTGATCGGTAATAACAGTAACTTTGTGTTTGGCGCCTTCGAGGAAGTGGCGCCATTCCTCGAAGGCCCACTTGATGGCCAGTAATTCTCGGTTGCCAATGTCATAGTTTCTCTCCGTGGCAGAGAATTTGCGGGAGAAAAAGGCACATGGGCGAAGCTGAGTGAGGGCTGCAGTGCCTTGTGAGAGCACTGCTCCCACTCCGACTTCGGAGCCATCTACTTCCACAATAAACGGGTGGTCCAAGTTTGGTTGAATCAACACCGGGTTGGCCACGAAGCACTCTTTTAGTGTAGAAAAAGCCCTGGTTGCCTCAGGATTCCAATTAGTCACGTCCGCCCCTTTCCGGGTAAGGTCCGTGAGTGGCTTGGCAATCTCTGAGAATCCCCGGATGAACTTGCGATAATAATTCGCAAATCCCAAAAATCGCTGTAGTGCTTTCAGCGATTTGGGTTGTACCCAATCCTTAATGGGTTGAATCTTGGCGGGATCCATGCGGAACCCCTTGCCTGAGACCATGCATCCTAAGAACTGCACCTCTTCGGCAAAAAAAAACACATTTCTCAAATTTCGCGAACAAAGAGTTTTCGCGCAGTCTCTGCAGTACTGAACGGACGTGTTGAGCATGCGTCACAGGGTCAGCAGAATAAATCAAAATGTCGTCCAGATATACGACGACATACACCCCACAAATATCTCTGAAAATATCATTGACGAAGTGCTGAAATACTGCATGAGCGTTACTGAGTCCGAAGGGCATTACCAGGTACTCAAAATGGCCAAGGGGTGTATTAAAGGCCGTTTTCCATTCGTCCCCATCTCTTATGCGGACCAGGTTATATGCCCCCCGGAGGTCAAGCTTAGTAAACCAGCGAGCTCCCAGTAACTGATTAAACAGATCAGGAATGAGTGGCAGCGGGTATTGATTTTTTACGGTTATGGCGTTCAGCTCACGGTAGTCAATGCATGGTCTAAGTCCACCATCTTTTTTCTCTACAAAGAAAAACCCAGCTCCTACAGGTGAGGTGGAAGGTCTAATGAAGCCTTTTCGAAGGCTATCTGCTACGTATTCCTTCATGGCTACACGCTCAGGACCAGAGAGGTTGAATATTCTCCCCTTAGGGAGACGGGCACCAGGGACCAATTCAATAGGACAATCGTATTCTCTGTGAGGAGGTAGTTTCTCCGACTGCACTATAGAGAAAACATCTTCATAATCCCTAAACGCATATGGAACAGAAGGTGTTTTAATTTTAATCTGGTTTACTGAAAAAGACATACAGTTACTCTGACACCGTGGACTCCAGCGCACAACGTCACCTATGCGCCAGTCAATAACCGGATTATGTTGGTGCAACCATGGCATGCCTAACACAACTGGATCGGATAAATTGTATATAACAAAAAATTACATTTGCTCGTTATGTAATGTCCCCACTGACATAGAAATTTCGGCAGTAACGAATTCCACGCCTCCTTGGAATATAGATGTACCATTAATCGCAGTAGTCTGAATAGGCACTTTAAGCCTTGACAGAGGTACACCAAGGCTCTTAGCAAATAAAAAATCCATAAGGTTGCCGGCAGCACCACAATCCACATAAGCCTTCACACACAGACGTTTCTTAGAAAAAGAAAGGGAAACTGGTAACAACAGTTTGGCCGCATTTGCGGGCAATACCTGACCCCCAGAGCTGTCCAGGGGGCGATGATCCAGGGATGTGGATTTCCAACAGCCAGCATTTTCCTTGAAGCTTCCAAGCTGCAGCATGCTTGAGCCTGAGAGCGACCTTCCAGGCTGTGCAATGTAACAGGTGTTTGGGCCAAGAATCAGCTCAGTCAGGAGGAAGGAAAAAAAAAGTGAGGAAAAACTGCTTTTATATGTGTTAAGTATAGACACAAAAAGCCGTTTTATTTTTGTGGCCGGATATAATGTGACGTCTGCCTGCGGTCTGGACTGCAGCCAGACAGCACCCCGAGAAACACTGAGACCCTTTACCCCTATACAGGGATCTGGATTTATAGCAGAGCCCAGGAGGCGCTGTCTGAATAGGAGCAATGACCAGAGCAGGACGGTCGCCAGAAAGGTGTTCCAATACAGGACACAGAGGCAATGATATCCGAGACTAAACCAGTCAGGCAGAAATGGTATAAAAACAGTAGACAGTAGCAGAGTCAGATTCCAGGCCGAAGCCAGGGTCATAAACCAGGAGAGTCGCAGAGGTACAGAATCGTTAGGCAAAAGCAGAGTCAGAATCCAGGCCAAGAGTCATAAACCAGGAGGGCAGCAGAGGTACAAAGTCGTTAGGCAGAAGCAGAGTCAGAATCCAGGCCAAAGTAAGAGTCATAAACCAGGAGGGCAGCAGAGGTACAGAATCGTTAGGCAGAAGCAGAGTCAGAAGTCCAGGCAAAAGTCAGAGTCAGTAAAACAGCAATTCACACAGTAACACGCAGGGGAACCAAGAATATATCCGGCGGCCTGCAAGAGCAGTCCCAAGGTATTTGAGGGATCAGGTCATCCCTTACAGGCCCGTGGCCTGATGATGTCATCCGGACCGCCCCCAGGACCAGGCTGGATGGTAATGCACCAGCCCCTTCATGACTGATCGAGGAGCGAAGCCTGCGTCCAGCGGACGCCTGCGCAGGAGCCTCATGACTATCGCCGCCATCACTCGGGGTTGAAGCACAACGCCTCCCAGAGACCAAGGCCGAGACTGCAGGCCACGGGTCAGCCGGTGATAGGACAGTCCGGGGCCTCCTAGTGGTCGAGGCTGGGACAGCAGGCCCTGAGTCTGACGGTGATGTGATAGTCCGGCGCCTCCTACTGGCCGAGGCTGGGACAGCAGGCCCTGAGTCTGATGGTGATGTGATAGTCCGGCGCCTCCTACTGGCCGAGGCCGGGACAGCAGGCCCTGAGTCTGGCGGTGCCGTGACACAAGCCATGCAGCATAAGCTAGCTCTGATTATGTGTTTCAATCAGGACCCAGATTATATAGGGGATAGGAATGGCTAACCGAGCTCAGCAGAGAGCTCAGACTCCCAGAGCTCCCAACATGGCTGATTAACCCCTGTTCTGCCAAAAGAAATTAAGACCATTGAAAAAAAAAGGTGAAATTTTTCTTTTCAGTGCAGGAGTAGGAGCAATCAAGCTTTGCAGTCTTCTGGCTCCTCTCTGTTGCAGTAACCCTGTGATAGCCATACTGAAGATCACATTTTGCTGCATTGATTTGAGAGTGCCATATCACATTGGCAGAGCCCCTGAGGTGCCAGAACACCCCATAAGAGACCCCATTTTACAACTACACCACTGAATGAATTCATCTAGGGGTGCAGTGATTATATTGACACCACAGGTGTGTCACAGAATTTTATAGCATTGGGCAATGAAGAAAAAATAATTACATTTTTACTATCAAATTTTTGTTTTAGCCCTAGACTTTACATTTTTACACTGCAAAATGGCTAAAAATGTCACAATAACTTGTTCCACAATTTCTGCTGAATGTAGAAATACCCCATAGATGGCTGTGCAGTACTGCTTAGCCATACGGTGAGACTCGGGAGGGACGGAGCGCTATTGGCAGGAGGCATCCTGGACTGCTGAATTTCCTGTAATAGTTTGCCCACTCCATATATAGAGCCCCTAAGTGCTAGAAGAGCAGAATTCCCTCTCAAGTGACCCCATATTGGAAATTATACCACTTTGGGAATTTATCTACAGGTGTCGTGACGATTTTGTATCCATGGATATTTTCCAGAAAAAAGCAGAAACAAGCAGCAGTGGATGTTGCTAAGTGAAAATTGCAAATCTGCCATTGTAGTGGCCATTCATTGTGCCCAGCTCATGCACCTGATAATTAGGTGGGCTTTCATTGCTACAGAAATGCCAAACATGTAGACACTAGACACTAATTGCGGTTTAGGAACACTGGGGCTCAGAAGGGGGGGA